>NC_135265.1:150975853-151281210 GCF_051311805.1 Agelaius phoeniceus | reverse complement strand
GTGACAGAACATCAGTCAGGATGGGATATGGCCACAGTGGTGACTGTCCTGCACCTGCAGGACCCACCTGAGAGAAACCTTGTCCCCCTCTGTGGGTAAAGCTAACCCTGTTACCACATCCCTGCTACCCCTGCACAGAGAATCATCGAATCACAGAATCATTTAGGTTGAATATTACATCTAAGATCATTTACAGGCATTAACCCAGCACTGCCAAGCCCATCACTAAACCATGTCCCTAAGTACCACATCTACACATCTTTTAAATACTTCCAGGTATGATGACTCCATGACTTCCATGGGCAGCCTGTTTTGATGCCTGACCACCCTTGTCAGACCACACTGTTCAAAACCCCATCCAGCCTGGCCTTAAACACTTCCAGGAATGGGACAGCCACAGCTTCTCTGGGCAACCTGTGCCAGGGCCCCACCACCCTCACAGTAAAGAATTTCTACCTAAGATATAATCTTTCATCTTAAAGCCATTCCCTCTTGTCCTATCACTGCCTTTGTCAAAAGTCCCTCTCCAGATCTCTTGTAGCCCCTTCAGGTACTGGCAGGCTGCTGTAAGGTCACCCTGGAGCCTTCTCCAGGCTGAAAAACCCCAATTATCTCAGCCTGTCTTCATATGAGAGGTACTCCAGTCCTCTGAGCATCTTCATGGCCTCCTCTGGACTCACCACAACAGGTCCAAATATTTCTAATATTGGGGACACCAGGGCATCACTCCAGGTGGAATCTCACCAGAGCAGAGCACAGGACAGAATCCCCTCCCTCACCTGCTGCCCTCACTGCTTTTGTAGCTGCCTAGGACACAATTGGATTTCTGGGCTGCCAGTGCACACTGACAGCTCATATCCAGCCTCTCATTCCCCCAGCACCACCACTGAGGCTGCTCTCAATCCATCCTATGCCCAACTTGTTTGGGAATGCCCCAATGGAAGTGCAGAACTGTATACTTGGCCTTGTTGAACTTCATGGATTCTGACAGTAATGGTAATTTACAGTAGATATTAACACCTAATTTTACTCCCATTGTTATTAATATTAATTATAGCAATTTTTGTTATTCCTCTGTCAATTAGAAGAATAATAGAGTTATTGCAGGTATTATGTGCTGTTGTCATTGACCTCTAACCCTGATGCACATCAGAGTGCTCATCATGGGTGAGGACACCCTGTTCCAGGCTTTCTCTGAGCCAGCCATGGTGGCCTGAGCCTCAAAGCACAAGAGGCTGCTTGGGGAGATGCTGGAGGGAGGTGAAGAAGTGGGGACATGAGGCATGTCAGCACCCTGGCATGGTGAAAGTGTGCGAGTCGAGGAGTTGAGAGATCCAGAAGCATTCCCCATCTCCATCACAACCTTCCTGCCTGACCTCCAAGGAGGTATTTGGAAAGCCACTGGAGACAGGAGGCAGATGCAGCTTACAATGCTTAATTGCAGGTGTCTCCTTGTGTGTTAATGCCTGGTCTCACATTACAGCCACCAAGGAGCTCATCAGCACTCTCAGTGCAGACTAATTAGCAATTTAACTGAGTGAATGTACAGCTAACCCATTTGCCTAAACATAAGCACCACACGTTATTTGAGATGCTGGAATGTATCCCTGACTAAACCTGCTGAATCTCTTCATGGTGCAGCTCCCCACCAGTTACATGGAGATATTACAGCTCACTCCTCTTCAGCTGAGTGTTCTGACATCCTACTCCCCATGATAAGAGGAGCACAGAGCTCTGTTCTCAACTGAGAGACATCAGTTATATTAGTAACAACACAAGAGTTTTGCTTTGTGGCAATGCCACAATGCTCAGCACCTGATTAACTCAGTTTTGAGCTTCTATATGAATCTCACATCTGCATGGAAATCTCAAGCCAAACACTACATCTATATGTTGAAATATTTACATATTTCAACCCATCCTGGAAGCTTATAACATCTGTGAATGAGAAGACAAGCCCAGCTACATAAGCTGACCACATCATTAACAGTGATTCACTGTTCCAGTCAGGAACATTGCAGAAACCAGCATTGGTCCTGCTGGCCACCCTCTGCTCCCCAGGAGTGACACATGACAAACAAGATTCCTTGTCCTTCCCCCAGGGGTACCACAGGTTGTACCAGAGACCTTCTCATGTCCACTCCAACCTGAATTATCCTGCAATCACAGACTCCTGCAACAAAGCATGGATGCATGATGTGAATGTTGTGCCCACCAGTGTGGTCTCATGTCAGGAAGGGTTCTTTAAGGGGCAGGTTTTTATTGATTTTGGAATAACATCGGTTGCGCCACTTGTCCTTCTCTCATATCTCCTCTGTGCCAGGAGGCCTGGGGGGCTCTGCCTTGACAGCAGACCTCAGGTTACCCTGGACAGACCTGGCTGTGGAAAGCCTGCCAAGGCAGCATGGCTGCGGCACACCTCTGCCTCCATCCATCTCTGAGCAACAGCACAGCAGGGCCAGAGCGTTGTTTTTGGCCCCCCTCCAGCAGGTCATTGACCTTCCTGCTTCTGAGCAGGGGTTTTGGCAACAAGACCCATGATCAGTATTTATTTGTGAGTCAGACAGATAAATAGCAGTTAAGCCACGTCCAGAGAAGGGCAACAGAACTGGGGAAGGGTGTGGAGCATAAGTCTGGTGAGGAAAAGCTGAGGGAGCTGGGGGGGGCTCAGTCTGGAGAAAAGGAGCTTCAGGGATGATCTTCTAGGTCTCTACAACTCACTGAAAGGAGGATGTAGCCAGGTGGGAGTGGGCCTCTTGTCCCATGTAACATGTGACAGGACTATAGGAAATGGCCTCAAGATGCACCAGGGCAGATTTCAGTTGGATATTATGCAAAATTTCTTCATGGAAGCAGTAGTCAGGCATTGGAACAGGCCACTCAGGAAAGTGGTGGAGTCACCATCCCTGAAGGGATTCAAAGAAGGTGTAGATGTGGCACTTGGGGAGGTGGTTTAATGGTGGAGTTGGCAGTGCTGGGTTAATGTTGGATTCAGTGATTTTAGAGGTATTTTCCAACCTATATGACTCTATGGATTCTATTTCAGCTGCCTTTCCTTATGTGCTCCTTAGGATCGTGACTTGGAGCCTTGGGCTATGGCTACACAGCCAGCCTGGATCCCCATCCCAGGAATTACCATTGGTGATGGTTGTTGGATGGAGCTTGTGATTTCTTCCTCCTGGCCCAGGGCCATGGGAAGGACTCTCTGTTACTCAGCACCCTGTTTAATCATTTACAGCAGGGCAAAGGTGGGGCAGGCACGGTGTCCCTGTGCTCTCAGTGCCTTGGGAGGAGTCACACTGGAGAGCCTCCCAGCCTGCCCATCCTGCTCCTGCAACCCCACACCAGGGTGACCCAGGGACTCCTCCCCTGCTGTGGCACAGCTCTCTGGGAAGGCTGAGCTATTTCAAAGGGGTTTCAAAACACTGTTTACTCCACATCCAGCCACAGATCTCCCAGGTAATGCCATTCTTTTGCTTCACACTATGTGCCTACTTGACCCACACCCAGTTCTTTGCCCTCCCCACCCAAGAAGAAATTAACTCCTTCCCACCCATGGCAAGATTCCCTTTCACACCCAGGAAGCCCTGGCCATTTCTAGTGTCACAATCTCTGTCCACAATGCTGACACTCTCTCTGAGCCTCAAAATGTGCCAGTGGGCATCCCAGTACCTCCCTTGGGGTCAGGAGCACCTCTGCAGTTCCCCTCCCCACTGCCTTGCATTGGGGGTACTCACATTCCTGGGTGAGTGCCTTGCTCAAGGATCTGTGTGTGTGTCAATCCCTGAATCCTCCACTCATGGCCCCAGAGCCCCAGGTCCTGAAAACACTGTGGGAACAAGAACATTGGTAAGACATAAACAAGCAGACTGTAAGATCCTGTGTGTCACTGACGGGAGGGCCTTGTTTCCAGAGAAACTGGGTGGATCTTCAAACCACAGAGAGCGGGATTGGGAAGAACATGAGGATGTGACCTTGTCCTTCCCTCTGCCCCAAGGCAAGATCAAGCGTGCCTGAACCAGTCCTGAGAGCTCTCACTTTAACCTGCCTTTGGAACATCCAGGCCCACAACATTTGTTGCCTCCAGCTCTGACAAGTTCCTGCCTCAGTTTCCCTACCTGTAAAAGGAGGAATGGTCAGAACTAGTGGATCCATTGCTAGAGAGGAAAGAAGTGGGGAGGGAAACTTTTGGCTGGTGACTGATGATTCACAAACATCTGGTGAAAAGCAGTAAATAAGCCTGGACTATTGTGTACCTATGGGCAGGACCTGTGACCCGATTTCCAGAGGATAACAGGTATCTCCTTTCAACTTGTAGCAAGCCTTGGGTTTTTTGGGGGGTTTTTTGGGTTGTTTTTTTTTTTTTTTTTTTTGGGGGGGGGGGCGTGGAGAAGTGTGGGAATCACAGAGCTGGACTTCCTAAGAAAGGTCAACATTTGCTAGATTAGGCCAGCATTCAACTGCAGTCAGCAGAGTGGCAAGAGGATCATTATTTGTGTCCTGTCCACTGCATGTATCTGACACTTGTGTGAGCACATGATTCCAAGTACACCCAAAAGGGTGTTTTTAAAAGGGTAGCATTTTTATGGCACTTACAACCTCAAGATTTGAACTTTACTGCCTTGAAAGACGTCTTGAGCCTCCAAAACTTATTGGTTATTGTGGGTCCAGGTGTCTGGTCAAGAAGAGTCTGAAGACAGGAGATGACAAAGGCTCCAACATGGGCTGTTGGGTATCAAAGTAATTTGGGGCTCATGAAGAGGCACAAACCTGTTTCAGCTGTCTGAAACCACGGATAGGCTGCACCTCTGCTGGAAAACATGAAGAGCCATGAAGAAAAGGAGGCTGAAAACCAGGCTTTTAACTCCAGATTTCTTTCCTGCACTATAAGCCCATACAATGCATTATAACAGCATTACAACATACATCCCAGAAACCTCCAATATGACAAAGGAGCAGGAAGAAAAAAATAAAACCAAAAAGGATTTTTTTTCTCAAATTTGAACAATAGTTTTGGCACATGCCAGAGCAAACTTAGCTGAAGTTGATTTGGTGTCCTATATCTTATTATGTTCCTAATTTAGCTCTGAAGTCACTGCTTCAGCCAGTGACTTGATACACTAAACCTGTGTCATTAAATCATCTCACAGCTCTCTGGGGAGCAGATAAGATTCAGGATGGCCTCTCAGCATTACCATGCAATTTAGGTCTCTATAATTCCCTTTAGCCAAGAAATATGATGAAAATGTATCTAGGAGACCAGTAATCATCCATACAGCTTCTATTCTTGACAGATGCACAAGCCCAGCTTTCCACTGATAGTAATTGCTGAGAACCAGGACCTCATGATTTATCCAAGACTCCTAAGAGCTTGATATCTGCTGTTCTACCAGCAAGGAAATGCAAAGTTTAAATATAAAACCTGCCTTGAAAAGTTCTGTGCAATCCAATCAGCCAGTATATTTCTTGCAGATGATAGCACACTGATCCTGGCGTAATCCAATGTTTCATAAATGTCTTAGAAGATTAAGGCATCATTTTCTGCCCAAATGACAGAGGAGATTCACATGTCTGCAGAGTAAACACTGGCAACACTCTTGCATAAGAGCCAGCAATATTGTTAAAATTCTCCTTTGTGCTTCCTTACAAGGGCAATTACATAACCAGAGGCCTTCCATCTATCAAAATAAATCCTTTTCATTAAACAAGATGCTGTAGTGTAAGTGCACAAACACATATCCATGGGAAGGAAGGCAAGGTGGCTGGATTGAATTGCATGACTGACCTGGAAAGAGGATTTTAACCCTGCAGTGACTCACCCCTGCTGGCTATTCTCTTTGGTTGATTTCTAGCTCTGACTCATGAATCATAGACCCCAACACTGTGCTTACAATCACACATGTCCCATTCTTTTTAACAGACAAGGGTTGTGCCTGCTAAGGAGAATGAGTCTGGCTGAAAGACCTGCAGGTGTAGAACTGCCAAAGAAACCTCACCAGCTGCTTGCCAAAATGGATCCTGCTCAGCCAGGCTCCCTTAGGGACTAGGAGTTCTGCTGCTCCCTCTGCCAGAGGCTCTCTTAGTTCCCAGTTTATCCTAAACTGCAACAAGATCTGCAAGTTACAACAATTCCTGTCTGAATCCTAAGGTGACAACAGACAGGAGCAGGTGTCTGCATGTGGCCTTTCATCCAGATTCCATAGCATTCATGAAGAGAGACATTCCCTAGGATGAGATGTCCTAGTCAAGCCTGTTTCCCTCTGACTATGGAGGGTGAATCTGTCACAATCTGCAGCACCTCTGCATCAGTTCTACAGACGGATACAGCAATGGGCAGCTTTGTCACCACCTCCTCTGGTAGTACACATAGCAGCTGGCCCAGGAAAAATCACATCAAGAGCCACATACATGTCATAAAGAACATGTCCAGTTATAGAACCAGCAAATGTGCCAACTAACCTGGAATAAAAGATCCTGCTGTCTGCTTCCCAACAAGAGACCCTGGGAGATCCTGGGCTAGCTCCCTCACAGGAAAGCTGTGGGATCTCTTGCCCTCACTGGGGCTTTCTCTTGAGCTGGCAGCTCAGATTAGGATGGATATATTCTCCTCAAGGGAGAAAAGGCCAAGTTGTGCAGGGACTCTGAGGATGCCCCTCAGGAACTGAGATGAGCCTCATGTCTCTGTTCTTCTTTTTGCCATCCATGGTGCAGCTACAAGGGGAAAATTAGGGACAGAAAGGACTGGATTTAATACACATTATCTCCTCTGAGTCAGCTGAGGAGGGATGTAATTCACTGAAGTGCCTTCCCTCAGCGGGAGAAACTTTCCTGACTGCTGATAATGAAATAGCAGGAAACTGTATTTTCCTGCTCAGACCTGGCAAGCACACAGCACAGAGGGAGAATTTTTGAAAGAGGTCCTGTCAGAGAGCAGATAGTAACATGATAATTGGATGAAGGCAAATGGGAAGCAAGGAGAAGGAGGCCATGATGGCAAGGTCAGAGTCTGCAAGACAGGAGTCTTGCAAAACAAGCACAAGGAAAAAGAGATGGACCAAGAAATAATTGGCATAGAGAACTAGGGGCAGGACATGGGTGTCCCCAGAGAGTCCCCACCAGGAGCAGACATACAACATACAGCACAGCTGTGACCTGCTGGTGTGTCTGGGCCTCCTAAAGGCTTTTCCCTACAGAGCAAAAACAGGAAACCAGATGAGTTTATTGCTAAGATCCCACATCATATTTAGGCTCATCCACTTGTGATCTAAAAGTCACACATTATCTTTCACTACCATTTCTCTGGCTTCAATTCTGGCCTCTTGGGTTTCAAGTCTAAAACAATGAAGTGTCATAAACTACAGAATGGCTCAGTTGAAAAGGAAAATGAATCCCTGCTTCTGAGGCTGTAGGTGGATCACATGAGTGGCAAAAGGAGTTGATTTAATGAGCACAGAGATCAAGACTGGAGGATTCTGCTGTGGTCCTCCTTCCCATCACCAGCATGGCCCAGGCCACAAAGCCATCCTCCTGCAGTGGCAGTTTTTGTGGTCTCTCAGATCAAGTCCAGGTCCCAGACTGGGAAACTACAAGGGCAACAAGGTAAGGGAGATGACCTAACAAACCCCTACAAATCATTCACTGCAATGAACAAGCTGTCCTTGGAGAAGTGGATCAATGAAACCTGCTTTAAAGAGATTGGAAGGGTTTTTACAGAGACATTTTGGGGATTTTTAGAAACTTCTCTGGGGTAATATGTAAAGTCCTCATAGCATTGTATTTCCATTAGTGGAGGCACTGAAAGAGACTTTTCCTTTGTCCAGCAATTAATGTATGCAAAAGTGATAGGAATTTTGATATCTACCATCATTGGCACTTCACCAGACTTGGCTGAAATGGGAAAGGATTCAAAGGTATGGAAGATGAAGCAGGAAAGGCACATCAAGAGAAAGCAAGGCAGTATTAGTTTCCTATCTCCAGTATATCAGAAATCAACATCCTTAGCTACTTATTGCAGGAACTGGCCCCTGAAAGGTATGAAAAGATGGCTCAGTAATTTCAGAGGTTCAGGATGATTTTGCCACTTCCCATTAGCATTTTCAGGAAAAGCTGGGCACCCAGTGGGAGGAGGAGAGCAAACACAAGGCGATTGTCTGAGTAACTTTCACATACGTGCACACAGGCGGCTGTGCACTGAATGCTCCCATTGAAAGTGTTTCAAAGCCAGGCACGAGATTGGTCATAGAAAAAAAAGTTTTTGTTGGAAAGTATTAGCACTGGAACTAAATACCTGTTGTGCTGTGCCCATGGCAAGGTTGTAGCTTATCTCTGCAGCAGCAAGAAAGCAACACAAGCCCTCCAGCAAAACAGCAAACAGCAGCAGGATTAATTAATAACACCCAAAAATGAGACAGTGCAGGAACAAGCTACTACTACTATACTCAGAGGCCAGACCTGCTCTAGGGAGCCACTTTCAAGCATTTGAGGATGAGACAACAAAAGGCTTATAAGATCAATTACTCTTTGCAAAAGACCCCCTGTGATGCAGTTTCCATGGGTCCAGGCAAGGTAACACACAGGTTGTGGTGAGAACCAGGGCCACCATTCGTCCTCTGAGTCCCAGCAAGGTAAACACAATGCTTGGGACAGTAGAAATGTCAGAGCCTGCACCAGACAGAAGAAAAAAATGCAAGGAAAACTGCTGATACTGCAGCTGGGGGGATTGAAAAGCTGAACTGACTTAGAGCAGGTCACTTCCACAGTGCTTGGAACTGCCTTCGAATTATCCGGTCAAATGAGCGTTAGATAAGCAGAGTCCTTCTGGGCCTGCAGGGGAATTCAGACAAGAGGGTTATTCAGCAGCTGGGTGATGACTAAAACTTTCTGAGGCAGGTGGGGGATAAATCCCTTCTGTGACCAGAGACTCAGCTGGTGCTGGAGGGCAGGCTGGGAGGGTGCCCAAGGTAACCGGGGTGACTGAGCTGGGCCAAGGTCAGGATCCTTGTCTGTGTCTGTCCTGCCCAATTACCACATCCCTGAGCTCTTTGAGGAACCTTATTTCAAGAAGGGATTTTTTTTTTCTCAGATTTGTATTTCTGTCAGCTTTCCTAAGTTGCCAGGAAATCCCCTTATGCAATTGCTGTGCATGACTGTAACTCTGCTCCTGACCAACAGTTGTTTACCTCACCAGTGCAGGGCTCTCAGAAGCCCAAAGAAAGGTTTTTTCAACACGTGATGTGCAAATGGTGAATGAGGAGAGCAAGGTGCTTGGGATCAAAGGGTTTAAGCAAAGCATGGGATCACAGTCTCTCTGTCCCCTCCATAACACCAGAGGTGAGGAAAAATCCCTGTAGAAAAGCCAGAGGATGCCCACCCTCAGACACACCTCCAGTTGTAGAGATGGACAGGAGATGGAGAGCATTCCCATCTGGTGGGGATCATCTCTGCCTGCCTGCAGCCAGGGCTGGGCCTGCTCTGGGACCCTGGTGAGCACTCTGAGGCTTTGTGCAGAGGAGGGACCTGGAGAGAACCATATCTGCAGTCTGGCACAGGGCTATCCTTGGAGATAGCCTGGCTGGAGATGGAGAGGGCTGAGAGATTGAGTCTGGCTGCTGCCAGTGCGTCACTGCAGAGCTGGGCAAGCTGCCTGTTCCCTAATGCCTCCACTCCTGGCAGAGCCTGGGATACAGCTCTGTCCCCACACTGGGCTCTGAAATCAGCTGAAGGAGGCAGGGGTTGTTCATTAGCCATCTCAGGCCTGTCCCTGTGAGCCTTGTGAAGGGAAAGGCACAGTTTCTCCTGCAGCCAGCAGGGTCACATACACAGCTGAGGATTCAAAGTGTATCAGTAAGGTCAATGAAGGACACTGAAGTTATTGCTCCCCCTTCTCTTTCCTCTCCTCTTGTCTAAATAAAGATCTTCTCTTTTGTATGCTATCTGAGGAGAATGGAATAATTTTGGTCAGAAAGGTCCTCTGGGTGTCTCCAGTCCAATCTCCTGCTCTGAGAAGGGTCATCTTCAAACTTTGGTCAGGATCTTACCCAGGTGACTTCTGGTTATTTCCAGGTGTGGAGATAGCACAGTGTCCTGTGTACCTGACCCCTCTCCAAGTGAAAAAGATTTTCTTTGCCATGCAGGGCTCCATAACAGAAATGTTCAGACTGAGGGAATGTGGATGTTCAGTGTGGATGCACCAGAAGGAACAAATGGCAGGGAAGGGCTGCACAAGCAGCACATTCTGGTGGCACCTGGCAGAACAAGCCAGCAACATCCCAGCACATCTCCATACACCATCTCAGGACATTCAGGATTGGACACAAAGGCCAGTGAGTAGATCCTGGTGACTTTCAGACATGGGACAGGATGGAGAGGCTCAGCTGCTGATTTCCCTTGTCCTCCATGGCTTTGCAGGGAACCCTGGACAGATGACTTGGCCTCGAGTGTTTTGGTGCCAGACTGGTGGGTACACACAGCTGCTGTGGGCATGAAAGTCTGGATGCAGTAAGTGACAACTTTTGTTTTGATTTGTGTTTAAAATGTAATCAACTCCCAAGAAATTCCTCCTGTTATTTCTCAAATATCTGCATGAGCAGCAAGAACAAGCTCCTGCACCTTTGGCAGCAAGTCTTTAAGTATTTGCTGATAACTAACTTTCTCCACTCCATTTCATGTGTCTCCTCTGCTCTGCCTGATAAATTGGCTCCCACATTTCCACCTCTGCTGAGCAAAAACTGATTAGGAACAAACATAAGAGAAACAAACAATAGAAGGTTCCTGACAGTTTGGAGATGAAAGGGTGCTTTTAAATCATTAAGAAAATAATTGAGGGGAGTTTTCTTCCTCCAAAGCAGGAGCCTAGTTCAGCTTTTAATTATTTCCTCACCACTACAGCCCCCTTGGGAAGTTATTTCTCTGGCTGGTTGAGCTCATTGAGGCCCAGAAGCAAGAGCAGGAGCTGCAAGACAGGATGTCTGGGCTCCCCCCTGGTTCTGTCCCTGACCTGCTGTGGGGAAACACAGCTCAGCCCTGCTCCTGATGGGCTGAGCCTGCCTGAGGGGTGGGTTTATGCAGCATATGTCACTGCAGCTGTGGTTTCACTGACTGGCCACTATGGTGCTCCAGTGCTTCCTTGTCTTCTGCAAGTGTTAGGAAGATTAGGTGGTGTTTGCTCAGCACTGGACAGATGCAAGGGGAGGGGGAAGGTTCTCTTCCTTCTCACTGAGCACATGCAATTCTCTCTCATGTTTTAAAGGCCTGCCAGGATCCCTGTTCTTGCCTTTGCCTCCTCCTCTCCTGTGGCCCTTGCAGACCACGGTCCCAGAGCAGAGCATCTCCACCCAGCATGACAGGAGCCTTCCATGGGAAAAATCAAGGCTCTTAAAAAGCCCTTCTCTTTCCCATCTGGTTTTTGTGTCATCATAGAATCATAGAATAGTTTAGGTTGGAAGAGACCTTCAAGATCATCTTGCTCTAAACCCCCTGCTATAGGCAGTGGTACCTTCCACTAGACCAGGGTGCTCAGGGCTCCATCCAGCCTGGCCTTGAACACCTCCAGGGATGGGGAAGTCACAGCTTCTCTGGGAAACCTCTGCGAGTGCCTCACCACCCTCACAGTAAAGAATTTTTTTCCTAACATCTAATCTAAATCTGCCCTCTGTCAGTTTGAAGCCATTGCCCCTTGTCCTATCACTTGAGGGCCCTTGTCAGAACTCCCTCTCCAGCTCTGCTGTAGCCCTTTTAGGTCCTGGCACGGGTCTGGGGAAACCTTAGAGCCCCAGTTTATCTTCTCCAGGTGGAACAACCCCAGAGGCTCTCCATCCCTCAGAGCATGGCCCAAGCTCCACTCTGGACAAGAGTGGAGAAGTATCTACAAGTATCTACAAGTATCTACTGAGAAATATCTACAAGGCTGACTTGGCCATCAGCTCTGGGGTATAAAAAGTTCCCCCGCCAGCTCTCTGTGCCTTCCTCAGCTCTCTATGCTAATGCACAATTCCCTTTGTCTGAGACACTGTCAGGAGGAACTGAAAGTGGTGACACAGCACCACAGGTGACACACACCCCAGTGCCACCACACCAGGGTGCAGAGCAGCCTGGCTGCCTTGCTCTGAGCACACTCTGCAATGCAGGTGCCTTTCTCCCAAGAGTGACCAGCCAAGAGCTGCACCAGCTCAACAGCACAAAGCCAAGGCACGACCTGCCTCTGGCAGGGACATCCCATTTGTCTCATCTGTGGTCCTGCTGGCTTGTCATTCCCCATGCTGAGCACTGCCTGCAGTCATTGGGCATCTCCTGATGCCTCCAGGCCTGGTCTGAGCTGGCAGAGTCTGCAGCAGGGCTGCTGTGTCCCACAGATCCCTTCTGCTGTGTGGGCACAGGGCAGGGTGTAGGAAGCACAGACAGAGCATGTGTAGCCAGGCTGGTCAATCCCACAGCCCCTGGGGTATGTCAGGAGCTCTGGTTTCGTGGCCATGGCCCATTCTTGGCAGACCTTCCCCTCCCAGCACCTCCTGATCCCCCCAGCTGATGCCCTTCCATGTTTCCTTTGCTCCACCCTTTCTCCAGCTCCAGAACTGAAGTGAGCACATGTGCTCTGCTCCGCTCTGCAGAGAGCTGTGGCCATTTCTCCAAGCCAGCAGTGCCATGGGGACAAACCCTGTGCTTTTAATGAGCCCCATGGGGAATAACCAGGGAGAGTGCAGAAAAACAGCAGCCAAGCAGCACTGCAGCTCTGCACACTGAACTACTGTTTGAGGAATGAAGAAATCCCATTTTCTGTGACCCTGCATTTGCCCTGCTCCACTCCCTCTTTGCTGCCTGAAGCTTAGACACTGCCATGATTCATCCCTAGGAATAAGAGGCAGGTTAGCTCTGAGTTACTTCCAATCCCTCACACAGCCTGGTGCCTGCAAAATTCCACATTGCCACCAGCTGAACCAGCTGCTGCCGAGTGCTGAGCCAGACTCTGAGGCTCCTCTGTGTTGCAGATCAGAAGGGCTGTGGGGCAGGGATACAAAACCAGCAGTATTGCTTCAGGAGAGCAACACATATCTGGCTGCAGTGGGGAAAAGGGGATGAATAACTGGACTTGCCTCCAGCTAAAGGCTGACTTCACTGAAGAGCATTTGACTCCATGCCAACCCCAGAGCTAGTGGATCTTGATGGGAAAAAAAGCAATCCAACAACAAAAGTTCAAAGTGATGAATTCCTGTACTTGGAGGGAGGTTTCATGAGGCCTTGACTCAAAGGATTTTTTTAAACCTTATCCTTAGCATAACCAAAAGGAGGGCAGGAATCTCAGCAGTTGAGGGGACTTTCATCTGGCCAAACAGTTCTGAAAGCTTTCTGTCAAGGAGAATTCTCAGGTGACTGAGCTGTGAGCAATCTCTTCCCATGCTGGAGCCTCTGCTGGGTCAAGGCTCCTGCTGCTGCCAAACTTCCCAGCTTCAACAGAGGACAGCAGTTTGAGGCATCAAGGAGAATTTATGCATCCATCTCCTTGCCCTCCACCTTCTGGTCATGCTTCTGCTTAAGCATTGTCTCCTTCAAGCCCAGGTTTCCCTCACCAAGCACCTCTCTGGTTCTCCGCTCTGCTCTTCATGTGCACATCCCAGTGCCAAGGGAGCAGCTTGGGAAGGGGGCCAGCAAACACGGGGGTAGGCAGGACCCCTGCATGCTTTTCTTGCAGGGAAACAGGTGTGTTGCAGGCAGAGACATTGCACATCCACGTCTCACTCATTTCAGGCACCTCTTTCACTCAGCTGTGTGAGGTCAGTGCAAAGACAAGGCATGAGGATGGCTCCCTCAAAGTCAAAGTCTCCCCAAATTTGTGTGCACACGAAGCAGAGATTTTGTAAGCAATTCTGCAGAGCACCTCCTGGCCATGTAACACTCACAAAGCTTCTCATGAGGTCCCTCTGGCTAAGAGGGACCAGTGACCAGCATCTGGTTCAGAGTCACAGGGTTTAAGGCACATGGAATGAACAGTACTCAGCAATCTGCCCTCTTGCAAAACCCAGCACTGACCACTTCTGCCAAGCCCGCAATTTCCTTTTGAGCAATAATTTTGCTGTGTTGATTTGGAGATTTCCAGCAATGGAGAACCTACTGTGCACCAGCTACCACAGGTGGCTGTTCACAGTGGTCTGCAGCCTCCACCAGTTAAAGCCAGGAGGGGATTAGACTGACTGGACATATCTGGCCTCTGCTCCACATCACTGGATGTGGTTTGGTTTTCCCAGTGGGGCTGAAGTGTTGTTCACCCCATGGAAAGTCTTTGCATCCACCTCATCCAGGTCAGCTCCTTCTTTTTTGAACTTCATTGCTGCTTGGGGCACAGCTGTGTCTCATCATCCACAGTGGCCAAGAACAGCTGTGCTCTGTTCCCTGCTCTGATGCCCCTGATTCCCCTCAAGGCCACGTTACACAAGATCTTCTCAGATGTTCAAAAACCAAGAGCCACATCAGGGCAAGGAAAGGCCAAATCAACATCTGCTGGACAAGTTTCTCTCAAAGAAATCACAGAGAGGGTGCAGGACAGACACACAGGACCTGTGAATGTTATTATCTGGTTGTACTTTTATTAAGACTCCACATCATGTGCTCTCATAGTCTCCACTGACCCCCAGCACATTTTTGGTGACCCTGGTAGTGCCAGCAGCCTGGGATCTCAGTTCCAGTCATCCTGCCTTCTTGCAGGCCTATGGGTAGAGGCAGGTAATCTGTCCCCAGATCAGCTCATCCTTTCACCCAGGGACTGCTTTAAGCCTGGGGACAGCCACTTTCATGGCATTTGTGTCCAGTGTGCAACTTGTTCTCCCCAGGAGCATCAGATCCCTGGAGACACTCTGGGCAACAGAGGTGCCCCATGGTGGAGATGTGGGGGATGTGGAAAGCCAGGATATGCCTTGTCCTCAAGTCCAACCCCAGACAAGCAGTTGTTGAATCCCTGTGAAAACTCACCACAAGCACTGATAAACACAACCCCTTTGTATAATTTCAGTGACCAACAAACTGCTGAGCTCACCCCCATTCCCATCTCGGACATCCCTGTGGCCACTCCATCTCTGCTCTGGTTATCTCCCCAGGCTTTTCTGACTGAAGTCAAACCTCCTCCCCAGCATTCTGTGCCAGCAGAGAAGCCACTGTGCCTTTCAGCTGCCGATTTCACACGAATCTTTGATTTGCCAGCACCTGCCAGGTGGGACACGGCAGGATCCCGGAGCAGCACGAGAGCCGCAGGGATGATCGGCGCAATGCCTGAGCTGCAGCCGGATCTGGAGGGAGAGCACTCGCCTGTGAGATCTGACACGCTCATAACAATCCCAGCTGGCTGGCACACACACCGAGCCCAAAACACCCCAGGCCACCCCCCTCCCACCCTTCTGATACCATCACACCCCTCAGCAGTTAATTAAAAAAGGATTAAAGCAAGGCTGTAAGGACGTGGGCGATGCTGAGGTCAAGGGGTGCCTTGCAAAGCTACGCCAAGCCCCGCAGCTGGTGCTGGGACAGGGGGCTGCCTGCTGGTGACTTCAGCTTCTCCAAGAATAAGGCAGGTCTAATCCAAGACCCAGGCAACCTATCTGGGCTGCTTGCCTGTGGCAGTGCTGCTCTGTACAGAGAGCTGCAGGGCAAGGATTGGGATCAGGGATGTGGGAGCCTGCAGGGTAAGACAGCAAGCAGTTATGGCTTGTTTGCCAATGCTTCCATGCTGTCCTGCTGGCCCTTCCAGAGCTCATACCTTTATCCCACATGAGCCACGTGCACCCATCCCAACCCTGGCAGTGAGGTTCATCTCGTGCAAGCAGCTCTGTTACAACAGTACAGGCTGTTCCTACCCGCTCCCTGTTTCCGAAAATATTAATGTTTCACCAGGGCAGCGCTCAGAGGCTTTTTCCAGCCACAGTGATGCCAGGTACATAGGTCCTTCCCACATCCAGCCTCATTGAAAGCCCTGGGAATATGTGTGTGGATGAGGCACAGTGCCAAAGAGTCCCTCATCTTACCTGGCTGAGATGCCATGGTCATGGATGGCTGGAAGTCACCTCTGCACAGGGATTAACCCAGGGATTAAAGCTTCAGTATCAGTGAGTTACACCTTCAAGGGGGTACCTTTTTTCACAAGGAGGTGGAAAACACCCTGGCTGACTCTGAGGATGCTCCTACCCTGTTCAAAGGTCTTTGAGAGCAGACTCCATGACATACCTGGGAAGCTCCCACATGGAGAGAAGCAGAGGGCAAAGCTCAGCAAATAGAGAGACTGTGGAAGATGCAATTTGCTGGCACAGAAACAAGGCAACAGGTCCAGGTCTGAAACTCACCCCTGAGTGACAGGACATGTTGTATTGTGGCAGCAGAAGAGATGTCTCAGGCTGGTGATGGACTGCACCAACATTCCTGATGGGAACCCTCACAGCTTGTAATCCCTGCATGGAGAACTGTCCCTGCAGGACACAAGTTGGGCCCTCAGCAGCAGATCCATGTCCCACCCAAGCCTATAACATGGGGCCAGTCCCTGCAGGGAAGTCAGGTGAGTCCATGGCATATTTAGTGCTCCCCACTTCACCCAAACCACTCTCACATCCCCCGATGCATTTTGGTTCAGCCCCAAACCCACCTCTTTCAGAGTGACTTGACCAAAACAAGCCTGAAGAGCTGCACAAAGTTCTTCATGGTCTTTTTACCTCTTTCTTCTATGAAACCACTGCCTTTCCCTCCATCACCTAAGGGACTCCTGCTCCTTAGACCCAGCTGCTCCATGCAGAACCTGACCTTTTTTTACATCCTAAGCATTCCCAGTCACAGAATCACAGAATGGTTTGGGTTGGAAGGGACCATCAAGATCATCTCATTCCAACCCCCTGCCATGTGCAGGGGCACCTTCCACCAGAGCAGTTGCTCATGGCTCCATCCAGTCAGGCCTGGAACACTTCCAGGGATGGGGCAGCCACAGCTTCTCTGGACAACCTGTGTGAGTCCCAGTGACCTCAGTAATTGCTGCTGTCCCCTAACCAACCCATCCTACTGTCACCCAGGCTTGAAAATTTCCTCCCTCATTACCTTGCACTTGCCAGAGAAGGCTGATTCATCCACTCTCTGCCTCAGGCATCCCACTCAGCCACTGATGATTGAGTTACTTAACAATTAAGCAGAGCCTTAAATCTTTGCAGCACTTAACATGTATTGACTAATTAATCCAAGCCTTATCTGAGGTAGGTTAGTTCAGTCTTGTGTGTAGCTTCCAAACATGCCCACGGCCGCCTCACTGGTCAAAGGCAGAAGCTGCTCTGCAGAGAGGATGGGAGGTCCATCATCCCCACTGCCCACCCTGCAAAGAGGGGCCCATGTAGCACTGCCCTTCTGTGCTGTGACTTCAGAGACCACTGGGCCCAGGGGAGCATGTTCCCAGCCCAGGACTCTTGCCAAGCTTGCCCTCAAATGACCTTTTCTCCTGCATCTTCTCTGGCCCTCCATGATTGCTTCATTGCCTGCTGTCCCACCCAGTGGGGCTCTGGGCACATCCACCAGCTGAAGCCAACTTGCTTGGACAAGCACCAAGTTGCCTGAGGCTCTGCCAGACCTGGAGTGCAGGTGGGATAAACCTTCCCCTGGGGTCTGGCTGGCAGCCATCCATGAGTTCTGCTGATGCAGGAGAACAAACCTGGCCTTGAGAGGTTACAGGTGAGCACAGCACACTGCCCTGCTGCATCCTGCTGAAGTGACACCAGGGGAGCCAGGCTTCCCCCTCAGCCTATTCACAGGGACTGTCTCAGCCACATCAAACCCCACATTCCAGTCCTGCTGGCAGCAGGGAACAAGGCCAGGTGTGGGAGGCAGGGAACCCATTCCCTGCATGGATGAGCTGCACAGGAACTTTGTGCAGATGAGTGGGATGGGAGGTGCAGGGACACACCCAGGGTTATGCAGAGAGTCCGTGGCAGAGGTCAGTGCCTCAGTGGCTCCTGGCCCTGGGCTTTGGGAGAGAGAAAGGGAGGGGGTTGGCAGTAGCTAAAGCCAGGGAGTTGGGGACATGAGTGGGTTCCCAGCACACAAGCCTTGGGGCCTGATCCTGAGTAAATCATCTCATTTTCCTCCAGTGCAGTCACTCTAGTTCCAAGACTAAAGGAAAATGCCATGTTCCTTGTGCCCCACAGATTCCCAACCATTAGCTAAGACCAAGGCAGACATCAAAACTCTTGCCATGCCATGAGCCTCTTGCACTGGAGCACAGGATCCCCCCAGCACAACAATAGAGACCCAGAGATACAAGATTCTCTTTGATATAACACTGACACCAAAAAGTTTCAGCCCACCTGAATCCTTTGAGCACCTCTTGCCCTTTTTCTGCCTCTCTGTCACCCCAGGGTTTCAGCTCAGTGATATCCCCAGCCTGACAGGCAGGTGATGAGCCTTGAGAGATGCATGATGTGAAGGACATGGCAGAAGAAAGGGACTTTGTCAACCTGGGGAGTCATGGAGCAGCCAGGTGGAAGAGATTTTAATCCAAACAACCTCACTTAGGAAAGCCAGGACCAGTGGAGTCTGGATCTGCACAGCTCATGTGGATCTGTAACAGCAAGGTGCTGGTTTGAGTCAAAAGGCATTAGCCTGCAGGTTATAAAGGCATCTCTGGTGCTTGTACGGGTGTCTTTCACATGCCCTCCACCTCATGTGGCTAAGAATGGGTTCCTGCCTACCCCATGGATATCACCACCATTTGCTTGCTTTTTAACACATCTAACACCAAATGCAGAGGAGAAACTCCTTTCCCTATGAAATTCACCCCAGAAAATCCTGAGTAGTAAAGCAGAACAACTTGTGGACCGACACTTTTCCTCTGGGTCTCAAACCATCACATATATTTATTTTTTTTTTTCCTTGACTGAATATGTGCTGATCTCATTCATCCTGGGAAAAGCACGGGGTGTTCTCATCCCGGCTATACCTGGCAAGCTGCACACACTGTGACAGAGGGAGAGAACTTCTGATCAGGCTCTGCAGTGGCTGCTGCCCAGCTTCTTGTGGCTCCTTCCTGGAGCGAGAGGCCGGCTTCTTCACCTGGCATTCCTGGGAGAGATGAAGGGTAAGTCAGCAAATCAGCTTCATGCACTGCACACATCCTCTGCTTTCAGCCATAGCAGAATTAGCTCAGGTCGGGATTTGCTGGTAGCTGGGCAGAAAAACATCAACAGGGCTTTTTTTACCCCCTCTCCACCTCCTTTGGAGGGAAAAAGCAAGAAAATGTTTTTAACATGCTGCGTGCAGGCAGGTTGCGGGAGCCGTGGTCCCCGGCATAGCTCAGCAAGCACTGCCAGGGAAATCAACAGGGAACGTTCCTGATGCTATTTTAGACACCGGCAGAAAACGCCAGATAGCAACACCGAGTTCGACGGGGCTGCGCGAACCCGGAGCGGCGGCGGCGGCACGGAGCGCAGGGACCCGCTCCCGCCGCCGTGTGGGTTGTCAGTCGATTTGTCGATGAGCTCGCTAACCACGACGTTGCTTTGACATGTCAGCTGGCGAGCCGGCGTCTGGATGCCTCGGTGTCATGCAGGCAGCTCCGTCTGAGCCCTGCGGAGAGCAGCTTAGATCCGCTGGCCGGGGTTAGAAATGAGCCGCAGTTAAGCTGCTGAAAGGGATCCGCGCTGCCGCCAACGTGAGTGCTCCGCGCCTGCCCGCGCAGGTGGAAGATGCATGCCGGTCTCCAAGGGGGGATGCAGCTCTGGCCGGGTGACTGCCGGCTCCATCGGGAGCCTCCTGGCTTGCTTGCCTGGGAGAGGATGGAAAGAGGGCATCTTAAGGGATTGCTGCAGCCAGAGGTGCCGCTGAAGGCAGAGTGTGCGATTAAAGGCAGTATCCGAGCATAAAGATACCGCAACCTGATTTAGGAATAACGAATATAGCAAGGCTGGCTGCTGCAGGGAATGTCCCCTTTGTAAGTCGGGCTGTTTGGAGCAAAAAAGAGCAATTATGCGGATTCTGCTGCAGCTCATTGTGGTTGGGTTAATTTGGGAAAAGGATGCTTGCTGGCAGCTGAAGGAGGCAGCCTGGCACAGGGGTTAAAATGCACAATTACCAGACCAGGCTGCTGTTTTGAAATGGTACAATAATGCCAAGGCAGGGGAACATTGTTTGGTATGATTTATCTTCTGAGATAGTCAGGAGCAGGAAGACCTTAGCTTAGAGGGCTACTTTTAATAAAATTTTAAAAAAGAAAGATTTTCAAAGGCAGACCCTGTTTTGCAAAGCCCTGACACCACAATGACAGGCACTGCTGATACCAGCTGTCCTGCCTGCCATCTGAATGCCAGGCCTTCCCAGAAATGCTGCTTGTGAAAGATCCATCACAGGGAAGTTTTTACCACCCCCGTTTTGTGTGGGGGTGCGAAAGCACATCAGTGTTTGGGGAGAAGAGAGATGAACTGCTCCTTGTACCCCAAACCTGGCTGTGCAGCCAAGGAATTTCTGTAGCTCTGATGATGAGTGTTAGGCAGGGCTGTGCTTTTAAAGGACAGCCTGGCTGGGTTTAACATGGTGATCCCTCCTGGAGCTTTCAGCACTCATGGTCTTGGGCATCTCATGGATAAAACTGGTGCCTGTTCTTCAAAAGCTGGTGTCAAATGCCTGGTGCTCCCATAGGATCTCCTGCATGGACACAGCAAGGACACAAGGTCCAAGCTGATTCACAGCTCCAGCTGGGGTGGAGTGGCATAGTGAAAATGCCATGGAGGGCGACTTGGCAGGGTTGATTTGGACAGGATGGGGATTGGAAAGGCAGGCAAATAGCAGTGAATCTTCCTGGAGAGGGGACCAGGGATCAAAAGGGAGAGATGGCATTGGTGTGTGCTGGGACAGGTCTGGGATGTGAAGGGGACAAGGGTTTGTGATGGCAGGGAGTGCTCCCAGTGCTAACCCATCACTGTCTGTACTTGTCAGCAATACACAAAGCCACAATTGAGAGATATTGTGTGTTTGCAAGAAAAGGGGAATTTGCTCCTTCCTCATTTCTCTATTAAACTTTGCACTGCAAACTGTGCCTCAGCTCTCCTTCCAGATGGAAAAGAGCAGTTGCTGTGAAGGCTTATTTTTTAAAAGCAGTAGCACAAGGAACCTAAAGCACAACCTTCCTCTGACATAACCTTACTCTGGTCTCATTCCCAGTGGCTGCTTCAGGACTAACCAGAACCAAACCATTCAGCAGTGTAAGAGCACATCCTCTGCAGAAGCAGCAGCCTACCCTCGAGGGCTACTTCATTTTCATTCATTAAATTTACTATTTGTATTATTTTGTTTAATGCTGTTGAGGGAAAAGGGCCCTCTCTACTGAGCATTCCTATTAAAACATGCCTGTTAAACCTCACCCCATGAAATCACAGGGGCTGGCTGGTGCTAGTGGCAGTCCTGCTGATGGTTCCAGTCCTGAAGGGTACGGAACCAAGCACAGACCAATGTTGCTGTTGTCAAAGGCCAGGGGTCTGCTGGTATAACAGCAAGAACAATGAGGGAGGGAGGTTTTACAGCTCTCTAGCTAGCAGGAGATCTTCAGGATGTTTTTTTCCTTCCCCCTTCATCTAATGTGAAAAAGGAGATACAGTGAAGGCTGTCCCTTCATGCCTTGTTGACAGCTTGTCAGAAGAGGATGGGAGGAACCAGTTAACACCTGGGCATTCCTGTAATTTAGTTCTTCTAGCAACTAATGCTGGTTCATGATCTGTGTTTTCAGAAACCTCTCCATCCACTTCTGAAGCATGGCCACTGTTTTGCTCAGCAGGGATCAGAATCCTGGCTATCACTTGCTATTGACATGGGCATAGCATTTTATCCTTCACACCTTCCCACCATGAAAAGATGAAGCCCCACCAGCAAACTGATCCAGACTGCTCTATGGGGTGACATCACAGGGTGCCTTTCTCTGCCATGGAGCCCTGTGCCAGTGCAAGCTGCTCTGAGAACATGGACCCAGACCCAAAACTGGGTGAGGGCAAGGGCCTCCAACACCCCAGAGCAAGGGGAATTGTATCACATGCACAGCAAACACTTTGCCAGCGGCTGCACCATACATTGAAGCAACCACACAGCCTGCAGCCCTGATACAAAACCACTGACCTGAACAGCAGCCAGATCATTTTTCTTATGAAGATGCACCATTCTTGAGCAATTTTTCCAGCACATCCCACGCAAACAGGTTTTCTGTGAACACTGCATGGCAGCATTTACCATCTCATGCCAGCTCTTGTTTTTCCCTAATGGCAGGGGCTGGGAGGGCTCTCACGTAGCACTAGTGTGTCTGTGCTGGTGGGCACGGAGTCTGAGGGGTATCCTCATGGAAAATCAAGCACTAAATCATTTCATGTCACCAGTTCTGCTGAGGACAGAATTATAGGATGGTTTCGGTTGGAAGGGATCTTAAAGATCATCTATTTCCAAACTTAAGTTAGACAAGGTCACACCTTTCTGCAGAAATCTGAGATCCTGAACCTTGCATATACATACTAGTCTAAGAACACATCCTTCATCTTCTTATCACTGCAACAGCTTTCCCAGGAAGAGCACATTGACTCTTCCCAGCTGGCATGCAGGGGGTTGCAGAAGCAGTGTTGATACTTCAACACTGACACTAACTCCTGTTGTTTGGGATGTTATGCTAAATTAGTTGAATTCTTGGTGGTAAAAAGGAAATGTAGAGGGAAATGGATAGTGTCTGTAGAGTCTCATTTATGGCCCAGTGTATTTTGAACCCACTCTGACCTGGAGTTTAAGCTACTGTGGAAGCAAGGAGATTTTAAGGCATTTTTTTGGCCCAATTTATCGACTTCCATTGCACAACAGCACCTCAGGGCAGCCAGGGTGTATCACCAGATACATTAACTGGGCTTCTTAGTGGTGAGTGATGGCCATGTGCTATTTGTTCATAACTAAGAGAAAGAAATGGCCAAAATCCCTCTCTTCCCACATGGCAGAGATGGAGGGATGTTTCTACAGGAGCAGCCCTGCTCCTTGGCAGAGACTAGTTTTTGATCCAAGCTTGCAATCTCCTCATGTCCCTCATTTCTGTATGCAGGAGGGAGGAGGAAGCAAAAGCAGCTGTGCTTCTCCTACTTGTCTGGCCCTGGTACTCCATACACTGATCTGATGGGAAGAGCAAGGCAAAAAAGTATTTATTCAAGATGATCTAATTAACATTTCCCATGTTGTCTCATTTGGTAAGAGACTGGTACTCTATTTCTCCCTTGATTACCCTGAAAGGTCCATTAATTTTAACCTGCCAAAAAAGGATTGGTGGATATAAAATTTGACCCTCAAGCAAACAAAAAAAAGAGCAGAAATTAAGTATTTTCCTTTATTTGTAATGCAATGCACTAAATAACGTTCAGAAGCGGCAAATGCCCAGGGAAAAGCATTTCATCATATAATTTTACAAGGGAGAGAAGAAGCAAACCCAAAAGTTATGGATTCAGTGGATTGAGTGGATTGAGCCCTGTCCCCGTGCAGTACTGCAGTCAGTCTGATCAACCTCCCATGTCTCTTGCACTTGTCCTGTCAGACCTATCTGAGGGTATTTGAGGTAATTCTTACCTCAGGCACAGAAGCAACTTCTGTCTGGGATCACGACTGTGCTGTGAGTTGGGAACTTCTGGATTTGATTCCTGTGTTCACAAACTTCAAGCAATTCTCTCCCTCTCCTTTTGGGAGAGGGAGAGAATGAGCTGGGTGGTAAGCCAGGTTCTTCTTGCCATTGTCAGAGGATTCAGTGTGCTTTAGAAGAGAGGCAAGAGACTTTAGGAAAACAATTCTCATATACACAAGTCTACAGAGAAAGCAATGATCAGCACATAAAGAAAAACACAGCTTAACTTTAGCAACCTACAAAATTCACAGCAGGGGTGCTGCACAGGGGGGGCTTGGCATGATATGTGAAAAATTTAAGTGTCCCCAAGAGTGAAAATACATGGACAGCTGCCAGTGTATTATGCAGTTCTCATCTGAGCATCTGAATTCCCCCTCAGTGAGCTGCGCTAGGCTGCAGAGCAGTCTGTAATTGGGAAGTTTGGCAGTGATGACAGAGATGTTCCTGGCATCCATTTTGACCAGTCTGTTGTGCAGCCGGGTCTGCAGAGCCTCTCTGGGTACCAGAGAGAACAGAGGCCTCTCCTGCAACTGGACAAGAGCTGTGGCTCTCCACACATTGGACAGGATCCACTTCAGCCTCCGGCACAAAGCCCCGGGAGCAACGGAGCCGGGGCCACGTTGCCTCTTTGTACCGAGTCTGGGCAGACACATCCAGGTCACTCACTCCAGACAGCATTCATGACCTGTGTCTTTGCTGTTTTTCAGTTGCCCAGAGGGGAGCTCAGAGCCTTGGCAGCAGCCCTGTCACAGTCCCCAGAGTCCCTGGGCTGTCCTGCCTGCTGAAGCACGGCTGGAGCGTGTGGCAGCTCAGGAACTTGGGAAGAGGCCACCACGTCCAGCTTGGATGTGATGTGCCTCACCCCATGGTGCCTTTTGGGTTCATTTAGGCACTCAGTTCATTCTTCAATGGCTGAAGGGAGATCCAAGAACAGGATTTAGCTATGGCTCACCCTCCCTTTCTACTCCTCAATCCTCTAGAAAGAATAAATGCTAAAGAGAATGAAGGTCATCCACGGTCAAGGCAAGTCCATGCTAATCCCTCTCTGGAGTCTTGGCCGAGTCCAGCTTTTAAGTCCTGGGAAGTATTAGGAAATGGATAATAGAACAGGAAATGCCAGATTTTGGTAGCTGTGAAAAGGAGAGACACACATTGCCCATGCCATAGAGACAAAGGAGAGGATTTCCCTCTCCTCCCAGGCTATGGATGCTAGAACTAAATGGACACGGTGTCCAAAGTGGGTGAAAAAAGACTGTGCCACTCTTCTTGTGGGGCTTACAGGGAGGGCCCACACTAGGAAAAAGCCAATGGCTTGAGGATGACTTTCATACTTGGTGCCTAACCCCTTCTGTGCTTGCCCATGTGGAATTTTCAGTAGGCACCCTTGCATGCATTTCAGAGGGAAAGAAAACCTGTCTGACAGTCCATTGCTCTAGCAGATCTTTCCTTTCATTTCTGAGCCCAGCTCAAAAAGGACTTTTCTCTGCCATCCTGGAGAAAGAACTGAAAGTGCATGATCAGCTGAAAAAGCAAGCTCAAGCAGCTGCAAGCAAACCTGACACCTTCTGCAACATCCAAGAGATCAGAAACTTTATTTGCTTTGTTTCTACACAAGTGATCAATTGAAACCAATCGATGAAACACTGGGGGTTGGCACATTCCTGCCTCCACCCCATGGGCTCTGCCTGATCCCAACAGCAGCCCAGAGCTGGCTCCCATGCTAATGCATGCTCAAGCACAGATCCTCCAGTGACATCTGATCCTCCAGGATATCTCATGGGTGTCTAATTATTATCTAAAGCCCAGCCTGGGTAAAACAGAGTTTTTGATATCCCTTTTCTCCCACACCTTCTCCCTACATCTTCTCAAAACACAGTGGGCAGCATGATGGTTTATCTGATGGTTTATTTGTCATGCAGGCAACTGATTCTGATGCCACTTCATACCTCTCCTTCAAAGCCCATGAATTTAGGCTGCAGTTAAACCTTGCAGAATTTTTCAAGCCCAGCTTCTCCAACCCTGCAGGTAAATCTCTTGCATATCTTTTCCTTCATCTGTTACTGAAGGACTTCTTGTGGGCCCTGATCACATTTCACTCTTACCCAGTCACGATACCACCACTGAGATTTTTCTCCTAACTCTTCTCTTTTGTTCTGTTTCTCAGGCTGTATCCCTTCACTGGTTCATCCCTTCCCATAACACCAAACTCAGGTCTTTGCTCTCAGTGCCTTCTGACTTCTCTGTCCATAGCTCTTCCAACCAACAACCAGCCCACAATGGTGGCCAACCTCCTTTCTATCATGTCTTTGGAAGTGCTCCTCAAAAAACCTCCAAAAATCACTCTATGGTAGAAACCCATCTTTGCTCCCAGTATCTGCATACTGGTCATGTTGCCACACAACACATTGGCAAATATCACTTTCCTTCTCCATGTTCCCATTTTCTGAGCCACCCATTTTCCTATGTCTTAATCTTGGAATAGCAGTCATGAGGATTTGTTGCGTAGCACGGCTCAGCCCAGCTGCAGCTTCTTGTCCTATGGCAACAGGAACCAGGAATAATAACAGCAAGGTGATGACTCATTAAAACCAATAACCTCAATAATTAGACTTACTTAACTTTTCCAATTGTATAAACAGCTGAGAAAAAGAATAGAATCTTATGCTTTTCCAATACTTTTCCTTCTTCCAGTTTCTCACACAGAAATTGTCAGTATTGGGCACTTGTCATAGTCAAATTTCCTCTCTCTCCACACAACAGTAAATTCATGGAGTGAACTGAAATGTTTGCTTTGTCCATATTCTGTGAGTGCTGAAGACTCTCCAGCATCTCCTTGCTCTGAGCAAGGAGGAGAACAGCTGCAGCTCTGCCTTGGTGCCAACATTGTTCCAGCTGCTGTTGCTATAGGAAAAAGGCAGAACTGTCCAAGTTTCGAGTTCCTGAAAAAATCTGTTTAAGTCAGCAGGGATAGAATCTGGATGCAAATTTCTCTCCAGATCTGATGATCAGTGGGTGCCATCTACCACTTCATTCAGCTGCTGCTGGTTGAAGCTGCATCCTGGTACAGCCTCTTTGCTCCCCCTGTGACCTGCCCCTCTTAACACTTCCCTGCCCATTGCCTCTTGTCAGAGGCAAAGAGGCTTGGACCAAGGAAAAAGCTGCCCATGGGATTAACTGTGGGACAAGGAGCCATCACAAGCAGGACAGAACTCAGAGAGCACTGGAGGGAAAGGTAGCCTGGGGGCAAAACACTGGGACAAGCTAGCCGGTGAGATAAGGAGCAATCAGGCTGGCAGGGAGTGGGAGAGAGGAGGCAAGGAACCAGGGAAGAAGACCTGAGAGGACTGAGATGAAAAGGCAATGAAGTGACCAAACTGCTAAGAGAGGTGCGTGTCATCCCTGAGCAGAGCCTCACACTCCACTCTTCTTTCTCAGTCCTTGTCCCTGCATTTTGGGCCCACCAGGACCTTGTGTTTAACTTTGTCCTTCTTTAATTTCAAAGGATCTCAGTCCCCTGTAGCTGAAATGGCTGCTCTGGCCCCAGCAGGGGAACTGCCCTGCTGCCAGCATTGAGGGAACCTTAGTATGGATCAGACCTAAGGAACCTGGCTGCCAAACCTGCCCTACAGACCTCACCCCCGTCCCAAAAGAAGCACACCAGTGAGTACAATAATATGGAGTTAAAAATGGAAAGTGCTTTTGGAGAGAGATCAGCTGCTTTGTGAGGCAGCTGTATGTTCTGGAGCTCCTTTTGATGTAAATGTGTGAAATTACACATTTATTGCAGGATTCAAATGTAGCCATGGCAACATGATTATCAAACAGTTTCATATGGAAGTGTAAATCCATACAGGTTTCTGGCTGGCGAGATTAAACTGCCCAGAGACAGAGCTCAATGTATTCCAAGCCCAGACCCTCCATGCCCAAAAGGATTCATCTCTGGCTTCTGTGCCTGGGAAAAATTCCATTTCTTTGCAAGCAAATTGGCTCCACTCAAGTGGGCCAACCACCAAACAGATGGAGAAGAGCACTAAACAGGCCAGTACCCTCAGCAGAGAGAATTCACTGCTGCACAGGGTGACCCTTTCCTGAAGGCTGGTTTGGACAAACTCCTCTGCTCAGCCTTGCAAGGGGCAGGGACAGTTCAGGCAGGAGCTGTGTCAGCAGAGCAGGTTTCAGTTACACCTCGAGCATCATCAGGCTAAATTCATAGAGTGCCTGGCATGAAAACAGGCTGGACAGCCAAAGTCACCCCCTCACCCACAATGTCCTCATGTGACAGCAATCTGGTGACATGGTGACATCTGAAGAGGGGACAGCAAAGCTGGCATGTGTACTGGCTGCAAGTAGGAAAGGGCTGTGCCCTTATAGCCTGGAAACCGTGACCTTGACGGTCATTCCTTGGAAACAGGGCCCATCCATTAATTTTCCACAGCTGTCAGCTCCAGGCTGAGCCACAGTGTCACAGCCAAGGAAAGTCAGGCACAGTCTCCTCCCCTGGATATGCAGCAGGCTCTGACACCTCATGTAACAGTGTCTGCACATAGACTGGGCTCAGCCCAGGGACCTTGTGTGTCTGGAGTGATAAGTGATGTGTATCATCAGGTGGACTGTGAAACAACAAGGGAAAAAAAAAAAAAGAGGGAAGAGAAAGAGAAAAAGAAAAAGAAAAAGAAAAAGAAAAAGAAAAAGAAAAAGAAAAAGAAAAAAAGAGAAAAAAGGAACCTGCACCCCAGTACGGAAACAGACTGGTGGGAAGGAAATAGAGGTTTTAAATAGGCACTAAAAGATTGGCAGAATTTGGCTGTAAATGAAAACAGAGTAGTGGAAGGGCAGAACTTTGTCCTTGTTTTGCTTTTTTTTTTTTTTTTCCAGAGCCTTGATGAGGCTCTTTCACTGAGAAACACAAAAGTAGGGCACAGTCCTGCAGCAGGCACCCGGGGTATCCACAGTCCTGAGGTTTGGGGATCTGCAGCATCCATCTGGAACCAGGGGAAAAGCAGGTTTTCTCCACAACAACCTGGTGAGCAGCTTCCTGGGACACCTGAAGCATTTGATGGCAATGCCCCGGAGCCATCACCTAGGAATTCGCAGGATGGCTTCTCAGTAGGACGTTCCTATAGTTAATTAACCTCTGGTCCCGATTTTCAGCGGGAACATCTCTTGTTTTCATCTTCAGCAAATGGCTCTAATAGATTTGACAGCCTGCTTTTAACTGGCACCCTCTTCTGCTGCAGGTATTTCTGGGCAAAATCCCTTCTCACCTTCCCTGCTGCAGTGTAAACATCCTGGAGCTCCACCTCACTCCTGTTTCCAAAGCTGTGAAGTCCCAGATGGTCCATCAACCATCTTCCTCAGTTTCTTTCTCTGCATCGTGAGATTTTCTAGCAGAACCTCTTTACCTTTTCTCGGGGACTTTTTTAATAGTGCTGTTTCACAGAAGATTTTTGGGTTGGGGAAAAATATAGGCTCTTGGCACTAAACATAGACCCTTTTCAGTAAACATGAGGCCCTTGATTTTAAAAGTGACAAACCTTGCTTCTTAATTTAAAAAAGATTAATTTTCCCAAGCGTATTTAGAAAATAAAGAGAAACTATTGCTGTGCTAATTGCTATTACCAAATGATTTTCACATCATCTCCCACCTGTGGCCACACAAATACAGGTCAGAAAAATGGACTTGGAATTCCAGGCTGCAGCAGATCAAGTATCAGGTTTCTGGCTAACCATGAATTATCACTAAAATTTAAAGGCACCCAGCCCTGTCATTAATGCTGCCTGAATACCATGACTTGGGAGTGCTGCTGTGCTGTGCTGCCATGGCATCTGCTCCCCAAATTTGGCCTCTGCTCCTTGAGAGAATGAACCAAACCTCCCTAACAGGGGAGGTGAAGCTGTTACCCACATCTCCTAATTCCCCTCGCTGCAGTCCTTTCATCTCTATGCTATATTAGCATTCTGGAGAGCACTAATGGGTGTGAAGTGGCTTAAAGCCATTTTCTTTATTGCTGGATTAGTGCTGGAAGGGTATGAAACTGCCGGCGCTGGGCTCGAGCACGTCGAGAGCTTTCTGCTCCAAGCAGACACGAGAGCTCAGAGCCCCAGCCCGCTCGCACAGCCCAGCTCACTGCTTTTATGAATGGAGTTAAAAACAACACATGCCGTGAAGCTGCTGCTTAGAAGCTTTTTTTTTTTTTTCCTGATGTCCTGACTGCTCCGGCCAATACAAGCCCCAGTGCTCCGGAGCAGTGCACAGCCATGAAAACAAGGAAGTGGGCAGAAAAAGCAAAGCACAGGTTCCCTATCTGTTCCCTGCCTGCCTTTAGTTGAGCAATTATACAACTCCAGATCTGTGATTATTCCTGGCAAGGTTTGTTCATCTCATGGGAGACTTTTGGAACAACGCAGTGCTTTTGTAGGGAGTGTCAACCACCAGGCGAACGTGTCTTCCAGATCAGATTTTATTTTTTTTTTAAATATGTAAGTAATTGTTTCTTTACAGATTGGTCTTTGCCTTTTAATGACTCACATTTCTACCTTGTCAGCTTTCAGCACGGGCCCTGCCCTCCCTCCCAGTGCTACAATCCTCCCAGATCTCACCCACAGTGCCAGGTCACACCAGGTGAAATCCTGAAGGAGGAGAATCCATTTTGTTGGCGCCCTGTCCAGATGTTCTGCTTACAGGGGCTGCTTTTTGGGGGGCTGCAGAAACTACAGGCACAGCAATCAGAAGGCATAAAACCGAGGTACAAACCTGCCTCTAAAACACTGAAATAGGGGTTTGTCTGTGGTTTATTTTTTGGACAAACCCAGATACATTTTCATGGCAATGGTGACAGATTCTCATTCCCAGCACTGCTGCCGTGCCAGGAGTCTCATTCCCACTCTGGCCTCCTGAGGTGCAAACATGCTCTTGAAAATAAGGAGGGAGAATGCTTAAACACCCCTAAAACTAATAATTAGGTTTAAGCTCAGTGCAATATAACTGCATCTTTTAAGAGGGTTGTTTTTTGGTTTGGGTTTTGTTTTGGTTTTTTTTTTTTTTTTTGAAGCTTTTCCCCCTTCATTGCTCTCTGAAAATCTATTCAACATGAGGCAGGGAGCAATTATGGAAAATTTCAGGCTGGATGGTTAAAGCATGGCCAGCTTGTAAAGTAATTGGAAAGGCAGAAAGAAAATGTTTGGCAACAGGGGATAAAAGGTGGTGTGTAAGTGGAGGATTTTTTCTTACTGCAAACTGTCCTCTCTGATATGTCAATTGTGTTTGGCCTGATCCCTTGACAGTCCATTAATTTTTTGTCCAATTGCAGGCTGCTGAGGGCAGATAAATTTCAGGCTATTATGGGAACACCCTAGAAGTTTGTATAGAAAGGAAACTCTCTGTTTCCTGTATCATCCTTCTGGGGATCTTGAAAGAGTTCACAAAAGCCACTTAAGCAAACTTTCTTTGCTGGATAACGGAAGGAAAGGAAGCTGTGAACAAGCAAACAACACTCAATTCCATGAGACAAGAGATACTCTTGGGTCATTTGAGAGAAAGTAAAGTCTGTGAATGAAATACACACACACACACACACACAGAAGATATTTTGTACTCTGAAAATAATGGGTATTTTTTGCACCTCTGCTCTCTTTCTGATTAAAAACAATGTAAATCCTGCAAACCACCAGTGAGATAGGTGGTGGAACATCCATCCCTGCAAGGCATGAAATGTGTGGAGGGTTTTTGTGGTTCAAATAATACATCTCAGGATGAGCTGGAGATGGTCATGGATCAGCTGAACAGCTCTTTTCCTTTCCTTTTCCTTTCCTTTTCCCTTCCTTCCTTCCTTCCTTCCTTCCTTCCTTCCTTCCTTCCTTCCTTCCTTCCTTCCTTCCTTCCTTCCTTCCTTCCTTCCTTCCTTCCTTCCTTCCTTCCTTCCTTCCTTCCTTCCTTCCTTCCTTCCTTCCTTCCAACAGTGCAGCTGCCACAGTTCTGCTACAACCAGCTCTGTGGTTTTTGTCACCCAGACAAAAAGCAAAGGTGTGAAGAGCTCTAAGTTTCCCCAGGGCTGGCGTCAAGCGCAAAATTCAGACAGAGCTCAGGGAGCTGGGGCAAAACTCAGGATTCAAGTGTTCAAAACTCAGCCTTCAAGCCCTGGAAATATTGGGGGGTTCCATTTTATAGGTTTGTCCCTGTCTCTGACTTTTACTCCAGTAATCTAAGGAGGTGACATTGGTCAAACAGTGCATCCCTTTTCCTGAGAAGTTTTAAATATCTTGGTTTCAGCTGCATTTCAGAGGGAGAACAAAACCACAGAGAGGATGAAATGCTTTAAGTTTGTTAAAATAAGCTCTTAGAGGAGAAGATTTGTAGCTCATCTGAAATATGGGGGTTGTGGTTTTTGATGTGAGTAAATCCAAGTGGTAGAGAGACCTTGTATCTATTCAAACCACAAGAAAACAGGTTCAAGTTTGCAGTCAACAACAATGCATGGTCATTTTAGAAGAAGAAATGGTTTGGGAGAATACTTGGTTAGCAGGAAACTACCTGGGCACTGACTGAAAAATTTTTTAAGGCATTTAGGAAATCAGTTCATCAAATGTGAAAAGATTTTTTTCTAGCAGATTCTGCAACATATGCCTATGGTCTGACCAAAACCACTAATGCTGGGGGGGGGGGGGGGGGGCAGAGAGAGAAAGAGCAAGGAAAAGATATTGAATATTTAATATATTAAATATTTGCCAGCTGGAATAAAGAAAAAGGTTTTGTTGAAATTTGGGGCAATCCACTCAGGCCAGTTCTTGTTTCATTGGGACTGGGGAAGGCCTTTTCTGACAGAAATATAGCTGATTACTTGACAGGAAAAATCTAAATTCCTCAAAAACATTTCTCCTGGTCACTTCTCAAAGTTATCCACAGGAACAGTGCTTCCCTGGGGAGCTTGTTAAACCTCCCAGATAGCCTCATTGCCTTTCTCTCAGTTCTACAAACTTCCTTACCTTCAGCTGTAAGCTCTTGAGTCTGCTCTCCAGGTTGCAAATGATCTCCATTCAAATCATCTGTTGTCCTTCTGTGCTCTGGCCCAGGTGAGGGCCAACACATCCCTGTGGAGAGTGTCCATCTGCCCAGCGTAACTGCATCACCAGTCCAAAGAAATGGCCTGGAACCTGTTCAAGGAGAAAAGTTCTTTACTCCTATTCTGACAGTAATACAAAATTTTTGGTCCTACCAAAGCAGCCTTTGAGGTTCTTAAGTCTGGAGCTTAGTTGCCAGGCTCCTGATATAAATAAGGAAAGAAGCTGCTGAACTGATAGGATTGTCTAAGGAAGAAGAGCAGCAGGAAAGCACAATTCCATCCTAATCTTCCTGGTCTTTGCTGTTGGCACAGTGTTCATGCACACAGGACACCTTCAGGTCCCCCTTCAGCAGGTTGTGTTCTAGCCCTTGGAAGGTCTGGGAAGTGTTTGAGGGAAAATTATGAAATTGCTTGAGGAGAAACTGGAAAATGAAGCTGTTTTTATAGGGGTCAAAAGTGAGAACTGGAGGCTGATTTGTTCTGTGAAAGGGCCTGACCATGACCTGCCAGCCTTGGCAGCTCACACAAGGTGTAGGACTGTGGAATGAGTCAATGTGTGCGGTTTCTTCAACAGAAAATTATACTTCTTTTTTTTTTTAGGGTTTCCTACCAAATCAACTAGATTAATTGATTCATCCCAAGACTAAACTCTTACAATTCCATAGGCTGAGTTCTGGGGTTCCACAGTGTATTGCCATGTATTTATTCCCACAAAAATGTCTGCAAATTGCATTACCTATCCCACATTCCAAAAGGCTTCTGTCCAGTGCAGTCACTTAAGGAGAGCACTGTATTTGTGGGGGTCTTTGTAAGGGCCCCTACAGGGTTCAAGCAGTGCCTGGATAATGTCATAAGGTTTAGTTTTAGGTTCTGCAAGGAGCATTGAGCTGGAGTAAAAGACCCTTATGGGTCCTTTCCAAATTGAAATATCCTATGATTCTATAGAGTACAAGGAGATGACAAGGAAAGGAAAAGTTACTCCTTTTGGGAGTAAGTGGTTTTAAAATCATTTAGGTTGAAAAGCAAAACTAGAGCCCAAGAACAGTGGTGTGAAGTATCCACATTGTACTTCAGGTAGAGGGACTTTCACAAGTCCAACACTCCATGAAACTCAATGACTGGGGTGACATTCAGGTCTAGGAAAAGGGGAAAATTGCTGAACACATAAGTAACTCAAAACAATTGTTTTGAGTTAATTCCAAAAACTGTGAATGTTTCAGTTTACACTCAGCTTTTAAGAGCAGCAGGTTGGGGGGGAATGATTAAAAGAATCCTGAAAAAATCCCAGTATTTTGTAGGGGATTTCCACTCCAATCACTTTGGCATTTCATTTTTTTCCTCAAAGTTTAAAATTACTTTCATAACAAACACTTTAGGGTCTGCAGCTGCTTGGTTCTCTAGTTGTGTTTGGAAATTCAAGCAATTAGAATAAAAAGTATTCACCCAATTTGGTTTCTCAGTCACAAGTAAAACAGCCTGCTTGGGGTTATTCTTGAAACTTGGGTTGCTTAAGTAATTTAAATAGATTTCTATTTCAGAAACAACACAAGAGCCAACAATTTCACAACTAAAAGCTCGAGGGCTACAAAACTTGGCTTCACCTAAGACTCTTAACATTGTTTTTCATTATCTTAATCACTAGGTTCTTTACATACTAATTTTCCATCCCGTTGCCAACCAGTGCCAATCCAACTCGCTTTTCCATCACCCAGGTGAGTGTTACTCATGTTTTCATGGAAATGTGAAAACACTCTGAATACAGTCAGCACAACAGTGTCCATTTCTGTGACTGCTCATTGGCTTCTGCCAACACTGAGTCATATCTGCAGAAGTCACTAACACAGGTGTAGCTTCTGAGTTCTTTCCTAGGATTTTCCAAAAATATGGATAATGCTGATGGTTGTCCAGATGCAGTTTTGATGACACAGGGCTAAACAATTTGTTTATGCTGGGACCCAATATATTGCAAACACCAATTAGGTATGTGACTGATTAAGCAAGGGGAGAGATGAGATAAATCACAGCACGTGGTTCTAACAGGCCTTAGCAGAACAGAGAATAAAGTGAATCCTCCAAGAAGGCTACAGAGGATTCAGGTCCCACCTGGTGATCAAAACAGTGGGCCCAGTAACACCTGCACAGTTTGAATCCAGCTGGAGCCACAAGGCTGCAAAACAAGCAGGCAGTGTGAACAGGGATAAATGCTCAGTTAACTAAAGGTCATCACTCAGTGTCTAGAGCTACAAACTAAGCATTTGTGTGGTGATCAGGTAAGAAATAGTATTTTCTTCTCTCTGGGTTAGTTCAACTGCCTATCATCTATTAATTAATCCATGAAAAATTTGTGTTATTATGAGAAAGCATTAAGTAACCAAGAACTATAGAATGATTTGTGTTGAAAGGGACCTTGAAGCCCATCTCATTCCAATCCCCCTGCCACAGGCAGGGACACCTTCCACAATCCCAAGTTGTTCCAATCCCCATCCAACCCGGTCTTGAACATTTCCAGGGATGGGGCATCCACAGCTTCTCTGGGTAACTCATGCCAGTGCTTCACTACCCTCTGAGTAAAGACTTTCTTCTTAATATCTAATCTTTACTCTCCCCTCTTTTAGTTTGAAACTGTTCCCCCTTGTTTTATCACTTTCTGGCTGTGTAAAAAGTCCCTCTCCATCTTTTTTTACAAGCTTCCATTAAGTGCTGAAAGGCCACAAGATCTCTGAGGTGAAACTTCAGAAAATTTGGCTTTATGGGAGGCAGCAGGAGTCTGTGCAAGCAGAAGACTAACTGGTCTTTTTTTAGACATTCACCAGTGTAAACTGAAAATATTACCAGTCAGCTTTCACCAAGGTAAAGCTAACGTGAATTAAGTCACTTGAAAATCATCTCAGACTTAAACAGTCTCCTGTACTTGAGGCTTTGGTTCAGGATTTTGGTTCTCTGCACACACAATATGATGAAAATATATCCATTTTTCAATAAAAATAGAGCAACCAAAATACAAATATCCCTGTGCAGCAATGGAAACCTCATAAACATCACAGTCATGGTTTCATAAGAGGCTGCTCAGAAGGAAAAGTGACTAATCTCAGCTCATTGCCCAAGTGCAGAGAAACAGAAACGTTTCAGAAAAGTACACAGAATTAAAGAAAAATTAAAAAGAGAGGTTCTGATGTCTCCAAGACAAGGGAAGCAGTGACTGAACTGAACAAGCCCTGCAGTTCTTAAGTGCTGTCTGGCAGCATCTTAACTGCTCTTGGCACTTGAGGACTGAAAGCCACAGTTCTTGAAGGACTGTCACGTCACCCCTTGACACCTATAAACTATTCTGAAACTTAATTCCTCGCAGTTTTATTGTGAAGATAATTATAGACCACATAAACTCAAGAGGCAGGATAATTTCTGCAGCCATTAATATCAGGTTTCAGCTGTGCAAACCAGGAAAATAATGACAGAGAACTCTCATTCTTCAAGGCATGAACTCATGATGAGACCTCACAAGTGGCAGAAGCAGCAAACCCAACCTTACAGCCTGTATGAGCACCTTGTAACAGAGCTGCTATCATGAGCTGTTATTTTCCGTATGAGGGTGATGTGAGAGAAGTTATAGCTACTGCTTTTAGAGTCATACAATCATTTCAGTTGGAAAAGACCTTTAGGAACATAAAATCCAACCATTAACCCAGCACTGCCAAGTCCACCACTGAACTATCTCCCCAAGAGTGACAGAGATCACCTCGATCATCTCTCTTGTAGACAGTGATAAGGTCACACCTCAGCCCTCCTTTCCTCCAGGCTGAACACCCCCTGTACCCTCAGCCACTCATCATCCAGACTCTTCCCTAGCTCCTTCTTTGGACACACTCCAGGACCTCAATGTCCTTGTTGTTATGGGTCTAAAACTGAACAAAGGATTTGAGGTGTGACCTCACCAATGCCCAGCACAGGGGGATTCCAGGTTTCAGTGCAGGACGAGGGCAAAGGGAACCTACACCTCCACCACCCTGTTTGCTCAGGACTGTTGACATTGCTCTGGGGTGGCATGAACCAACTGGCTCCACATGGGTGGACTTTGGGCTGGTGACAGGGCAAAGGGCTGAGTCACACTCTACACCTTGAGTTCTGTTGGAAGCCCTTTGGCTCTCAGAATTAGAAGTCAATTTTGGCTAACATGGGCAATCTGAATGGACCTGAAAATCTGCCTGTCTGGGTGCCAGTCACAAATTCATACAATCTCCTGCTCTTCTTCATTAAACCTTCTTGAGTCTTGTCTGTGTCCAGATAAAATATCTTTGGTTGACTAGCCACAAGTTCACATCTGAAAAAAACCAGAAGCATCCCAATGCTTTTAGGGAAAAAAATAAATAGGCATCAAGGGACATGGGCCATTTTTTGTACAGCCATTAAAGTTCCATTGTAATGACAGCATGTGTTGGGGGAGGGTGGGAAGGATAAACAGCAGTTTCAAGTCCAGAGTCTGGGTCTCCCATCAGATATATCACCCTGGGGCTGAGTTACAGGCCGAATATGTAGAAGTTGAGACTCATTTTTCATGTCCTGTTTATAAATCTCCTGGCTGGGAGACCTCACCTGGGTTTCTGGGTGCTCAGATTTGCTTCAAGCACAGCCTCAGGCTTCCCAAACCCACGGCCACTCCCAATCAGGAGACACCTCAGAGAGCTGTCTGTGTCAAATATCATTAAGTCTGAAAGCAAGTCAAAACAATCCCAAGGGCTTCTGTCCATCCAGAGGGAGAATTACCTTTTTTTTTTTTTTTTTTTTTTAAATCACAGCTTTGAAAGGATTTAGGAGCAGCAGCGTTCTCGGGAGGTTTGTATAATCTAGGAATCCCCTTGTTTCATATAAGGCAATTCACACTAGATCTGAACACTGGCAAACAGTCAGCTAAATCCATTATCGCATGATAATGCTCAAACATTTCATTAATTCCTAACCAGCTGTCCTCTGCTCCCTTACCCCTTTCATCATGCAAACATTTCTTTAACTGTCTAAGGGAGGGGAGAAGGGAGGATCAGCCGCAGCCTCATAAAATTCCTTCACCCGCTTGGCCTGCGGCAAGTTATTTCTTTTGACACGCGTGTAAAATAATATTGGGGGTGGTGTTTGTTTGGCTTGGCTGGATGGTGAGTTTTCATAACAATTTGGTAAGCCAAGTACCTGTGAAATGGAGTACAGAGAACTCATGGCAGCTTGTTGATGAGCCTGCCGTCTGGTTGATTAACATCTCATTAAATAGGGAAGACCCCTTGCTCCAGCATCTATGCCAAGACACAAGGCAAGGTGTTTGGAGCAGGATGCTGCTCTCCAGTGGTTTGAGGTCCTATAGGTTATTTCTCTTTTAAAGTCCTCGGGTACTCCACGCCAAACAAACCAGGGGAAGTGAGGGTAAGCAAGGGATCAGTACCTTGGAGGGTTCTCCAGCTACGTGACTCACTGAAGTGGATACGTGCATGCCAAGAGCCAGAGAGAGATTTTAAGGGGATTTCTGAACGCTTTTTTAAAAAAAAGCTTTCCCTGAAGTGCCTCAAATCCCTCCATGTCGCTTAGGGACTCTCCAAAGACCAGGATTCGCCACTCTGCTGAGGAGGGACCTGAGGGGAGGGCTCAGGGGGTGTCTCCAATCCTGCTCTCAGCCTCAGTCCAGGGGCTTTTCTCCCAGCCCCTCTCCCAGGCAAACGTAGCACACGTCTGGACAGCACATCAGGCTCCTGACTGACACTCGTTCCTCCCCTGCCAAGACATGAGAGTGCGTTTATTTATTATGGGTTAAATATTTGGAGTTGAGTAAGAACCTCAGAGGGAAAAGGTGGGTCTGTTTCCTTGGATTTTTTTCTACCCCCTCACTCAGTATGAAAAATCACATTCTTTTAAACTAAAATGTTAGGTTTATGGAAAAATTCCCCTTTCTGACTTTAGGCTCAGCTAAAAGCTGAGAATTAACAACTCCTGAGTGAAAATAACATGAGGAAATACAGTGGAGTAATATCTGGACACGTCTGGACATGTCTGGACATTGCCAGAACGGGTCTAAAATGTCAGGCTGAGGTAAGGATCACACTTCACCACAACAGCAGGCAACAAAAGGACTGAAAAAAAAGTACTTTTAAATTTTTTTCAGTTATTTAAAAATGAGGTGTCAAAACATGAGGTAGCTGGGGCTGCCACAAACTCATGGGTAACAAGAAGCACATCTTAGAAGCTGTAATGATATCTTGAGATCCTTTCTTGGTGTTTTTAGGTGTGTTAGGGTCTCAGAATTTTCAATAAAGTAATTCAAGACTTTTTTTCTTACCACAGAACCATTAGACATTTCTATAAGTATAGGTATATGTTGTTTCTTCTGTGGAAGAACCTTTAATGTTTTATTCATGTGTATTGCAGTTTTGATACAATGGATGTTGTTTTGCTGTCAAGAGTAGGTGTTACACTGGTCTGTTATGGGTGTGTATCCTTTATCTTCACCATTTGACTACTTAAGATAATTATTTGGCCACTTTTTGTGTTTATAAACATCTGTAGTATGTCTTAAAAACCATCACTCTTTGAATGGACTTTGGACATCCTCACCAGAGGATGTTTAATTTAGTGAGTTGTGCATGACTGGTCATGCATGCTTTTCAGCCCTCAGTCTGAATTAGCCCAAAACCAAAAACATATTGATAACAGCATCATAGAACAAAATATTGCTCACTTTTTTTTTCTTTAGGACTTGTAATAGAGTCTCTCTGTTAGACTCAAGATTCATCTTGCTTTTTAATAGATGTGTACAGTTCTTCCATTTTGCCTTCTGTGGTTTTCCTTTTCTGAAGTCTGGTATGCTTTGCGGTTTATTTATTCATGAGCTGTAGAAAAAGAAGTTCACCATTAAAAAAACTTGTTTTGGAATATCTCCTTAATGGTGTGTCAAGAAACAGAAAACAATTACACTTACGCAACGTAACGTGCATTTTTACATGCCACTTGCAGGCTGCTTTACGTATCCCCAGTTTATGTAAGTAATGAAAATTAAATATCATGCTAGCCTGCACAATGCAGTCAGCACAATTAAAGCTAGGAGACCTTAATTGGGAATAAAAAAAACACACACCAGTGCTAAAAAAACAGTCTTTTATGGCAAGTTTGCAGAGGGTTCTTCCAATTTGGCAGGGCTATGGCTGTCATGGGGAATGAAGTGTTTTCATGTCCTGAGAGTCACTGGGCACTGTCTGTTGAGGGTTGTGTTCTGCAGATGTCACAAATACATAATAAATGCCACATGTCACCCTCTCCATGGTGGCCTGGCACATACCCTGTCATAGGGCTGGACATGAGGAGAGGCAGCTCATGGCCTGTGGTGGGCAGAGCAGCAGGGGAAGGTGGGAGGCAGGATGGGACCTTGACTGCAGCCAAACATGAGGAAAAAGTATTATTCTCCTTCATGATGAAGGCCAATTTCAGCAGCTTGGGGCCAGCATGTTTGCAGTGTCTCAGGTAGAGAACAGCACCCACTCCTGCACTTCCAAGTTGCTGGCTTGCAGCTGTACTTGGCACAACTTTGCCCTGAGTGGGGCAAGGGCTCTGTTTCTGTGCAAATGCCCACTACCCTGGCAGAGGCAGTGCAGGTAGAGCCTCCATCAGCCCTCAGGTTGCCACTCGTGCTCCCTTTCCAACCAAGAGCCCCCCTTCAACCAGGAGCGGTGTCAACAGACTCATCCTTCAACCCTGGGCAGAGGGAAAAACTCCTGCTACACAAACTGGGGAACAAGATGCTGGAAAGAAGCATTTCAGAAAGGGATCTGAGGGTCCTGGTTGCTGGCAAGATGAATGCAAGTCAGCAGTGCCCTGGCACCCAGGAGGACCAACCCTGTCCTGGTGTCATCAAGCACAACATCACCAGCTGGGCAAAGGAGGGCATTGTTCTGCTCTGCTCTGCTCTGCACTGGGGTGGCCTCACCTTGAATATTGTGTGTGGGTTTGGGTACCACAATATAAAATAGAAAGCTATCAGAGAGCAACCAAAGGAGGGTAATGAAGATGCTGAAGGGCTTTGAGGAGACAAGGAATAGGAGGAACGGCTGAGGACACTTGGTCTGTTCACCCTGGGGGAGATTGAGGGGAGACCTCATTGCAGTCACAATTTCCTTGTAAGGGGAAGAGGGGCAGACACTGATCTCTTCTCTGTGGTGACCAGTGACAAGGGAATGCCCTTATGTCGTGTCCGGAAGATTTAAGTTGGATATTACAAAAAGGATCTTCACCCAGAGGGTAGCTGGGCACTGCAACAGTTTCCCAGGCAAGTGGTCATAGCACCAAGCATAGCAGAGCTCAGGGTGTGTTTGGACAGCTCTCACAGGCACGAGAGTTTGTTTGGATTGCTGGGGATTGTTGAGGCTGTCCTGTGCAGGGCCAGGAGTTGGACTGGACTCCTGAATACTCTGTGTCACTCTGTGACGCTGCCATCCTCCAACACCGGCCCCACCATCGCCCGCCTCGGCTCCCCTCACGTGGTCACCCCTGCGGCGGACGCCTGGGCGCCCCCGTAGCCCGCCCGCCCCCACCCAGCAACGCCCCCCGCCCGTCCCCACCCTGCCGAGGCCACGCCCCTCGTTACATATTCATGAAACACGCCCACAGCCCGAGGGACGCCGCGCCTCTTGATACATATTCATAACCCACACCTCACGTACCCCCGGGAGGCCACGCCTCTCTCGCTGCATATTCATGACCCCGGGGGCGGGAGGGGGCGGAAGCGGAAGCGGAAGCGGGTGCCGGTTCCCGAGGACCCGGTATAAAGCGGCCGCCGCTGCCCGGTGCCGCCGCGTTCGCGCCGCCGTCAGTGACCTCGTCCCTTCCCTCCTTCCCTCCCTCATCCCCCCCGCCCTCCCCGGCGCCGCCGCCTCCCCCCTCCGCCGCACGGAGCAGGTCCCGGGTGCTGGGGGAGACCCGGGGGCAGGTAAGGGGGGCGGCGGGAGCTTGGGCTGTGAGGGGCGTCTGGAGTGAGGACGGCGTGTGGAGGCGAGGGGCGGCTGAGGAGCTGTGGGGTGACGGGGGTGAGGGGCTGGAAGGCGAGAAAGGGCTTGGGGTGAGGGGCTGGGGAAGGTGAGGAAGAGTCTGGGGTGAGGGGCTGGGGAAGGTGAGGAAGGGTTTGGGGTGAGGGGCTGGTGAAGGTGAGAAAGGGTTTGGGGTGAGGGGCTGGTGAGGATGAGGAAAGGTTTGGGGTGAGGAAGATGAGGGGCTGGTGAGGATGAGGAAGGGTTTGGGATGAAGGAGGTGAGAGGCTAGTGAAGGTGAGGAATGTGAGGGGTTGGTGAAGTTGAGGAAGGGTTTGGGGTGAGGGGCTAATCAGGATGAGAGATTTGGGGTTAGGAGCTGATAAGTTTTTTAGGTGAAGAAGTTATGGAACTGGAAAGGTGAGAGGGTTGGGGAGCTTTGGGATGTGGGTATGTAAAATCGTGGAGAAGACAATGAGGATCTTGGGAGTGAGGGACATGTTAGGCTGCAGAGGTGGAAATTGGAAATGCTGTCTGCTGTGGCGAGAAATCAGGTCAAAGGAACCTGCAGAGGTTGGGAAGGGATGAAGAATGAGTAAGGTGATGTTGGAGAGACTTGTTTGGGGTGTCTGAGATAGCCACCCCTTTCTCATCAGAATTTAAGTGCCCCTTTAGGGTTGTGTTGGGTGGAGACTGCGCTGGAAGAGGACTTGACAAAGGGACCAAAGATGGAAATTAGCGTGCCTTTTCAGACTGTTAAACTTCAGTAGTCTGCTATTTGAATAATTCCACACTTAATCTGTCACCTGATCTCAAAGCTTTATCACAAAACAATTGAGTCTCTCCTTGCCTGATATGATGGTGGGAGGGTACTGGGGAAAGAAATTACTTCCAACTTTGCTCTTAAAACTCCATGAATACAGCAGTTTTCCTTAAGATCATGTTATCAGTGATCTGCAACTCTTGAGATGCCTCAATTTAGCACCTTTAGCAGGTGCAGAAACTCTGCTTGACCTTGAAAAATACTCTCTCCATGGGGCAGTTTTCTGTTGGAGTGCTTTGCCTTCAGTATTTTCTAGGTATAGAGAGGAAAAAGGAGGGGAGGCAAAGATTTTGCCGAGGCTCTGACTTGGCACTGGGTGCGGTGAGTGAATCAATGTTTCTGGAGCCTGGCTAATTCAGGGACTTACAAATGGAAAAGCATAGGAAAGATATTGCAGGATATTGAATGTTAGACAGAGGAGATGTTTTCTCCTTCAGGAAAAGAGCTGATACAAGAATTGGATCTACAAGGAGAGGCAGCACTTGGTACAGACACAGCCAAATAACTGCATCATTATGAGGATCTGTGGGAAGGAATTGCACTGTTACAGCATGTATCCTCTGTGCTCTGCAAAAACTGCTCCAGTGTGAGCTGCATCGTGTTCCACTGCTGTGATCAGACAGTGCTACTAAAATATTTAATGAAATATGGCTTGAGCAGGTGCTTGAGCTCAAAGAGTGAGCTTGTGAATACTTTCTGCTTCCCTCCCCAAGTCAGGCTTTTTTGAAAATATCTGTCAGAGGGGGGTTGCTGATGTAATTGCACTGCTTGTGTGGCTTGTGTGACTTCTTCCCTCCTACCAGTACTGTGAAAGATAAGGTCTTCCTTGCTTGGTTTGTTTAGTGATTATACTGGATTGATGAAATGTTCAACATGCCTAGTTTTCCCCTTCCTAAATAAGGGAAGAGGTTTCAGACAAGAGATTAAATTATTTACTTGACACTTTGGCTATAAATGCCTACAGAAGTGGTTTTTACTGTAAGTTTGAAAAGCTGACACTACCTTAAACTCCTAAAGATGCATCCAAAAACATCTGTGAGTTCCTGTTTATGTCAAAGGTAGTGGCAGCTGCTGTCTTGGAAGTGAGAGCTTCATTCCTCTATTAATGAGATTAAATTGGATACTTAAGGGAGTTTTCATGACAAAATAACAATTTCCATGATCTAATGGGTGGGATCAGTGGAACAACTTCTATTTTAGTTTGCTATTTGGAGTGTCAGAGGCTGGTTTACATGGGTTGGCTTGTGCCTCTCCAAGCAAGTAAATGATAGCAGTTCTTGTGTTCAATTATGTATGACTGAGGCATCCTCAGCAAAAGGAAAATGTGTGGTTCTACAGATAAACTCTCCTGTGTAGCTGTGGGTTAACTCCTGCAGGATCCTGCTGTTCTCTGCGAGTCTGTTGCTAAGAAAGGAATGAGCAGTATCTGCTGACGTGATCTTGCTTGGATGCTGTGGGGACTGCCTGCATTCGAGGGCAATCCTCTCCTTCCAAGATGAAATGTGCCTTAAAAATTCAGTCTGTTTTAAGTACAGTTGTATTGTGCTGCCTTGGGAGGTTGTTTTCTGCTGGAGATGTCCTTATTAGTCATGAGAAGGTGGCAGGAACACTGACTAACAGCTGATGAACCTGCTGCTCCTTCTGTGTTGTGTTACAGCAAAACTCAAGAAGTGCAACTTTGTTCATTTGCCTTTTCAGTGGGGGGGCACAAGTGGAATATTTTTGTGGCTTCCAGTGAAGCGTGGTGTAACTCTGACTGAAACAATGCACATGCTTGTATGTCTAAGTGCATGTGACCTTAAGTTTTCCCACTGAAGCAAGTGTTCAGCCTGTTTGAGGAGCTCTCTGAGGTAAATGCCTTGATTCCTCCAGGTGGAAATCCAGGCTCTGAGAGAGCAAGCTGAAGTTGGACCTGTCTCACAGGGCTGTGACCTCCAAGGTTAATTACCTTTAAACTCACTCCAGTCCTGGATTCTCTGGCAGCTAGAAAGTTAAGACTTGGTAATATAATGTTGCTCTGCTTGTATGCTGAGACAGGAATGCATGGACTCTGCCTCTATCCCTGTATAAACTTAAATGGATCATTTATAAAAGCAAGGAGAATATTAACATTGGATGGTACCTGCAGAGTAATTCACCAGGGAACCTGCATCTAACATTTGAAAAACTTTTCATGCAGTCAAAATATGTTGCCAGCTTAAAAAAGATGTTGAAGCTTTAGGGGTCATGAATTCCTGGGTAGGAAGGTGATGGCTGGCATGACCTGCCAGGTGATGCCTGCAGTTGTGAACACAGCTGCATGTAACACTTCAGCAGACACTGATTTAAGCTATAAACAGTTCCTTTACACAAGAGCATTTGCTCTTGGCTAGCCTGTAAACTCTGTTTGTGATGTACCATTTATTTGAGCACCTTATGACTTCCAGCAGCAATTCCTAGAGTAGAAAGCCAGTTCCACTGGCAGAATGTGGGCACTGCTACTTGCATATTGGGCAAAAGCAGTGAAATCCCTCACATTGCTCGTCACAAGAAGTTGGAGCTGGCAGCTGCTTTTGAGCTTAACTTGTGGTCTGTAACTCCTCTGCCCCTCTAAGAACATAAGCCATCCTAAAATAATTTCATCAAATGATCAAGCAGTATCTGTTGAGCAACAGTGTATGTGTGCTGGTGTCATGTTTGACATAAAAACAAGCTTCACTTGCCCTTCAAACTGACTGCAATGCTATAGGCTACTTTTAATAGTGTAAAAGCATGCTGAAGAGAGGCAAAGCTATTGGAGTTGAAATGGAGCTTTCCAGCTGATCTTCCAGGCGAGCCCTGTGGAAGTGACAAGGCTGTCGTGACGGAGGAGGAAGCTTTAGCAGCTTGCAGAGGAATGAGTAATATGAAGAACTGTTTGTGCTGTGTTTTAGTTTTGCAAGGGTCACTCCCATGACCTTTATATCTGTAATACTTGTAAGATCCTAGGCTGTGACCTATTCCAACTCTAGGCATAAGATTCACCAAAACTGCCAACAGAACAGCCTTGTGTGCAGTTGTTTCCTTTAGAGATGGATTAACTGATCTGATACCTGTTCTGTTGGAGCTCATGTTCCTTCAGCTTAGTGTCAGCCTTACTGAACACTTTGATTCAGCAGTAGTCCCTTGACTTGGGGATTACAGAGTGCAGAGAGCATTGCTTAGCTTAATATACCAGCATTAAACATGACATGAGTGAAACAATACTTTTCCTAAGCAGAGCATTACACCTGCCCATAATGACTGTATCAAGTCCAATACACTTTCTAGCTGTTGTGTGTTTAATGCTCCATGCAAAACCAGAAAACAATCCAGTTGTCAAAGTTGGAGCAGAATGCTGTCAGGATGAGTGACACCATGTGTGTAGCTTGACAGCTGATGTTTTAAACCTGAGAGTCACCTTTCAGACAGGAGATCTGGGCAGCCCAGAAACCAAGCATGGCAGCAGACACATTAAGCTGTGGGGTGTTGTGAACCAGGGACTGCGTGCTTTCAGCGGGCTGCTGCTGTCAGGTGACTTTTACGGTCAGCAGCTTATCAGTTACCCACACATCTTGCAGTTGGGTCACAGCCCTGCCCAGAGAAACTACCCAAAGCTTCCACTGGTAAACAGATATAATATCCTGCTTCTGGGACTGTGAGGGGCTCTTGTATCCAAGCACTGAGTAATTACTGCTCTTCTAAATAAAATGATTACTCTTTAGTGTGGTAAAGAAGCATAATATTCCTCCAAGTGAAACAAGGTACTCTGCATGAAAAAGAGCTGATTTCCTGCTATAAAATCTAGACCTCCAATAGAGTTGCCCAAGACTGAATTTGCCTTAAGTTAAAAGCTGGGCTTTGGACACTCAGTGATGGGTTCAGAGCACTCAGTGTCTGAGCCATGGAGTGGTTTGTGCTGTGACCTAACTGGCACACGGTGGCTATTAACTAAAGCCCCTTCTTGCTGGTACTTCCAACAAGTGCTGTGCAGTCATTTGGACTGCAGCTGGCATACGGCTTTGTAACAACTCGGGACAAGCAGCCAGGTTTCCTCATCAAACTTGCTCTTGGCAAGTGACTCTGGCAAGCATCAGGACACAAGGCTTTTGTTGGGTAATGATTGGGTTTGGCTTAAGAGCTGCTCCTGACCTTGGTTTGGCTCTTGCTGGCGTGGATTCTGCTCAAAACATGAATCTCAATCTATAGATGGTGGGAAGTTGGTCTCTACAATGTGGACAACTACCTAAACTTAAGACCCAGTTAAAGATGGAGAAGACTTGATTTCCAGGACTCCCATTTATGGAGGATAAAGACTATTAAACTTTAGCTTTAGGAGGCCTGGCTGGCCTGACACTTCAGGCTTGACTCAATCTCTTTTGCAGTGTTACACGAAGACTGACTAATCTGGTGGCCTGAGGTGTTCTGGGAGGGGACTGAGACATACTTTCCTTGCACGACTGAAATTGTCAGTCAATAGCTGCTGCTCATGCAGCAAGGCACAAAAGGGTAGGAGATAAGATTTAGTCTTAAGAGTAAGCCAAAGATACTTTAAAGAAAATTCTAGTGTGTAAATGGCAGCAGAAAGGTGTTACCCTGAATTGTTTTGCTAAACTCTGTTTGAAGTGGATTTTGTCAGTATTCTGGGGAGAGAAGGTTGGTTCTCTCAGCAGAGTGGAGAGAGGACCTAGTTTCCTCATCTTGTTTTAAATGAGAGCTCTAATGTTTTTGTAACTGAAATTGAAACCAGTGTTATGCTGACCCTGCATATTTTCTATCCTCTGCTGGCTGGCCTGGACTACTTCTGCATGCAGTGTAGTTCATTTATTTTGGAGACTTGAAAACAAGCCATTATCACCCTTCAGTGCCAGATAAATAAATGATCTAACTGGGGGCCGAACCCAGTGTTCTTTTACAAAAGCACAACGGCATGTCACTCTTATCTTCTGCATTCTGCCCTTGAATATGTGATCAATCTTTCTGGACCACATCCAGAAACCAGTGGCTTAACCCAGCAAGCGATGACTGCGGAGCAGTCAGATTTCTGTGCCACTTCATTTCCTATCATCACTTACACACAGCAAACAGTCTTCCAGCACTGTTTAACCTACAACTTTCTTATCAATCACATGGAGATACAAATAACAGAAACAGGAGTCAACTCTTAAATAGTCTTGATGCTGGATCTGTGCCTCCAGGTAACTTGAGGGGGTGTTGATTTTTTTGTTTGGTCTTTTTTTGGGGGGGGGAGTGGGGGGCAGGGTAAAAAATCCTCCTCCCATTTCATGAGGGGAATATCTGAGCGAGTACACTGGCCTGAGCAGTCTGGCTCTGGGTACTCCCAGAGGAGTGATCTGACAGTCTGAACTATTGCTCCTTAGAGTAGTGTGGCTGGCCAGCTAACTCCCAAGAGTTCAAAAAATAACCCAAAACAAATGCACAGCTTGCTTTAACACCAGCCCTTCCAGTGCACGTCCCATTTGCTGTCTGATTCGTAGCTGGAGGAATCAGCTTGTGACGTAGGCTTGTTCTTTTCCTTGGCTCTTGTTCTGCTTCTAACTTTGGTATAGAGGGAAAAGGCTCCCACCTCTCAGTGCACAGGTACCCTAATTGTTTCCAGCATCATAGGGCTTCCACTTCCCTAAAAGTCAAATTCCCTTCAATGAACTGAAAAAAGAGAGTGAATGGGCAGTTACCTGTTCCCTTCATGTTCCTACAGTCATTTCTGACCTTACAGTTGGAGCTTTTTCTGCTGCTTTGTTTTCAAATCACCTTTCCAATTTGTCATCTTCCAGGTACAGTCTGTTCAAAGCTCTCATTATGCAGCTGCATAGTAGATCTTTCAGTCTACTGAAGAAATGGAATTGAATCAGATAAGGTGTGTCCCCTTCCAGACAATTGCTCTGGGATAGTTTGCGTGACAGTTCAGGGTGCCAGTTGAAAATAAGCTTTTTGACCCTATAGCACTAGTGGGATCTCTAATCTTCTTTGTATGCAAATGACACATGGACACTACCATGGCTGTTCAATTGTGTAGTAGCCCCCAATTAAGCTGTATATAAAAGGGTTTGGGTTCCCATACAGTGAATTTTGTGCTAACATCAGATGCCTGTGTGTCTAATGAGTTTGTATTACATTGTTAGTAAGTCTTTTACTGGTTAGGAGCAGCAGGATATATTTGTGGACAAGTAATAGCCTTGGTGTGATGACTTAAGATAAAGCCTCACTACTCTGTCCCAGGGTATTCTTAGCCTGGTCATGGCTAGATGTCTGTAACATCACTTTGTCAATGTAAAACCTAATGAGTCTGAGGGATGTACAGTATAAACTTGACTCTGCTCTTTGAACAATTTCATTGCATCACCCCTACCTCTTTGTGGTAAAGATACACATAAAAAAAACCCCAGTGCTCAATTGCTGCAAACTATGAAACATGTACATTCATCAGACTACAAACTTCCAGCTCATTCCAGCAGCCCAACACTGCATGGCATTTCCCTCAACTGCACTTAGTAGTTTTCTCTTCCTCATTAACTATGCTCCTAAATTAACACGTTCTAAGAGATCAGTTCCAGTTCTTTGTTAGGGCTGGTTACTGAATAACTGGTTGTAATTAATGCCTGAATTTATCACTGCTACAATACTGGCTACACTGTTCCCTGTGCTTCAGCCTCTTTAAGAAGCTCTTTGTCAACAGACTCCCTGTCTGGGTGGCTCTGTGAGGAGTCTGTGTATTGCTGAGTATCTCACTTGCAGGATCCTTCAATGAACCTGGTGAGTTGCCCTGATTGTGGATCACAGCCTCATTCTGTCTGTTGAGAACTTAGTAACTGATGTGTCCCTGATGGCCTTTTTGAAGTTTTAGGGGCTACCTAGTGACAAAGCCATGCTGCTAAGTGGCCCATGGTCAAACATCACTGACAGAGAAAGCTTTAAATCCCTATGTGAAATTATTGTATTGACTGGAGATATATATATACACACACACACACCATAGCTTACAAAAGACAAATTCTTTAAGTAGGGAATAAAGTTTCAGCTTTACATGCAGAAATTGCTGCTGTCCAAATGATTTGGAGATCTTGGGATAAGAAAGTTGTTGCAGTTCTGTGCTTCAGGCATTCACAGTAAAATTGCTTTCTCTGTGAAAAAAAAAGTTTGAAATAAAGAGGTGTTGGTAGTGGTTCTCCAAGCTTTAATGCTAAAGGTATATTTTCTAATAAGGGCATGTGTTTGAATACTTCAGCTCTTATTTATAACACCTTCACTATGCACTATCCTCTCCTTCTTGCATGTAAATGAATGTGGTCAGGGTGAAAGTACTGTGCAAATGAAAGCAACACTTGGTTTATCTCCAGTAGCAGCATTCAGTTCATTAATATTGCATTTCCCTGTAACTTAGTGGAAGCCTGCCTGTGTCAAAATATTAAATAAAAATGGGTTCTGTATTTTTGCATTAATGACTGTCCAGCATAATTTTTAATTCTTACCTGATGCAGTTATGCTTATACCATTATAATACTTCATTTTCTTACTCACTGTTGATGTAGGGTTTAAATAACTTCCTTTCTCATTGTCTGGATAATAGTCATATCTTTTCAAAGAATGAGAAAAACAAGAACACTGGCCAATTCTTAGCTTTCACCAGAGAAATTTTTAAAATATTGGACTGGACTGAGAGGAAAGCAGGAAGCCAAGGCTGGAAATTTCTCTACTCCATCCTATCTGATAAAGCAAGCAAGAGCCCAGAATTTTCCTTCTTTAATTTGTTGGCCTCATAGGACAATCTGGAGCTCTAAGTTGCTTGATGTGAGCAGCTAAGACTAAAGCTACACAAGTCTGTCTTTTTGCATCTGAAAGGGCTTAGGCTGGTAATAATACTGTGACCCTTCCAGCCTTGCAGGGAATAATGAAAATGCAGCAGGCTTACATCAACAATGAATACATCCTGCATTGTTTATATCTGGGCCCCATAATTTCATGTTAGATCTTCACTCCCTTCTGAGACTAAGTAGTTTAGGTGCAGAATTAAACTGTAGATTGTGCAGCAAAAGCCTGAAAGTCTGGGAAGCTTTTTTTCATCAGGTAGGTGGGGGGTTTCACTCCCAGCCTATGTGGGGAGGATGTATCCAAAGTGACATGCAGGTGTCACTGCTCACAGACTGGTGGGATTCAGCTGTGGCTGCAACATTGAACTGCCAGTGCTTCTGAAATAGTTTAATCTCAGCAAATGCTTGTCCAGCCTGCCCCTCATGGTAGGGAGTGTTTAACAAAAAGCATATGAGAAGGCACATACTTGTGTGCAGTTTATTTGCTGTTCAGCAAAGAAATCTGGGATCAAGCTTCTGAAGATCCTACCCAGATGGCTGATTTAGCCCATGTGTCCTAAAGTAAACTGGAGTCTGTTTTGATTACTCTGTTCTTCAGAAGGAATTCACGTTTCATACCTGGGAAATTTGTCTATGTAAATTTCAGTTCCACGTTTTGAAGGCTGAGTTTTGCTCTCCTTGCCAGTGAAGGTTTAAGCCTGGTTGATGCTCATTCTAAGGTGACAAATATTCTTTCATTGGGTAGAATACAGAATACAGTTGCACATTTTATATTCATTGTGTTTTTCCAGACTTCATGTGTGAGTGGTGAGCAAGGGCACACAAAGTCCTCAGAGGAAGATGAAAAAGCTTTCATAGCAAAAACTTGTTTGAGTTATGCACACTGCTGTTCACATTACTAGAGATAAATAGGAAGAATTTTACAGACACCATGTGAACTCTTTTCCTGCAGGTTTTATTTTTTTTCCTGATAAACTAAGACATTTTTATCCCCTAACTCTCTACCCCAATTAAGTTAACATAAACTGACTGCAGCTTGATTGAAAACCAGAATACAAGTTAAGGAGAGTAATGTGTCACATCATGGCTTTTTTAATGTGGAATTGAAACTTAAATTTAAATGTCTTTTGGCTTAAAAGGAAAGGTTTAAAACAAAATGGAAGTGACCTTTTGAATTATGCCTGTTTTACTATATGATCATATGTACTTCTCCAAAGAAGTCTATGGGTCAAAAGTCTGCCCATGTGTTTTGCAAAAGTCTTTATATAGAGGCAATACATTGAACTTTGAAATTTGTTACTGGAAGAATAAAAACTTAACAGGATGATAAATGGTTTTCACTTAAATGAGATAACAAGGATGTGGTGTCCCTGTTTCATCTGTTAAATCTTGACTGCTGTACAAAGCAACATTAAATTATTTCAAATCTATTTAGGCTCTTAAAACCTAAAACAGTTAAGGGTATATTATGGTTAACTGCTGATTGCTTTAATCAAATCTTATTCCTCTTGAAAATCTGTCAGGTGATTACTCAAATGATAAAAGCATTAGTTTATTGCATATGCTGGTCCTGTGCTGTTCATAATTGAAAAAGTAAAATGACTAAGCACAATGCTCTCAGTAAAGCTGCCAAAATAAAATACACCCCAGAAGGGCAAGCCGTGCATTTCATTAAAATAAGGTTCAGTAAGCATGAAATTTATCACCCTAAGGGCTTCCTCACTCTGACAAGTGACTAAAGTGTAAAATGTCAAATACCTCTGAACTGACCAGTAACTTGCATTAAGATTTTGTTAGGTGTACTTTCCTGTTCACAAGCTACAAGAAATGAATAGTTTTCTTCCTCAGCTTCCTGTGTTACTGCTGAAGACTCACACCTACACACGCAGCCCATGCAAATGTCTGTGCCTTTGTGGGCTCAGGGACATGGGAAACTCTGTGTGCTCACAAGGAGGATGAAAGAATGGCAGGGAGCAACCTCAGCTTGCAGAGCCATGAGAAGTTGATCCATGAGTGGGGCAAGGAAGGAGTGAACCTGCTGGTTGTCCTCCCCTTGATGGATAATAGCACTTCTGTTACCCATTGCATCTAGAAAATATTCTCTAATTCTCTAATTTGGCCTAATCATTACCTTCCTCATGGAGAGATCACATTATGTTGTTCTTTCAACAGCTTCTACATTTGAAGCCCTCTGTCAAGACTTTGTTTAAAAATAATCTCATGCCTTTCAGACTTTGTAGTCATGTCTTCTGGTTCCTGTCCTTTTGATTATTTCCTCTCTCAGTTTTTTCTGCTTGGCTCAATTTGATGTACAGCATGCTTTGCTCACTGAAGTGTTTGGCTTGAATGTTGTTGTGCTTGATGAGGAATCATTTGTCATATAAGGTGATCCTCCCCTCTAAAAGAACAATAGGACAAAAGTGAGAATATCTCCTTTCAACAGGATGTACTGACTTGGGTCGTGTTTCTCTGCTGGAATCCACAGGTCTTCCTAAAAAATGTGCAATCCCTTCTCTAAACCACTATCAGGAAGCATTGTTTGAATAAATATTTGTTAGGTTTTTGGTTTTGTTTCACACTATGGTTTTGAATCCTTGCAGAGAGATCCCTGTTCAGTAAACCTGCTCGCAGTGCATGGGCTGATATTTCTGGACCAACACCAGAAATCTTCTGAAACCCTTCTTGGGAATACTGTTTTGGAATACTCCAGCTACTTGGGAGTACTCCAGCTACTCTTCACAGCAAACTTTGTGGGAGCTGTTGTAATGTCCTTTAAGTCTGAGTGTCCCACCCACTTCAGTGATGGTTTCATCAAAGTTTGACAGAGCCTGAATATATTCAGGAATGCATGGCACATCCTACTGCTTATTAAGACTTGTGAAACCCTATGTGATTGCTAATTTATTAAAACCTTCAAGTGTTTCAGAGTAGGATTTCCTTGGAAGACTTCTTGAGTGACCCAATTCAGGCAATTCTACTTGTCTAGAATCAATTCTAAAATCTCTTCCTTGAATCAGAGGCCTATAACAAGCTATCCAGTATGCCAAAGTGCTTACACAAGGCTTTTAGAAATTCTAGGCAAAGTTAATGTCACCAGGATAACTGCCAGTTGCTCAAAGCCTTATGCACTTCATATTTTTGGTGTGCCTGCTCTTAACAGCTGTACACTTCAAGCAGGTGTAGCACTTGAATACTTAGGACTATATGTATCACCATATGAAGGTAACAACTTTTTGTCTGCTTTTCAAGGACTTGGGGTGGTAAAGTTGAATGACAAGTCAGTTAATTTCAACAAACACTTATAAATGCCTTGCAGACAATGAGACAGCAAAATAATTCAGGAATGAATGTTGTATCCCTTATCAATTCCACGTGTGATAAATGGATTTAGCTGGTTGTAATGTTAGAGAAAGGAATCTGTAAGTGTTAACTATCTTCATGGGAATTGGGGTGGAAGCCAAGCCACTATCTTGTACCAGAATAAACTGATAAGAGAAAGTGTTCAGTTAAAAGTAGAGCATTTGTTTAAAGAAATAGTCTGAAGATGTAAAACTCTTTGAAAGTTTGAGATTAGGTAATATGTGCAGTATTCATTCAAGTACCTGACTTTAGTTTTGTAACTTTAACTCACCCCCTGGTAGATATGACAACTGTCCTCCTGGTCTCCCCCATTTCTTCCCATAGATGCAAACCTTTGATTTCTTCTGCAGCACAGAAAGAGAACATCCATTTGAAATTTATCTAGTCAGAAACACCAAACAGCTTCAGCCAGGTCTATGTGTGCTCCCATGTTTTGTCTGACTTTTGCCATTTGTGATACTCCTTGCTTGGGATGCTGCTGTGGGCAATCTCCTGGAAGACAAACAAGACAGTTTTGAAATTTGAGAGATTTAATATCTTATTGCAAGTAGAATCTTGCAATAATGAGTTGCAAGTTGATTAGGAGCTGACAGATCAGGCAGCTGCAAATGTAACATCTGGAATACTGTGAGGTCAGGCTCAGCTTTCCAGAGGAGCAGTGAGAAGACTCTGCATCCATTATACTTCTAGGATCAGAGAACAGAAAGCTCTGAGAGCTTAGAGAGCTGAGTCCCTGTCTTGTGGTGTGCCTGTTCCCAACAGCTGCTGCCAAACCATAAAGGTGATTAAACCACAGAAAAGAGTAGAGACTAAAACTCTTGTTCTGGTATTTCTTCTGCCATCTGAGCAGAGCAGCAGAGATAAATCCAGACTGAATGTAAGTGGAGCAAGATGAGGAAAAGTCAGTGATGGAACCACAAGTTTTAAGCACTATAATAAAGGTGTGTGGGATGACAGATTGTGAATGAGAGCTATTTAACTGAACTCTCTTCATGAAGCCCATGCTCTTGCTAGATGCTATTACTCAAGTTTAGAGAATGCTCCTGTCAGTGTGGTGAGATGCATGAGCAGGTAGCCTCAGAGCACTGAAGGCAGCATTCACTGATCAGATCACAGTTTGGTGAGTTCTTCCTCTGTTCTGTGAATAGCCCTACAGTTCCTGAGCTGAGGTCCTTTAATGTTAGGTGCCTGTTAGACTAATTCCAAAGATTTATCTGAGCAAGATGTTGCTGTTCCTGTTTATCCTTCAAATCAGCACCCACTCTCCAAGCTGTAGTTGGTGTGCCTTTTAGAATTTTTAGGAGACACTCAGTCCTGAATTGAAGCTGTAGCTGTTATTTACACTCAGTCTGTGGAGTCCCTTTTATATTCCTCCCTCTGAAGATAGCTTACACTAACTGCACGTGTATTTTGGTGTCTCTTTAAACAATAAAGGCACAAAGCCAAATTTATCTTGTTGGCAGTTCAGGTTTCTACTTCTTTCTCTGGATTTCCCCCTTGGCTTGAGATTTCAGGATCTATCCAGGGTAATAGAATGAGGAAAAGAGATTGCTTGTTTTCTGAGTGCACTTTGCAGAGAGGATCCCATCCCTTTCTGAGGATATTAGATGTCTAGTAGGATAACCTGCCAGGTCAGCTGTTACACTTCAGTATCAAACTACTTTGTGCACTTCAGTTCTGGTGTTTCCTTCATTGTTTTGCTCTTCACATATGCTGCTTTCAGTGCCTGCACACATTAAAGCAGCTCTGCCTACTTAGAGAAATACCTGTGATATTATCTGACCACAAATTCATTCTGCCTCTGAGAATGATCTGGAAAGGCACTACAGCTGGTATGCAATTAGCCTTGCATAAAGAAACAACCACTAGATTAGCTTTGTTTTCTAAACAATCAATCGTGCTCTCACTGCCCTGTTCTCTATGTCAGCAGCCCTGTATCTGCAGAATGACTCAAGTGCTATCACTTTGAATCTTACAGCTAAATTAACATTGGCTATGACTTGTTGATTTTAAATAACAATGCAGAGAAATCTCCTCTTCCTAGAAGAAGCCTGCCTAGTCCAGTAGACACTATTGCAACAATGTTTTTGTTCTTATGGATATTCAAGAAAAGCAGCTTTAGCATGTGAAAGATTAATTCACTGAAGATGTTTTAGGTAATCCATCTGTGTTATCTGATAGTAACCTCCAACAAAATGCTTTCGGGAGGCTAGATGCCTTTCAAACAGCATTTGCTTGTTGTTTTGGGTGGGTTGGTTTTGGTTTTGTTTGGCAGGAGGTGGGAATAATAGCTCACAAGGGGAACCAATGTTCAAGGTATTTAAATGTCCATTAGCATCTCTCCTGCCTTTATAACCTGCTTGTGGTAGTCCCAGCTGCCTTGTAACAAATAGTTATAGAGCAGCTGCTGAAACCATTGATTCCTCTTAACCACTCTGCCTTGGAAACTTGCCTCTGTGGGGACTTGGAGAGATGCAAGACCCATGATCTGGATGAAATGAGGATGCTTAGAGTCCCATGGATGAGATCTGCCACCATCTCACAGTGCAGCTTTGTCCCTTGGGTTATATGTTGAGTTTCCCTTGGAGGATGGCAGCTGTCTGTTTTGCTGGAAGCATGCAGGAAAAGTTGTTGGGACTGACAGAGCATGACTGAATTGTCTGACTGTGACAGGGCTAAACCTAGACTGGGAGTTGGGTTTGCTTTCAAATATTTTCACCTGCAAGAATTTCTATAGTGATTGCACTGATGTGGCAGCAGGGTACAAACACTTCTGTGGTGCAGGAGTGCTGCAGGTCTCATTCCAGAGTGTCCAGATGTCTGCCTGTTGAAGTGGCATTGGAGGCTGGAGCTTGTGCATCCTCTAAGAGGAGAACAGCTGACAGTCATTCCCAAATTAGGTAAAAATGCCAAATTCTGGCAAGCCTTTGCCAAGTATTTCATAGTTCTCCAGAGTCACAAATGCAAGAGGTTTGTGTCCTCTAAATATTGCCCTGCTAGCTGGTCTTCATGTATCAAGTCCAGCTGCCAAGCACTTGTAACCTCTTATTATTTTAGTGTACATGTCAGTAAATATCTTATCCTGACAGTTCTAACAGGGTTAGAGCTTGGCAAAACACATTCTAAAATAGAATTTGTTCATCGTCCAAAACCAAAATGTCCTGATCAAGCTGCTCTTAAATGTGACCATCAGCTTTCTATGGGGCTGCTTATAAACCAGCTATCTAAAGCATTTTATTTGCACTAAAATGAATGGTTTGTAACTTGGCCTAAATACAGTCTGTTTATTATCTGTATTTCTGTCTCCTATAAGGCGTAACTCTTATGTGGTGTGGGTTCCCTACTTTGTTAAAAGTACTGGTTGTGGAAGTTCTTACTGTATTGATCCTAAATGCTGTAAATAAGGTCTGAAATCAGTGCTGATTTATCCATATTATTGACCAAACAGTAATTCTCTGATTTTAAGGTTTATTAATTATTGGGGTTAAGAGGGAATTCTTAATTTTGTCTTGTTTTGTAATCTTACACCTTACTTAAAATACACAGGCTGTGCATCACTGCTAGGTCAGTTCAAATGTTTATTTAAATAATTGAGAAACTAAATCAAATAGCTCCACTTCATGGCAGTGTACATAAACACGTCTGTCATGCTGGTATTTGGGACAGCCTCAAAAACTGGAGCAGGGATCTGCTCAAGTGCTCCAGCAATACTTTTTATGGAGTGTGCTTTCTCAACGTTTGTTTGTAATTATTTGTGCGGCTAAAGGGAGGCGCTGGAGATGTTTACCGAAGGTGCTGCACCCTAAACCTGCAGTTTCCTCTGTTAGCTCCACCTCGTTCATCGCAGGTGTGGGGCCAGAGGGGTGGAAAGCAGCTCTTTTACCACACCCTTTGCAGCAGATTTAGGAGGAGGTGGTATTCTTTCGGTGCCAGGAAGTAAGAAAGAAATAAATGTTATCTCTAAACACCTTTTATTCCTTTCTTTCAGTACTGAAGTGATGAGTTCTATTTAATACTTCATCAGGGGATGTTTGAGTATTTTCCTTGGCTCAGATGGAGGGAAGCTCGGCAAAGCTTGCGTGGGGAAGGGAAGGAATCTCTCTCCCTTGTGCTGACAGGAGACAATTTCCAGCAATCCTGATGAGTCGGTGTGGGCTCAAGCTGCAGGTTAGGCTGTAAATGTTGGTTTCTTTATCAGGCAATCACGGTGATGAGGTTCCCCTTTGATCTGTGAGTCCACTCAAACAAGGCAAAATGAGAGCACTTAGTGCAAGATGATATAACCAGTTATATATACTTGTTTACAAACCCTTTGGAGAATCTGAAATGTGAGAAACCCTCTTCTGAGATGTTTTGGTTTTTCTCTGAGGGAGTAATTATTTCCTCAGAGTTAGTAAAATCTGGTCAAAACCTGACTTCTCCCTCTTTGTTGGAGGGTGAACAAAATTCTAGGAATGTTTTCAAAAGCTTCCTTTAACAGAGTTTTCTGAGATTGAATGATGGTAATGCGTTTAGGGACTGGTAATTGAAGATAATTCCAATGAATTAGACTTTGCAGACATTAATGATATGCTAGAGGAAGTCGGCTTATGAAGATCTATGCTGTGCTCTTTTTTTGTCTTGATCTATTGAATAGCTTCTGTAATTGTCTAATACATATTCTGTCAGTATTTGGGTTTCTTAAGTATTTGCAGCCTAAAGAAACCAGCCTGTGAATTTTCAGGCAGTGAATATGATTAGTTTAAATGCCAGTATGTGAAAATAATGTGCTTTTCACAGTAGTATCTGCAAGGGATGTCTAACTTTGCAGATACAGTCTACGTAATCAGTCCTGGCTTGACTTTTTTTATGGATGAATATTCATGCAAAAACTCTAGTCTCAACCTATTACAGATAGTATTTCTTATTCTGGAAAACCATCAAAGGTTGCTCTGGTGTATTCCATTTTCCCCACTGCAGTTGGGAGGACAGCCTTGGTGAAAGAACTTGCTAAACAAATGCTACTGGCAACAATGTCCCAGTAGGATTATTCTTGCACCACCAGCCCAGCTGGGTTAGACATTGCCCTTCCTTCTGCAGGAAGGTGGGATTGGTTATGTATTAAGAAGTTTGCTGATGATAGCCTTAATTTTGTTTTCCTCTGTTGTTCTACTTCACAGAGACAGAGGGAACAAATCTGTTTAATTCTGATGGGAGATAACATTTGGGGTCAACATGGTTTAAAAACTTGAGGATCTTTTAATAGGACATTCCAAGCTGGACCATAGCTTTAGCTCAGGCCAGAGTGAAGTTTGTGCCTATCTGACCAAATCAGTGAGTTTTCTTAGTGGCTTGCAGCAGTGTCAGCCCATAACACCATGTTTGCACACTGGCCTGAGTGATCTCTGTCCCCATGAGGTTTTGAGTTCTGTGCCTTTGTGGAGACTTGGTTGTTGGGTTTTGGTTTTGAAAGCTGTTAGTGCTTGCTGTCTTGCCCTTTACCTAATTTTGGGTGTAGAACCTGCTAACTGGACATGCAGCTATCACAAATCAAGCATGCCTATGTGTTTGCTGTGCTGTGACACTGCTTCTTAGTGCTTGTTTTCTTCCCAGCATCCCTGGTCTCAGCTGTTACGTTTTCCATTAGCTCTGAAGGCTTCTCTACTGCTATTTATGCATGTACTCCCTTAGCTGTTTACTTGTTTAATGTATCTGTATTAATAAACATGAAGGTAATGTGAGTATATATGACTTTTTTATGTATCAGTAAATCAAAATACAAGTTAAATCAGATAATGCCACCTCTCCAGTTTAACAAAATGAAGTATTTCCTACTAAAAACAGCAGCAGCCGTGATTTAACAATGTAATCTGATCTAATATTAGTAACAGGCTGTGCCTTTAGGGAGCAGTATAATATCCAATCCACTGAATAAAGTCTCACATTAAATTCTGGATCCCTCTTAAAAAGATGGCTTCCCAGAATTGTTTCAGTAATTGCATAAAGACCCATGATTTCCTACTTATTTTTCCCAGTAATGAATGGAGAAATTATGTTGGCCCCAAAATACAAATAATGATGAAATAGTGCTGTCTTACAAAGCTGTTTTCCCTGATGCCACAAGCATCTTCACCTCTCCACCTTACCTCTTGAGCTTTCTATTCCTCCTCATGTGTCCAGGCAGGAAGATTCCAGCCAGGGAGTTTGTCATGCCCAGATTGCCATCTGTGACTGCATCACCACTTCTTCCAGCAGGAGCCAAAATCTTACTCTTGGTTATTTTCTGAGTAAGCTGTGAGGGGGTGGAAAGAGGGGGTTCTAGTCAAGGCCATGCTTTATGGAAAGAAGGAAGCAGGAAAACCTATGGAAGATTTAACTTAGGCAGGGCTGGAGTTTGTAAGCCTGTCAGGGTGTAATAATTTCTGGAATTTTGTATACATACCAAGGAGAGGGTGCAACAAGTCTTCATTAACCCTTCCAAAATCAAGCTGTTCACACCCTTCCTTTTATGTTTTGCATTGTGGTTTGGATATTTATTTGTTGGGGGAGTAGAGGATGTCAGATGTTCAGCGTTAAGAGTAGAAAAGCTGCCAGCATCATCTGCTTCTCTTAGATGAATTTGTATTAGAAACATCGTGTTTTGGCTTAAACAGCAAGGTTGTAAAAGACATCAACTGACTTAGAGTGTGTGAGGAGTCCTGAAGGCAGGCAAAAGTTTGTGTTGGAAGAAGTGGGAAAAATGCTGTTTCTCCATGTGAGGTGGATTGCTTCATATTGTTTTAATTCACAACGTGCTGCAGAATGACTTACCCCTGTCCAGACCTTGCTTCTGTGGCCTAAATTGTGTGGTAGCTTCAAAAGTAGGTCATGATGCAAAAGCACTGTGCTGTTTCCAGTGGCTCTTTTCTCTCTCTCTCTCTCTTTTTTTTTTTTTTTTTTTTTCTTCAAATCTCAGGTTTCAAGATGAACTTGCTAAGAATCTGACCTGCAGTTGGTATTAGTCATAGGGTTGTTTGGGCAAGATGTCCTTGTAGAAGAAGCTGGTTTATGCTGTTGTGTTTCAATGCCTTTGATTACCTAAATGATGAATTAGATGTTAGGACATGTCAAATGTGGTTCTTTATTGCACCCAGTTAGCCTTAACCTTTTTCCTTTGGCAGGGTTTTAGTGATTCACAACAGGCCAGTCCAGGATAATGTAAGACTGTTTTAAAGTGAGAGATTGACTTTCAGGAGCTGGAGGTAACATAGCTCATATATGGAAATATTGTTAAGTCATACATGATATAATTGATTTTTTGAAAAAGTATTTCTGAACAAGTGTAGTCTTCCCCCTCTGATAGGGTTAATACAGTTCTGTTTTTAGAAAGTAGTAGCTACAAAGCTTTTAATGTTTGCATTTAGCTGTCAGAAGTCTTAAAGAGAGTTGAAACAACTGCCTGCCTGTAATTGCTGCCCTTTTGAACCAAAGGCCTTATGACTCACCTATATAGAAAGTCACAGAGTTTGTCTACACTTTTATGATGGAACAACTTCATTAGATCACAGAAGGATACAGCCCTTCCTCTGAACTTCGAGTAGGGCGGTTGAGCACATTTATCCAGCTGGGCCAAGACTTCCAGGTATGTGTTCTAGATGCTTTTCTTCCTAGTGCAGTGACTGAACACTTCAGTATTGACATGGGCCAAAAAAACATCCCTTGTCACCAGTTCTGTTACTATAAACAGCAGCTAATTATTAGCAACAGAGCCACAAAACTGCCAGGGAGAAAATAGCTGCCTGTTGGCCAAGCAAGTGGTGTTCTGCCTTGCATCTGGCCAGTACAAGGAGAACACAGGAGAACTCTCCCAGCATGCCTGAGGATCCTTCTGCACAGCAGGTGTCTGGAGCTGAGCATATGAGTTTGCTTTTTGACCTTGTAGCTTCAGGGACCCACCAACAGCGCCTTTGTGAGCTGCAATTTCACCCTGGCTTTGGGTATTGCTGCCCAAAGGGACACTTCCCCCCCGTTACTGTGGTATTGATCCCTGCAGCCAACAGGATTTTAGAAAGGATTTCTTTAGCTGCTTGGACCTGGTTTTGTCAGCTTTGTTTTCAGCCTGGATCAGTTACAGTGTCTGGTTCACTGCTGTGCTGCTGGTGTGGCTGCGCAGGAAGCAGTGGGAGTAAGGAACAAGGGGCAAAGAAAAGGAAGAACAGAATGGTGCTCTTAGAGGAAGTACTGGTTTATACCAGCTTCAAGTGAATGAGAAACCTAGAGTGTAAGCCGTGGAATAAGCTGGTAATGTATTTTATGTGATATTTCTTTACAAAATCAGTTGCCTGATCTTACAGAGTAGTTTTTAATGTATTTTGAGAATGGACAAGGCTTTGTAAGCTGGTGCAGCCATGCTTGCAGAAGGGATTGAAGGTCAGTCTTCCCTTTAAGAACTTCTCTTTTACAGCAGCATTCTCTTTGTCTGTTGGTGTGGTGGAGCACAGAGCATTTGAACTCAAAACACCAGCAATTATGCTTGGACAAAATCCATTTTACTCTTGAAAAGGCACAAGCCCAAACGATGTGTCCTTTCAGAAGCCAGTCAGATGCCAAAGCAGAACCCATTGTCCACTTTGCATTGAATTGTGGAAGGAATAATAAGTAATGTTTGTCTGCAACATGGTGGTGGAAGTGCTCAGCCAAACATTTATTCAGCCTGAAGAAAAGACAGATAAACTCAGAATACCTTTCTTTCTAATGCTAATATTAAACTTAAACTTAAGTCAATCTAGATAACTCTTCAAGATATGGCCAGATTACTTGAAAACCTGAACATAAACCAACTTGGCAGAAAAGTATTTGACAAATAAATGGAATGACTGGGCACTTACAGGCTTGTCAATCTGACATGATTCACAGGTGAAATATTGTGGTTGCTAGCATGGATGTCTGTGGGATGCACTCATTGAAGCATTGGAGGAGGGTGAGTTATAAGGCTCTGCAGAGGAATGAAAATCCTCTCCTATTAGACTGGCAGCTTCTGCAGTCTTATACTTTTTTCCCAAGTAAATATTTGAACTTTCATGAGGAAGTTCACCTACTTGGGTTTTTTGTGGTTTGGGGCTTTTTGATGTGTTGAGCAGAATGGATCACTGACAGGTCCTAATGTGACAATGACAACTGTGACTAGACTTATTAAAGCCTATTTAAATTCTGTAATAACTGATTAATTGATCCTTAGCTATTTTCCCTTGTCAACCTTCACAGTAATAAACAATGAAAAGTCATTGTATGCAATGATGGCTCAAGGTGTTTCTTCATCCTTCCTCTCCATCAAGGTACCATCCTTTTACCATCAAGAAGGTAAAATTCATTTAAACTCTAGAATCTTAGAGTATTTCCAACATCATTAGAAAATAATTCCTATGAGTAAAACTGAGTGCAGCTCTTCATTATTTAAGACAGCTTTGGTCACTCTGTACCCTTGCATGTAAAAGAGAGTCATGATAACGGAAGGGGCAGATCTTGAAGGCAGGAGATAACTACATGAATGACTGGAAGTTAATGCAATAAACTTCAAAGAAGAGGATGAGATAAGGGATAGTTTATCTCTGTTCAATCCTCTCCTTTTTTCCTTAGATATTCAGTAGTGCTTGGGCAGAAGTATTTCCATCGTTTTCAGTTTGCTCATTCCAGTTTTTCATAGGCTGTGCTTATTTTTGTCGTTGTCTTGAGTTTTTATAATTAGTGCATACCACCTCTTCTGAGATTGTTTCCTACACCAGTAAATGCCTGAGGAAGTGCTCAATGGCTTTATAGGAAGAAAACCATCTGAAAGATTTGAAATCTTCTCATGGTATGCAGTTGGGCCTATTTAACTGTTTTCTACTTGCTGGCTTTTTTACAGCTCAGAAAAATACGTTTGTGATTACCTGAAATGTGCTGTGTACTCCACAGCTTACAGTCATATGCTTTGGCACTGGTTCAGAAATTCTAGTTACTTGTCAAACAGTGCATTCCAATTCCTTGTTAGCAAGAGAGATCTGGAAACAGGCATCAAAAATAGTTCAGTCTTAAACAATTTGGGCAGGATCACTGTTAACCTCATTTTATTTTGGTATTGATGGATGTGCTACCAGTCTGCTGGCCTCCAGATGGTGGCATCACAAGTGCAGGAACACTGTTTGTCAAACCCCCAAGTCCTGAACTTAAAAACACACTGAGATGTGTGATAGAAGTCATTTGCCTGAGGCATCATGTTGGATAATTATGCAGCATGAGCTCTTTGTGCATCCTAAGCATCATAGTGCTCCCTAGGGAAAAGAAAACCATGAAATTTTGTGGGCTACAGATATGACCTATATAACACTTGCTCTTCTTTGGCAAACCCTGAGGAAAGGCAGTGATTTTCCTTTGGTTCTTTGATGGTTCACAGACTCTGTCTGTGAAGAGTACCTATTTGAGGATTACTGATTTGTCAAGCCTGTAACATGTTTTGTGTTTGACACAGTCATATTATGCCTCAGTGGAAGGTAGGAAGTAAAAGTATAACAAAGATAAGATTGCAAGCAATTTGAGAAGCTTTATAAAATTTTGCTTACAGAGTAGGTTTTGGACTATATTACTCACCTGTTTTGTTGGAATATTAACTATTGCTTTATATGTTTTTGTCATTGCTAAAACATGGCCAAAGGTCAGAGTAAAATACGTGCAATTAAGCTGACAAAGAGCCAGTGTCATCAGTCCCCTCCTCCCATAAACACTCGGCAAGATCAGAAATATTTCTGTATCTAAAGTTCTCTTCCCACCCAACCTGTGTACAATGCCCAACAGGAATCTTTTCCCATGGATGAAATTCTTCATTTTTCTGCTTTATTTGTTGTTAGTTATGAAAATACCCTTGAAAACCAGCCATGAAAAACAATTAGTGCTGGATGCAGACATCAGAGAATTCTGTATTGGTATTTTAATCCAGCTTCTCTTCAGGTGCCATTTACTTTGGAGTTCTTTGCTGCATAAAAGCCTCTGTTATATTTACTTCCATCAGGTAAATGAATTTCTCTCCCTCTTTGAGAAGAAAGAATGCCAGTATTCAATCTTGCCAAATTCAAAATGAACTTGGAAAAAAAGAAGCAGAATATATATCAGTCTAAAATGAACATCAACACAACTGGGCAGGGCTTAGGAAAGAACTGAAGACCTTTCTGAGAGGCTCTTGTTATTCTCTGGCTCTTGTATTAGACCTGCACTTGGAGTCAGATGAAAGTGCTGCAGGAAGTCTAGCGTTATGCTTACCACAAAATTGACATAATGGAACAGTAATTCTCTGTTCTTTTAGATAAAACCTGTCCATTGTGCCTCTTCCTATTGCACTTGAACACTGTAACTGCTTTTTCTGGCATGTTTAAAATGTGCTGTTCTTATCTGTGTCAATTACAGCTTCAAAGTCTACCTCCATCTACCACCCATTATTCCTGGCTCTTAAATTATCTGATCACTCCCCATCATCTTCCACTTCAGAAATAACTTTTTCAGTCATCCCTTAAGAGCCTTGCTCAAATGGGCTAAATCTCAAATATCTGCTTTTGTCCTGCCTCTTTATCCTTTCCCAGAACAAATGCTCCTGGCTTGGTCATCCTCCTTGCCATGTGCAGGCTGCCCCAGTGCATCACAGAATATTCTGCAGTGGTGAACTGCCTTCCTCAGTGCCTCACCCTGGAACTGCATATGGAAGGAGGTGTTTAGGCAAAGGCAATTAAATCCTTCACAGGAGGGGAAATCAGGCATGAAAAAACAGTAGAAACTTTAAACCAGACTGTGCAGGAGAGTAATCCATGACCCTTAGTCTGTAATGCAACATAGATGTTCTGCTGAGGTTTGGATAATAAGGGCTCACATGTATACTTTCAAATTCTACTGAATGTCATGATGCCTGAGTCTGCCAGCAGTTAAACATTTTATGACTAGTCTGTAATTAAAATAATTGCTCCTACTCCAGAACATGTATTTTGTAGGCTTTACTCTCTCAGAACTCGTGTTATGTAAGGTGGATGTGTTTTTTTTAATACACAGAGTACTTTACATTTATTATAAACTACTTACATCTTAATTTCTGTTAATTCTGAGTGGGTAGAGAAATGCTTTCCAAGTCCTTTTTGTTCTGAGCTATTTAATGCTTATAGATAAAACCTTGAACTTAAAACTTGGTTTATACTCTAGTTCAGTAAGTTATTTTAACTTTGTCATGTAATTTAAAGGTTTGTCCAGATCAAAATAAAATTTTAGCATTAGTTTGTTGTTGAGGTGGTCAAATGTGAGAGTTCCAGTAATCTTGGGGAGCATGGAAGAAGACATGTACCAAAAAAGACGCTTTTGAATGGAAGAATAAAATATGTGCAATAAACAACTCTCAGGAGGGTGTCAGCAGGAGGGAGTGCTCAAGATGGTGTTCTCATGATGCACTTTTAGTAGAACAGTGTCTCAGTCCCACTGAAACAGAGCTGCTCTTGTGATTGAGCACCAACCATGGCATCTGTTTCCTAAGGCTCAGTTTTAGGCTCACCACTTAATGATCTGGTGTGTGCTCAGGCCCACAAAGAGTTTTTGTGGCCACAACTGAAGAGATGGGGAATTGCAGCATGGGGACTTCTACTGAGGCCAGCTTTGCTGCCAGAGCCAGCATTTCATGGAACCATATCCCTGAGGGGTTTGGTCCTGGGGTCACAGCTCAGTCACCCTGTGTGCAGAGATGTAAACATGCATCCTTCTAATACAAACTTGATGTAATCTGACTTTCTTATAAGAAGCTTTGTTTTCTTCTCCTAAGTGCTTAAACACATTTTGATTGGCATGGTGCAGTATTTGTACATCTGCTTAGATTTTGTCTATGGCACAAAGGAGGGGAAGGTACAGAAGAACCTTGTCTTACCTGTTTAGAATATATTTTAATAATTTTAATGTGGAAGATACTGTACCATTCTGCTTTCACAAACTTCAGCAGCCTCACAGGATGTGGGAGTAAGATGGTCTGGTCTTGTGTGCAGAAAGAAGATGAATTCATATGCTGTGTATATCTTCATTAAAGTTTAAATATTTAAATATCAATACTTAGTTATATGCATCATGGCTTATTTTGCTCATGCTTCCTTGAGAAATATCTTCAGTATAAAATGGTGTGATAGTTACTGCAAAGTAACTTGCAAGTTCCAAAAATCTAAATGGAGATATGTGTGTGACCATGGTAATTGATGAATCATCTTCCTGGCATAGAACTGAAATGCAACGTGCTTTAAATTTCCCAGAATTTTAGTCTTGTGCTCGGTGTTCTGAGGATCTTGGACAAGTACCCTGACATTCTTCTGTGGCTTTGTGTAGGACCACAAACCAGAGGAACTGGAGTACAGTAAAGCATCATTTAAATACAAGGCACAACTGCTTTTCAATGGAAAGTGCAGAGGTAGGAGGGAACGTGGAATAAAGGACCCTACTCTAGGCAAGGACAATGGAAAGCATGAAGCAGGAAATAGGTTATATGGTTAAGGGGGGGACACAATATCCTGAAAAAGCCTATTGAAATTTTTAAATGCTTGCTCTTTGTTGCAGATTAATCAGCCACTCGATGGGGATTAACAGTGGAGCACCTCTTTGTGTCGCCTTTCCACCTCTGTGTAGCACAAATAACAACTTCAGCACTTCTTCAATAATAATTATGAAACTGGTATTAACTGAATGGCAATTATGGATTTTTAACTCTAACTCACAGTAAACCAGCAAGCCATATGTTGAAATTCTTACCAAATAGCTTTTCATTCTTAATGTCTCGTATCTCTACAAGAAGTTGCAAGATACCTGTTTGTACAAGAGGAATATAAGCATTACTTGCCTGAGGAACAGAAGCTGAAAGAGAAGACACCCTAACTTGTTCGTGGAGTTATGGTAGAATTATTTATATAGATATAACAAATACATATATTTTTTATGGTAATGAAAATGGCTCCTCAGAATGCTGACTCGGAATCTATGCAAGTTCAAGATCTACCTGTGGCACAGCTTCAGAAACCAGAAACCAAGGAGAATGAAAGTAGGGAGGAGACCATTAGTGAAGGATCCATAGACCGGATACCAATACGCCTGTGGGTGATGCATGGTGCAGTAATGTTTGGCAGGGAATTTTGTTATGCCATGGAGACAGCTTTGGTAACACCTGTATTGTTACAAATTGGTAAGTAATTCTCATTTCTGTGAGTCAAAGCTTTCTGTATATTTTTGCTTTGATTGAAGCCAGGCAAAGAGGGGAGATGTGTCTGCCAGCTAAAGGTACACAAGGTAAAAAGAATTTTAGTTTTTTTCCTTAGTGCCTGTAGCACAGACTCAACTGTGTGATCATGTTTAAGTGGGAAGGATTCCTACATGCATTCATCTTCTGTCTAATATTGCTTCCCTCTGTAAAAAATGTAACCTGATTTAATTCTAAAATTCTCTACTACAAGGTAAGTGTCCTAGAAACTGGAAACAATGTTAGGCTATAAAGGATTGCAGTGAAGCATTTTTTTAACTTATGGCAAAATGCTTCAGGTTACAGTACTTTACAATAATTTCATGGTGAGTATTGTCATTAGGTTTCAAATAAACTGTTTACATTATTAAGAGTATCTGATATTGCCTTTATCAAATACAGAACGGGTCAATCATATATCAGAAAATATGACATGACACAGAATGGAAATGCCAGATTGAGTGGGGAGTAAACCAACCATGTGTGTGCACTGTATAATTGTCTATATATTTGTATATTATATGTTTGCTTTGGCTTACCTGTGCAGGTCTACCTTACAGCTGGCTCAGCTGTGGCCAAACAGAAACACTCAACCAACTAAATAATAATGTTCAATGAATACTATTTACAACATTGATTAAAAATTTCCAGGTTAGCATATTGAATTAATCACATGGGGGGTTTTTGTTTGTTTGACATGAGAAAAAGGCATTTTAGGTTCAACTTGTGAGCATGTGATGTACAAGTCTTTTCATGCAGTCTTGCTGCAGTTAAAAATGTGTTTTCATATTAAATTGCTAGTTGGTTTATTTTGAGTGAATGGAGTGAATAATCATTGCAGTTAGTGCCATGGGAGATGCTGAAGAGTTAAGCCTCTATGTTTTCCTGAAAATGTTAATTTTCAGAGCTCATCAGATGATCTTCATGGATCTGTTGTTTGCATAGTTAAAACAGATTCTAAAAAGCTCCAAAAAAAAGAGCTTTTCTGATCAACCTACTTGCTAAATAAAACACATGCAGCTTCATCTAGGAATGTTTGTAAAGTTCATACATTGTTCTGTGAGGTTTTACCTTTTGGATAAGTTGAGATTTAGAGACTTCAGTCCCTTTTACTGGCAGCATTGATTCAATAACTGTCTACCATAAACTCAAAAACTTTCATCCTCCTTTGCATGGAGAAGATCCCTGGTTTTGTAAGTGACCTGTACGTTTTTGTTTGCTTTGTTTGTGCTGGCATTTGGATGATTAAAATGTATGGCTGGCTAAGCTGACTTTACCTTACCATAGGGTAAGGTCAGACAGTGTAAATAAACCATCCTCCTAATTACTGATCCGTCTTCCAGTTTACATTTCTTTTGTGAGCTTTTCTAGCTGTTTCCTCCAGATAATTGAAAAATATCTCTTCCCTTCCTTCCCTAACTCCAGTGATCAAAATAACGTTGGGATTTGGGGGAAGGGAAGAAGAGGGCTCCCAGTTCTAGAAAAGCTGCAAATTGACAAAGAGATGTCAAAGTCTGTGGGGATGCAGCAATGATGTTCCAAGCCACAGAGATCAGAAATGGAGGTAGCAGTTACATATGTCAGTGCTTTGGGAGCTAATTGAAATCTTTCTGCTTGGCTTCTGTGCCATCAGCGTGCCTAAAAACAATGCTGGATTCACTGAAGGGTTAAGTTATTCACAGGTGACTTATCTGGCCTCTTTGTTAATTACCTCTTACATGGTTCTGTTTACCTTTATCAACCTCAACATCTGTCTGCCTCAGCATGAACTATATTTATTCCTCACTGGAGGGGGTTGCAATATAGCTGTCGAACTGATGTAATATTCCCTTTGCTTCTTGTTTTGGTAAAAGCAAAGATCAGTTTCTGTGAGATTAAATTGGTTTGAGAAACTATATTTGAGAATTGGCACCTGGGGAAGTGGGGTGACTCAACCAATTTTGCTTATAATACACTGAAGAACAAGAAGCCTTTTGGGTATCTGAAAAAAGATGACTCTTTACAGGCTGTGTTGAATTTTAACAATTAAACTTTACAGTGTGTGCTTGTGCTTTTCTGTACCTGAGAAAACTTTGATCACTGAAATAATCTGAGATTCTTATCAGATATTACCATGAAAATTTTAGCCACATTAGTATGGTGTTACACACTTTCTGCTTGCAAGTATTTGACTTTCTTTGCAGTTTGAGTACCCTGGATCAGAGGTATAGTTATGATTTGGCAGATGACCAACCTGTCCTACTTGTTCTGTAACCCACAAGATTTTATCAGCTGAAGGAGATGGTCACTCGGATGGTCCCTTTCCAGTTTAGTGGTGGTTGAACTCATTGTGTTTAAGTTTCCTGAAGTTCTGAAATTTTAACAAGATAACTTGAAAGCATCAGTGAAAACTGCTTGACTCAATGCATACTGTGAATTGGAAAGGTGCTGAAGCACCCAAGTTACTGCACCCCTCTGAAAGAAACTCTAATTTCTGACTTTAATCATTGTCTTTATTGCTACAATTCATGTTCCATTGCTGTGTCAGAAATGCAGCTACAAATCTATAACAGCCTTGTAGTCATAACTGGGCTTTAGTAGCCTGGCAACAAGTGCAAGCCAAATATATATTACATGTTCTTTTTAATTACAGCTTGCTCTCTGGTTTCTTAGTATTTGCAGCTTAAGAATTCAAAATGAAGCAGTGAACTTGTTGAGAATTCAAACAATGTAAAAAAATGCCAAATATGAGCATTCTAGTCAGAGTCCAGATGAAATTATATTAGTTGACACTTGCAGAAATTATAACCTCTAAAAATCTCCATTAACCTTTTTGGGACCTGTTCAGTAAGCAATTTCTACCACCCAATGTTAAATTTTACTAGAAAATAAGCTTTCAGCACCCTCAGAACTTAAGTTTTACTTGTTCATGAGTCCAAGGATTGTGAGAAACTGAGTGATTCATGTTTTGCTTGACTATTAACACTGCTGTTTGCTTCCCCTGCACAGAAACTACAAATTCCATAGGAGCAGGATGAGGCCTTTGTCTTCTGAAACATCTGGTATTTAATGCTGCTTATCTGTGAGAGGGAATTAAAATCCCTGCTATTGTTTATAAATGACAGTGTATTTTCTTCCATCATTAAACTTGGCTTCTAAGGATTAAGTCTCTAAAATCATCCCAGTTCATAAGTTCATGGAAGATTTGGATACATGATAAATTTATTTTGCACGGGATTTGCATGAATAAAAGTAAAAGGAGGAGAAAGCAAAGACTGGTGTGATGTAAACTTGGAGAAACTGCTTTTTGAAGAGACTTGTTCAGTGAAATCACAATACATTATTCTGTTAAAAACACTCTAAACCATTAATAAATACATAAGTTGGTAATTTCAGATTATTTCTACTTTAATTCAAACAAAATTTTTGTTTTAATACAAGATGTAAATCCATTTTAGTTCTTCTGAAAGGTGGGATGCCTGTACCTTTTTCATTAGGACCATGGAAGGAAAAAAAAAAATCTGTATTTTGTGACTTGGGGTGGCTGCTGCTTTCAGCATGAAAAACTCACTGTCTCAGTAATGAGTAGTGGTAGCTGTAAACATGAATTTCACATTTTATATTTAATATGATAAAAGCTTTGTCAAGCCTTTACTGTTGCTTCAAAGGCTCTTTCAATGCTATTGAGATTTTTATGAATAGTTAATAGACCCAGAAGTGACTGTCAGCACCAGAGCTGTTCCTCTTTCCCCTGCATCAATTAAATATATTACACTGGTGCTCTTTAAAAGTATCTATGTACATTTACATAGTTTCATAAGGAAACATAAGGAAAATGAGTTTACATGTGCTGCTTACCTTTATAATGTCACATAAATTAAGGGATGTTTGTCTGGTATGCTGCAGGAATAGCTGGGTTTTTTATGCATTTCATATCTGAGTGCCTCTCTGTGATGGCATCACTTTGTTTTACTGTGAGAGTTAATGGGTTCTTCTAGTAAACATTGGCTAGTCTACCATTAAATATTGAAGTTGGTCATTTTTAGCTTAACCCTGATCATCAGTGTTGTTTTTAGGCCACAACATTGAAAAACAGAATTTCTGGAAATTGTATATGTCACTGCTAATTATTAGATTTTATTAAAAAGAAAGGCTGAGCTACAGAGAGCAGAATATCATAGATTACTTTTGTTTGGAAATTATTTCTCTCATTAGATTCTTTCAAATCAGCAAAATGCTGTAGTTGCTCTAGTTTCATATACATAGGAAAGCTGTTCAGGGGTTTGGGCTGTTATTTTACAGCTAAAGCAGTTATATATAATATCTCATTAAAAAAGAAATTGTCTAACATTCAAAATTCATCCAGCCTAAAGCTTAGCAGACTGTGCATAAAGGGTCCTGAAATCTAGTTCATGTGAAATTGCCAGTGTGGAAAAAGTGTGTTAAGCAATAATCCAAACTGCTGATTTTGAGAAATCTCTGTGGTAGCTGAGAACTCATTATGCAGAAGAGATTCAATAGTCCAGAGTGAATTCTTTTAGTTTGCTGTAGTGACTCTCTCCATTGAAATGTAGTGTTGATACCTGCCTGAGAAGAATGCTTGTAGGTAAAGGGAGATTATGGAAATGTATTTAGAAACCAAGCATGAGATGTTACAGCTGAATTGGCTTCTAGGTCTGTTTCTTCAAAGGAATTAAGGTATCAATTGCTGACTCAATTCCTGTGGAAGCAGATAGCCTTCCTAAGGCTAAGCCTGAGATCAAAGGAAATCTAAAAACCTGAAACATTTCTTGGGGAAGAAGGGAGCAAAGGGTTGCATGGGCTGTTAGAGGCTGCCTGTAATTTGAATGAAAAAGAGCTGAGTGGCTGGAAAGCCTCTTGCAGATGGAGGAAGCTCTTCAACACAAAGCAGCACCGAGTCTATTTCAGCTCAGCTCCAGTAGTTGAGTTTATTCCTCATCTCTGCCAGAGGTTACATTAAGGTTATGTATTTTTAACTGCCTTTCTGCAAAGCTTCATCTTCCATTTCAGCTGTGTCCTACCTTACCTTGTCTTACCAGGAAGAAACTGATTTGCTATAACCTGGCCTTTTACTCCCAAAGTTAAATTCCTGTTCAATCCAGCTGCATCCGTGCTCCCAGACATGGCTACATTTGATGCTGAGAGTGAATTGCAGGATCTCGATTTCTCTTTGCAAGAATTAATGTCTTGAGAGCTGACCTGTCCCAAGAGAGGGCTGTAACACAGCTAACCTGAGGGCAAGAATTGAATATACAGTGGATCCAGAAAACCTGGAATAATAAACAATTAAATCCTTTTTTCAGCCTTGTTAGCTTTAGTTAGTCTGTAAGATCCTGTAAAGTTTGTATTCACATCTCATGTGGTGGAATGTATAAGACTACAAATACTGTGCCTGAGGCACATGTTAATTGCTCTATAAAACCTCCCCACCCATCTTTTTTTACTTATTGACTAATTTTATGTTCACTAAGGGGTTGTGTAAGACTAATTTTACTGTACTTCTTTTTAAACTAACAAGCAAGCAGGCTTTCATATCATGTATCACTCTTACATAAAATATCTTTTGACCTCGAAGCAATAGCAGCACAGATTTTGAACACAGATAGCCTTAGTGGAAGGTTGGGTTGAAGATATTTTTAAAGCCCTTTTAAAAGAAAGATGCTATGGAACTGTTAAGATTTTTAATCCTGGGGCAGTTAGGAGCATGTGCTTTATTTCCATATGAAGGCAAATGCCATGCAGTTTGGCAGTTGTGCAAGAGCTGTTCTTTACAGCATTTTTTATATCAATGTTCTGTTTTCTTTAAGTAACACTGAATCTGGCATTCAGAGGCACCACTGATAACACATGGCAGATTTTCAGCTGGGTAATGTGAGGATTCCTGCTGGCTCTAGGGTCCTACAGACTGTGAGTTTGGATGAAAAGCCTTTCTAGGAGAGAGAAGTTAAGTGCAAATGGCTTCAGAGGCTTCTCCCTAGCATGGAATATGTTTCCTATTGCTACTTACCAGTAGATAACTTTTTGTTCCCTTTTTTTTGGCTGAATAAGGCTCACTGGAGAAGCTACTTCTAAAATAAGGTTCATATTTATTATGGTGCTGCTTTTTCCCATTCTAAATCTTTAACAGAATTCCTTGAGCTTTTAATTGTGTGCTGTGGGAATGTTAATGTGGTTTGGGTTTTCTCCCCCCTAGCATAAAGAGTGTTCACAGTAAAAACTGTTGTGTGAACACTCTTTGAATCCTCAGAAGTTTTCATTTTTAGAGTTTGTGTGGTCTGAGGATAGAGCAAGTGACCAGTATATGACACAAGAAATATGAACAGGTCTGAAAACTGTGGGCCGATAGAAGCAGCACAGTGCAGGGTAAAGCAAACTGTGTGAAAATGCAGGCTGTCAACAAAGGATGGAGGTTTAAAAGCAGTTTTTTATTTCATTGTCACCTCTGTTCTTCAAATCCTTTTTTTTCCTGCAGCAATAGACATTTTAGTCTGTGATTTGTCAGAAGAGCTTGAAGCCTCCAAAAATAATCACTCAATAAGAAGGAAATGTACATCTCTATCCTTATGTAGCTGCTTCTTCCTACCTGTAGATATTTCCAGCATGCTTCCTACCTTTTATTTGGAGTAGCCAAGGGTTAGGAGAGGCTAAACTGTTTGTTATGACTTATGTGTACTTTGAGATCTCTGTTCCCTTTCTTTTCCAAGTTCCTTTTCTCCTGCTCAAAGATCTAGTAAAGCACAGAAATAAGATCTATTCACTTACTAACTAACTGGAAGTTTAGTGGTGAACCGGGTATGGGACCTCATTAAATTAAAGAATTTTTTTACAAAATTTTCATATCAGCTAATAGCATTAAATTCTTTTTTCAGTCTATTGTAAACAGGGTTTTATATATCTCTTATCACTGGGTCACCAAGTTGACTTGAAATTCTTTCCTCTCACACATAGTAGACTCACCTTGTTGTGAGGCTCAAGGCAAGCCTTTCTGCTGCTTTCAAGGGCAGTTCTAGAGTAGAAATGGGCACAGATGGGAATAAAGGAACTGCAGGATCCCTGGATTTTTACTAAGATTTCCTGTGAGTAGTGGGGAAAAGATGAGAGAAGAAGGGACAGACTTTGGCCTCCTGGAAATGCACTAACATTTGAGTGGTTTTAAACACACATTTATGCAATGTCTTTCTTAGCCTAAACCCTTCCTCTTCATCTGCTTTCCACTACATGCCCAACATCTCTTTGTACTTCTGTCTAAACACCCTCCTCTGGAAGAAGATGTCAGGAGAAGCCTTGACTGTACATACGTGAGTTTTTCTGCTCAGGATTTGAGTTTGACCCTCAGCTCTGACCCAGAGGTAACTTTGCCATAGCAATAACAGGTGAAACATGATAGTGCTTCCATGCTCCTTTATTACAAAGTAATTGCCACCAGGGCAATTTTCCAGCAGGCAATTGCCTGTTCTTTACTGTAAAAAGAAACCTTTTAGCTCTTGGATGGGCTTCTGGTGGCAGAGACTTGCGGATGCAGAACTGAGATTTGGATGCCCAGCATTGGAACTGGCAATCCCAGCTTACTTCAGTGGGTTTCTGTTCAATGTGGACTGAGCCAGGTTATAAAAAGAGAATAACTGGCAACTTTTTAGTGAACAGGAGTCTTACTTTTCAAGGAAATAGGATTAAAGCCACTTTGGAAATGAAAAGACTGTTAGCAGGCCAACTCTTGTAATGTTTTAATATAGGATTGTCAGAGCTGCAGCCCCTTGAGCTCTGTTCCCCTCAGTCTCCTGTGTGCTTGTTGCAAGAGTCTTTCTGTTGTGATGCCCCTCTGGGACCCCATTTAATCATCCTCTTTTCACCAAACAACAGCTGAAGAGGTTTCAAATACACTTCCTGCAGGCTGTTTTGCAAGAAATTATTGGAAATGTTTTGTGCTACTGATTCAGTTTGATAATATTTAATACAAGTCCATTTAACTAAATAGGGAAAATCCATGTTATAGATTATGTCTGCATTGGTTTGGATAAATCTCCTATAGCTCATGTAACTCCATAAACATCTTCCTTTCCCTGAAGTCTTGAATAGCTGGGTACAGATGGAGATTTTTCCAAAAACAGATGAACCCAACTCTGTTAACATTTGGTGATCTTCAGTTGGAGCCTCCAGGTGAATTTTTTCCAGGGTAGTAGATACAGAGCATGTAAACTGAAGAATTTGAATCTGAGCTTCTATTTTTAGGGAATGGTGACTTCTGGGCTACAGTTTTCTACATCAAAGTTAGGTGCCATCTTTCCAGGCTTTTGGAACTGCTTCATGTGAGGAGAGAGCTTCCACACTTGGCTCAAAAATGTCTTAAAACACTTCCAGAGCAAGAATGCTTTTCCCCGTGGAGGTGCTGATATAGGGAAGGGTATCAGAACAGAAAGGCTCAGTCCCTACAGTGGCCTGGTTCTGTCCTTGGTATAAGCTTTGTCTCTGGCAAGTTTCCCATCATGAGGTAGTGCAATTGCTTTTATTATGCCCATAAATTTTGTATCACTTCTGCTTAGATTATCTTCACCTTGAATGTCTATCCTCCCCTGAATCCCAGTGTCTGTTCTTTCTGGCTCAAGTGATAAACAAAGCTTGATAATTTTCTATGTGTTCTCTGTATTGGCTGTATAAAAACATGAATTTCCTGCTTTTATCAGTTGTGCTGCTCTGTAAACAATAGTCTTTCAATAATTCAGTCTATCAGAATTGAGCTTACCCACCCCCCCACCCCCCAGGATAATCTGCAAATTCCAAAAATATCCTGCTTTAAATGAGCTCTTGATCTGGAAGTGTTTTAATACCTCTTACAAATGTTATATCTGGACACTTCTGGAAAGTAAAGTATTTCTTTGGAGAGTAGAGATCAAGTTCATGCCCTTAAGAGTTCATGTAGGTGACAGGAAAATAAATATTAAATTACATATTCTAAAATAAGTATTAAACTTGGGCACTCTGGGAAGAATCTTCATTAATTTAAACTAAAGTGTCTCAGGTGTTCAGATAAATGATTGTTTACTGGGGTTAATTAGTTGTAGTGGAGACAGTTGTGGTATTCATTATGTTTTCTTTGCCTGATTTGGAAAGTCAGAGTCAGCGTCCTACCAAGCCAGACATTTTCTGGCAAGGAAGAGTCATTACAGGCATACCTGCTGTCTTACATGGACTGCATCAGGTGACTTCAAAATGATTGTTTATCATACTCAGCTGCAATTTAAACAATTTGTGCAGCGATTGGATGTCACTGAAGTATCTGATCTGCTGTTTTCTTCCAAGCTGCAGCAGAAAAGAAGAGCAGATGCAGTGTGCTTTGCTCTTTTTTCCCCCTTTAAGTCATTATTCTGCAAAACTTTAAAGGAATAAATTTCTGGTTGCTAGACTTTGGTGTCAGTTTATCACCTCTGTAGTGGTTTTGCACTACATGTGGTGTTTTAGAAAAAAGGGTTTGGGTATTCCTGATATTAATGCCTTTGTAAAATAGAATCATAGAATGGCTTGGGCTGCAAGGAACCTTCAAGACCATCCAATTCCATCCCCCTGCCATGGGCAGGGAACCTTCCACTAGACCAGGGTGCTCAGAGCTCTGTCCAACCTGGCCTTGGACATTTCCAGGGATGGGGCAGCCACAGCTTCTCTGGGCAACCTGTGCCAGGGCCTCACAGGGTAGAATTTTTTCCTAATATCCAATCTAAACCTATCCTCCAACACAAAGCAACAAAGCTTACTTAATACTGACCTTAAATAAGAGCAGAAGGAAACTGTCATCTGTATGAAATTAAAGGAGAACTTAAATTATTTCCTTTCCTTTCTGTTACAAGCAACAGATTTATGCCAGAAACAGAGTTTTCAAGCCCAAACTGGCTGACATCTCAGAGCTCATGGCTGGGTCTGTGGTGAGCAGCAGTGTTGACACCCCTTCCTCAATGACTTCCTGGATCCCCCCAGTACAGTCTCACTGCATACTTTTGAGAAGCTCAGGAAATGCATGGGGGAGCCTTCACAATATTTGAGGTTGGCATGAGAAAATAAAATTTTGTAATCAGTTAAAAGGCTGAGGGTGGTTCTTTCTCTGTAATTTAATTAAGCAATAGTGCACCAAGTGCTCCCCCTTCTCTGAGGTAGTCAAAGTCATGCGTCATAAATTTTGTGCCAGGGACTCCATTGGTCTGGAGAGAGTCAGTGTGTGCCAGAGGTTATTTTTCTGCACTGTGTATTCCTACCCTATTGATGTGGCAAATATGTTTAAAATAAGTTTTCAAATGTTTTTAAGCTGTAACATTCAGGAGAAGAGTTTGGTACAACTTTGTCAGATATGACAGGATTGCCAAATCTTGCAAATTATTTAGGTTTGAATCTTAAAAATTATTCAGGGTCTTTGTTGGATGGCTGAATGATGCTGTGTTGCTACATCTGTAACTTATGTATAACTTGTATATATGTATAAATAACATATATTTATATAACATATAATATATACATGTATATATAATATATAAATAACTTGTTCCATTCTTTTGTAAGGTTAAATAGCAAGAAAAAAATCACACACAGAGTGATAGAAAAGAAAACTGGTTTTCATAATATATAAAGACACTTGTCTAATTGTTGGAATAGAGTTGTGTTTTGCTTCCTCCCCACTAGGGTCTCTCATAATTTGCACATTTGGAAAGGAAAAGTTTGCTGTCATTTGTGCTAGTGTGCTCTGCTTGTTTAACTTCAGGTTTTATTGGTAAATTTATCTTTCCACATGTAGCTTCACTGATTGGGCAACATAATACATGTGAGTAAAGATCACATTTAAGGGTCTGCAGTAAAAAGTAATATTCATCTTGTATTATTACATTTTATTCCAGCCTATCAATTCCTGTTATTTGGTGCAAAGGGACTCCATGGATCTCATTATCCTTCACGTACAAATGCAGTTGTATAATTTTTAAACAGCTGAGTGAGGGTGGGGAGCCACTTCTCTGGGCCACAGTGAGTGAGTTATTTGGAGTGATGCCTGAGATTCTGCTCTAGTTACTAAAATTTCCTGTAAGAGCAACCCTGTAGTATCACCCTGCAAGCTCAAAATACTAAGATCAAGGGGTTTATTAACTAGAATTTAGAAAACTTCAATGTGAAAGCAGCTCTGCTCTGAAATTTCCCCTGTACATGTATAGAACGTGTTTCACGTAAGTTAATGTTCAAGCCAAAACATGTAAGTTAGGAAAGTTTGAAAGTTTGAGGCAGGTTCCATAAACACCAACAGTGTCTTTAATCAGCCCCAGAATTTCATCTGAGAGGATGGTTTCCTATAATGCTTTACCACAAGGCAGGTGGTTGGTGGCATGAATAGCTACAGAGAAAACCCACATTTTTTTGGCAGGGAAAATCCTCAGTTGATTAAAACTCTCTGTCTGATAGTCCTCATGCTTATATCTAGAGGTTGTTCAGCCTGTGGTGAACTGCACTGTTTTTCCTGGAGCAGTGTACATGGAAAACTGTGCCTGCAAACTCCAACATGCTGTTCATTTGTTGCAGCAAATGGGGAAAGCACTAATAGGATTTCTGTTCTGCTTGATGTAGCCACATGAGGAATTAACCTCAATAAAGGCAACTGCATAGAGGAATGCAGTTTCTCTTTAGGGGCTTAGGATAGTTTGTTTGCAAAATTCACCTGTTTGGGTTTGTTTTTTTAAAGCAAACATAAGCTAGGATAAGAATAAGATAGAATAAGCTAGGAGCTAGGAGAATCACTGTGTTTATATATTCATTCATATAATTCAGCAACACTTTTAAAACAGCAAATAATTTAAAAGCAGATGCTGTGTTACCACTCTCTGCTGACTTTCTTGTAGAGCTTCCCAGTAGCACAGTTTTAACCAAAACGATCCCAGACAGAGTGTTTATTCCTGTCATAAACAAACCTGTGGTCCAAAAGCTTTTAGAAAGTCCAGAAGGTTGATTTTTCAGCATGGTAACAATTAACAATGCACTTTTTGTAAGCTTGTCATGAGAATGGTGCTTTTTTGTGAGGCTTTGAGTATTGAAAAGGGAAGTAAAGCACTTTGAGAGACTGCATTATGTCAATGGGCTAAGGAGTGTGGGTAGGATCAATTCAGCTTTTTTCTTTTCTGGCAGTTTGGGGTGAAAATGGCTTTTGGATATGAAGTGTATATTGGGTAGCTATAACATTTATTAGGTATTACATTTTTTTCTGTTGGGTCAACCAGGGTAATTGTAGAAGGAGCTGCCTGCACCCACCTTCTGACCCTTAAAAGGACTATGAAAATGTGATCCCAGCTGAAATGTAAAGATCAACTGTCTGGTCACTAATCCCCAGGAAGAAAAAGGTTCTCAGATGGTGTTTGCAGGGCTACACAGGCCAAAAAACACCTCCTTAAGTCAATGTTTTCATGTGACTTCCAAGCATGTAGTCAAGTATTAAAACTGGGGAAGGAAAGAATGATTTTTATCAATGTGCAGAGACAAGCTCCTTGCATTTTACTCTTGAGGCTGGAAATGAACTGTTTTCTTTGCTGCTTGCAATTCAAGGGCACAAATATTGCGCTGACTGGACTCTGTCTGGCTGCCCACTCAACAAAAAAAATACTTTTTTGGCTACCCTCAAGTCTGCTTGCCTTCCTTTTTCAAGTTCTGTTCCTGGATACACTGAGCAGATGCCATGCTGGACTATGTATATGCCAGTCATTTGTTTGGCAGGGTGAACCAGATCCTTTATGATTCCCTAGGGCTTGGGACTTGGTGGAGTGGAACAGACACATTGGGGGAAACTTCTGCTGCAGTGGATAGGAATCAATATCTTGGTGATGCCTTCCAGCCCTGTGTTTGCTACAATGGTGGTTTAAAAGTCTTGACCATGAGCAAGGCCCAGAACATTTGGGATCTCCTAGCCCTGCTGTTCATCTTGTCCTTGCTTAGTTATGTCAATCAGGCTTTCACCTACCCTTGAGGTCTGGGTAAAGCAGTGTGGAATGGTACTCAAAGCTTCCTTTGGGCACAAACTCTTTGCCCTGTGGAGCAGAACAGCACCAGAGCAAGGAGGGCACAGGCTGCACCTACTGCTGCTGGGCAGCCCCATATTGAATAGGTCTCCCTTAAGCCAGTGTGATTTTAATTAAAAACTTGTTCTTAAGGTGAAAAGTTGTTTGTTGACCAGACTTTTTTAGGAGGTGGAAGGGTTGTTTCAGTCTGTGTCAAATACCCAGAGTTAACAGTTGAGGTTTGACTCTACTTGGAGTTACAGCTAGGGGTTAACACAAGTTTTTGGTTGGGATTTGATTCAGCCATTTAAGTAGATGGTCATATTCTAGGGTATTAATGTGTTAATCACTGCAACAAAAGCTCCACTGTTGATTAACAGAACAGGTTGCTGAAGGATTTTCTGTGTGTGTCTAGGAACCTTTTGAGTTTGGGAATTTTTGAGGAATTCAAGCCAAAGTCCCGTGTTTATAAATTTGTCGATATTCTAGAAACAGTGACGAAAAACCCTATTGAGCTTTGGATAAACTGGGATGCTGCATCTCTTCAGGCCACACATGTCACAGTAATTGATGTGTAATCTTGCAGCGGGAAGTGCTGCAGCGTTACGTAATGCCCCAGCCCAAGTGGGTCAGCACGGACGCTGCTGCCTTTCAATTACATCCCATAAGGGCGAGGGAAGGATCAGTGTGCTGAAACAGCTTATTGACTGCTGCAGTCATACATGGGCCTGCATACATTTAGACACTTAGTAGTGAAGGGAAATGGATGCTGATGTTGTGTGTGTGACCTTCGAGTCCTGTGTCTGCAGCTTGCTTAACCAGGCTGGGGATAAATACCCTGACATTGTGAAGTCAGCCTTGGATGATTCTATGATACAGAACACCACCTGTGTTTTTCTGGAACACTGAAGAAAGTTTTCAGTTTTTTACTTGATGTAAACACCTCTGCTATACCCTTAAAACTGCTCAACAGTGGTGGTTAAAAGAAATTTTTTTATTAGTGCTGGTTCAGCACACTGGAAGTTGCATCAGATTTAATCTATATTCCATTTCAGCTTGTTAAACTCTGTGATGCAAATTTCTTATTAGTGTCAAAGTGATATATTTCTAAATATTGGTTAATAAGTGAGAGAGCAAGAAAAGTTAAAAACAAGTTTCCCAAGAGCCAAAAAGGACAGCACAGATAATCTGGCAAACTTGAGTGAATCAGCTTCAGCAGTAGGTGGGAGCCCTTGGCAATGTAGTCTTTCCTTGCTCTCTCTGCAGCTTATTTTCCTGCTGCAGCATGGGGAAAGCTTGTTTGGCATTCTCAGTATTTGAGCATAAAAGGTTCAGCTTCTGTCTTAAGTAAAGCTGTCACTTTACACTGTACCCTGGCAAAAATAAATACTGTGGGTTTGATAAGGATATAATTCAGTGGAACCTGTAGGAATTGCTCATTAGCTACAGGAAAAAAAAAAAATCTACAACAGCAGTTGATTCTGTGGCCTTTCCTTGAGCAGGGCAGGTCACATGCATTGCTTTTGATTCGTCCTCCTCTGCAGCAGCAGGAGTACCAAGTAAATCAAGTAATAGACATATGTGTCAATATTGGATAAGGAAGTAAGAAACTGGCTTGTTATAAAGGCAGTAAGCTAGAAACAGTCTTCTACCTGAATTACCATAGGTTACCCCTGTGGAAGTAGGTTAGTAGGAGGATTAGAAACTTTAAAATAAATAATGGAAGCTTTAAAACCTATGCTTGACAGCATTTGTGATTATGCTAAAAAGAAAATCACATTTGCCTGCCTGCAGATCAGCCCATGTGTTCTCTCTCTGATTCCTCAAACCTCAGCTGTTCCCAGGCTTTTGCTTCCCCTCTCCCCCTTCCACACATACCTTTGGCTCACTTCTCTTAACATACGCTTCTCTTTCCTGACACAGCACCATAAAACTGGGTTATAAACCAGAAATTGTCAGGAAAGCCACATAAACCTTTCTACAACTTTGGCAGAGCAGCCGTGCAGCAGCAGAGCTTAATGAAACACTGACGACTCCCACAGCTGCCAAATATGAGAAGGGGAGGACAGTTGTAGGAGGGTGAGAAGCAATAATTGAGCAGAGACAGAAAATGGGAGAGCTGGATGATGAAATCCTTTAAGAGGCCTGTCACTTATTTCCTTAATTCCATTTTCCAGAAGTGTTATTTAACCCACTGAGGTTGCTGCTGGCATGCTATTGCATAGGGAGTTTCAAAAGGCAGAACAGCTTTGCCAGAAGGAGATATGACTCTTCTGCAGCTTAAAAACACCTCCAGAGCTTTCTGTGTGAAACACCACACTAATATTTCTGTACTGAAGCTGTTGAAGGGCAAGGGCTTTGTTTTATTACCATTTTAGCTGGTCTTTCAAAATGGATGGCTCTAGTCTAGGTGCAGACATGGCATGAAATAGTTTCCAAATTTTTGGGAGTTAATTCTGCTGTAACAGTGTTGACTTGTTTGCATCCAACTCCTAAGGAAATCAGAAATTTGAAATACAAGTTTTAAGAAAATGTCAGACAGTTTTCCTACATCTCTAACCTAATATCATCATTTTAATTTTCCTATTCATTATTTGTTCCTGTGTCTGTAACATAGATGCAGATTTTGTCTTGAATCCTGTCCTTATGATAGGGAGTGACTAAAGCAGAAATGTGGGTGCATTTTAAAAGTCTGAATGTGCTGTAAAAGGTGTGAATATCACAGCAATGTAGGCAGCAGGTTCCTGTCCTAGAAGACAGGCAGTGCCCCAGCCCTCTCCCCTACAGTGTCTCTTTTGTCCTCTGGGTTTTTCCTGACTATTCCAGATTTCTGCTGGTAGTTCTGGAAAATATTTTCTGCTTTTTGCCCTTGGATGTCAGGTTTCTGCAGTGCCATGTTTTTATGTCTCTGTAATATTCCTATTAATTATTTGTTCTCTTGATTATCACTCTCCTCAGTGCCCATAACCCAATCCAATGGAGAAATTGTGCTTTATCCCTCTGGTCTTGTGCCCTGTAAAAATTCCTTGTTTGCACAGAGGAGGCAGCCCTGTACATCCTCCAGAGCAGTAACAGAGCAGCTGAGTGAGCTGAGAGCTCAGCATGCCAGCCCTTGTGCAGCCATCCCTGCTGACAAGGCCTTCCAGGAGGGGGATGAGGGACAGGAGGGACTTCTTGCAAGTGGCTGATGTTTGTGTTCCTGCAGTGCAGGGCACGCGTGCTCCTGCCTGTGAGATGGGATAATGTGCTGACAGCTCCTGAATGTTGCAGGCTAAGCACAAGAACTCTGATTCCACAGGCACAAGAGGAATTTCAGGATGTAAATTTTACCAGTGGGAAGACTGAAGGCACAGTTTTGAGATGCTGTTTATGCAGTAGGTTGTTCCCGAGACACTGAGCAAATCAAGATGCCTGACAGCTTGCTGGGCAATCATTTTAATGTAGGAAGCAAAGCAACAGTGAAAAACCTCACAGTTTTGTTCTGAGTTCTTCCACCTGCTCTCTTGCAACTGAACTGAGCCCCGTGATCACAAGTATTGGTCAGTTTTTCACCAGTGTTGTGCTGTTTGCTGCTTCTTCCAAGCAGGTTCTGAACAAGCACGTGGCTTGAGCAAATGCCTTATGCAGGCTGGGCAGGAGTCATTGAATGAAAAGCAAATTTTTAGTCTAAAAATCAAATCCTGTATAAGCTTCATTTCTTCTCATTCCAGCAGCTGTAAGATACTGTCACATTAGGGCAAATTAGAGTCTGTCTCATCTCATGTGCTGCCAGACTCTGATTTCAAGAAGTACTTTAAATTATTTCCTTCTTAAAAGCTTGTACTCTCGCTGCTCAGATCATAGTAATGGGCACCAGGACCAATTACTGTGCTTTCTGTGCTTTTTTTTTAGCCCTTCTCTGTTGGTCAGAGTTCCTGTTTCAATCCAGAAGTTAGAATGTGGTTTCTCATGGGTGCAAAAAACTCTGTGTACAAGTGTTGACTGTACCTCAGTAGTGCTCAGACCACCAGTCAGGCCTATTGCAGTGCATTGGTTCAACATAAGTTGTCTCAGGTATGGTTTCTCTGACAGCTCAGTGTCCCACTCTTAAGCCATTAAACTCCTAAAATCTGAAGGGAGACAGCAAGAAGCAAAGAATATATGGTCAGTTTCATGTTGTCAGAACAGGCATTGCAGCTTGTTTGCAGTTTCTCTGGGAGACACAAATGTGTGATAAGTCTATATTTTCATTTTAAATATAAGGGAATGCATATTTGGCTGAATTTATGAAGTTGTTCTGAAACCCCTGCTCCTCATATAGATCCCCCGAAGCTAAACTGCTTCAGTTTGCAGTGGTTCCTATAATTTTTATGTATAAGATGAAAAACAGATAGCAGAGTTCGAACTTTTCCACAGCTTTTTGACAAGGATTGGTTCTGCTTGGTGCACTCCTTAAAAATAGTCTAAACAAAACAGATTGTATAAGCAATGTAGTTTTAAACAGATCAATGTGAAATATTTTTAGCAGCATGCAGTATTTTATACAAGGATGAAATTGTGGAATAGAAAGCATTTGCAGGGCACGACAGCTTCTTGTGTTCATTCAGAAATTTGTATGGTGTTTATTTAAAGTGTATAAACAAGTCTCTAGGTGATGATTTCTAACAAATGAAAATAGGACCATAGCATCCTATTCCCATATCAGATCTTATTGTTAAGCTTATAAAGAACTATTTTTCCCCCAATAGAACTTATCAAAAAGAGATTTTGAATAGAAACTGCTGCATGGGACTTAATCTTTCTTCCATGTAACTCGTGACCTCACGCAGCCCTTAGACTGATGGTGACACAGTGAGCATTTCCTGTGAACCGTGAGCAGTGCTGGTCCCACTATTGTTGGGCACTTTTTTTGTCTGGGAAAAAACAAACCCTTATTTACTAGAAGCCAGTGTCCTGTTTGTTTGTAGCTGGCTGGGAAATGCCATATTACAAGGGTCTCAGTGGCAGTCGTCACTCCTAACAGAAGCTGTTGTTGTGTTTTGCTCTTTTTCTCACTGATTTGTATGAGACTTCTGAGTCTGCCTTGTGACCTGCTCCACATTCAGTTCACATTCAGCCACAAATACTAACCTTGTTTATCCAATATGTTTTTTCCCTCCTCGGTGTTTCCTCAGATTAGCTGTCAGTAAAAGGCTAAATAATAATCCTCCAGTTATTATTCCTCCCCCGTGAGGCCACCAGGCTGCTTTTCCAAGTTGGTGGATGGCGGTTTGCTCTAAGAGCTGCTACCTGGCAAGGCAAGTGTGGAGGTGGAAAATTACAGACAAAATAAAGGAACAGCATTAAATTGGTAATGGGATGCAGCTGCTTTGGCCTTTGAGTCTGCATGTCTGTCTGAGCAGCCTTTGGTAAAGGCATGTGCTGCATGAAACCACTCTTGGCCTTACAAAATCAGTCCCAGCTGAGCTGTGGCCTGTTCTGTGGGGACACAGCAGCTCTCAGCAGTTGGGACATTTCAATTCTGGCTGCATGAGGTTGTGGACAGGCTGTCAAATGGATGACAATCTCATGGCTGTGCTGCCTTGAAATCCAGTCCAAGCCAGCATCTGTGCATCTGTTGTGCACATCAGAGACTGGATGCTGTAGGGCTGCTGGCCCAGCACGTAACCATAGCCAAGTTTATTTAAAATACACCCCCCAGCTGAGTCCTTGCCACTGAATGGGGGCGTCAGAAGGAACTTCTTGGTGTCAAAACATTCCCTCTGTCTCTACATTTCTGCTTATTGTTTTCTTTCCTGCCTCAGCTGCCTTCTGAACTGTCTTCCCATTTTAAAATATTGCATAAAATGGTGACATTCTGTACGTTTAGCAGCATGCATATACAGAAAAAGGAACCATTAGGATATGCAATTACCTTCCTCAACTTTCTAACGCTCTTGCAGACAGAACTTCTATAAAGTTTCATATTTGGAGCTCATTCTTGTGAGGCAGAAAACTTCTGGAAGACTTAGGGGGGGTTTCTGTTGTTTTAACACAGACACATACACACATATACATACACAATTTCTTGAAGTATTTCAATTTTCAGCCTTTTTTTTTTCTTCTCCTGCCAAATCACACAAGCCAACCTAAATATGCATATCATGTATGCAGACATTCAAGATACTAAAACCAGAACAGCCTCTTTTAAGGGAAGAATAGTATTTTGGGGTTGGAGTTCTCCTTGTCTGTCTGGAATGTTCTCATTTATATAAAAATGTCTAGCACTAAAGCAAGCTACTGTTGAAATTATGAAGGTCCTGCAGACTCTGCCAGCATGAAGGGTGAATTTTAGGAAAAGCATCTGCGAGGTCCCTTTTGAAGTCTCACTTCTTGGGACAGTGGAAGTCGTGCTCAGTGCCTCAGAAGGCTCTTTCCTGGAAAACTCCTGGTAGAACACGGCTGTGAGCTTCACAAAAGTCTGATTTCCCAGCAACAATGCTGAGCACAGACATCAGAGGTGACAGCTAAATCTGTACAGAGAAAGAAGACACTTTTGGGCACTAGAGCTCTTCAGAGTTTTGGTTCACTGGGCAGACTGAGTTTATCAATTACACATCTCAACTTTCACATCTAGAAAGCAAACACATAAGGAAACTCTGGATAATTCACTTTCCTGCCCACTGATACAATGATTGCTCTGTCTGCCTGTGCATTGCTCAGCTGAGGAGTCTCTCAGGTTGAGAAGGGAATTCTCCCAACAGCAGATTAATTTTTTCCAGTACTGCTTTTAGTTTTCACGTGTGCCTGCTTCCCACCAGGAGTCTTCTCTTACCCCACTCAGTTGTTTTCCACTTGAGTAACCAACTACATTCTGATATGACAAACTCACAGTTTACATACTTACAGTAAAGCCATACACATCACTTAATAAATGGTAACAGTTTGGAATTCTGCATAACTGTATGTAAAACACACATGATGACTTTATAAACTGCTGGCTTACTCTTGGAATGCAATTTATCAGGGCCCTGCCATTTAGCTTATGGAAGCAGTCCCATGGCATGGCTTCTCCAGCAAGAGAGAAAGCAGGTTGTGCTCATGTCAGTGATTCCTGCCATTACCCAATCTATGGGAATGGCTCATGTTTCACTTGAAAGTTATCCCTTTCCTGTTTACTTGGGGGAGCACTCAAAGCTTTTTAGAAATTCTTCCATTTTTCTTGGCATGGGGCTATTAATTCTTGTATAGATTTTTATCGTGGCCTTTTTTCTAAAGATAGATATTTTGGCCGCTAATGAGTAGTTCAATAAAAAAAAAATCAAAGTGGTTTTTCTAAAAAAGAATCTTGAAACATAATGTTCTTGGGGTTTCAATTGTCCTTTTTACCCTTCCATAAAAGCTACATCCATGGCTCTGTTCTGAAATCATTGAGATTCATGTCTTCTGCAAAGTAAGCCATTTTCACTGTAAATATTTAGATTTAGGCTTTTATTTATAATACTTAGATGTTAGGAAGATCACCCTTTGCAATAAGTAAAAATAAATTCTTCCCAAGAAAGCATTTCAGTCTCTCTCCTCTGACTCACACATGGAAAGATAAAACTCATTAGTTTTAGTCATGCATCAAAGGTTAGGTAAAAAACTTTTTTTCTTCCTTTTTACTGACCTGTAAAATCAAACCAGACCTTAATCTGATTTTGAGTTATTACATGCAAAGTTGATCTTGAAAGTACTTGAAGTCAAGTACTGAATGTTTTTAAAATAATTTTAGGACATTTTTATGACAGTTAGCTGTGGCTCTAAAGCATAAAAAATACCTATCCGTCCAGTTTAGAAATGTGCAGGTTTTACACTTGAAGGAGAAATATTTGTAAACAGTTTTTGGTTCTTTGCCAAAGTAATTTCAAATCATCATCTCAAATGGTTTGTGAGTTTCCAGAACTGTTTTTTTTGTTAACACACCACAGAGAAGTGTCACTGCAGACTGCAGACGAGGTGGTGGCCTCAAGGACAGAGGGACAGTGAGCTGTGCCAACCCCTGGTGTCCCTGATTCGTATTTCTTTTGCTTGTCTCTGATCTACCAGTGTTTCCTTGTTGTTTCTGCTCACAGTCTCCATTAAAACAAATTGTTTGTCTCAATGGATTATTAAAGAGAATCCTTGTGTCCATTTTACTTAAATATGTCTATTTGATTGTTTATTCACATAAGATGTGATGAGGCTTGTTAGGCTGATGACAGAGCTCTTGCCAGCTTCACCCCTGTGTTTATTTAAAGTCTCTGTGTGATTTACTGCAAACCATCCCAGCGTCTCACAAGTGTTTACTGATGGATGAGCTCGATTGAGACGTCCCAGCTCATAACTCACAAGTCACAACATAATTCAGAAAAGAAATGTCTGCTTTCAACACACAGCCCTTGTGCAGTGAAACACCATCAGGTTATTCCAGATGTTGGTGATCACTGCAACAAAGATCCATGACATTGGTTAAGCTGCAGCTTCTCACTGTGTTTGAAACAGGCTCTGCAGGGACTTGGCCTCACACAGTAGCAACCTTGGGTGCTGAACCACTGCTCCCAGGATGGCTCTATGCAGGCTAAATGGGATGAGTGTTTACATGTTGCCATTTCTTCTGTGTCCTGCAGAAAAATCATTCACCTTAAATGAATCATGCCCAGCCTTTAGTTTTACTTGCCTTGAACTAAATGTTTCCTCTTCCCCATCATTAAACCAGTTCAGGCACTGATAAGTGTCAACATCTTGGAGCAGGTGAGGTGCTAGTTAAACATGAGGTGCCTGAACCTGCTTGTGTGCTTGGGAAGCTGTTGAACCTGGTGAAGTTAAAGGGAATGTTAAAACCACAGGGGGATGGAAGTTTTCCTTGCACTTCTGCTTGAATTGCTGGCTTCCCGACTTGCATCTTTGATGAGGATATGTTCACGAAGAGAAGCTGGATGGTGCAAATAAATACTGCAGTCTGGAGGCACTGTGGCTTCTTGAACAAGAGCTTTAGGTCTAATATTCAAACACACACAGAGTTATGTCTCAGCTAATACTTCCATGTCAGCTAAGACATCACCAAACAGCAGGAAAAGCTAAGCAGGAGATAGTGATTTGAATCATGATGTGAACAGGGTGCCACCTGTACAAACACAGCCCTTTCCTAAAGATCTAAATCCTGTGCAAAAGGAATCAACAGTTCCATGGTAAGTACTGATAGGGAATATTGGCCTCAGTGCAGGCCTGCAGCTGCCTGTAACAAGGAAAGGTGGCTGAACCACGATGCCACTCCCTGGGGCACAAGGTTCATGGCAAACACAGGTTGGGAACTTCCAGCAGGAGCAGGTCCCTTCCGATAACTCTGGACTCATCAGGGCAGCTGTCACTGTTAGCTTGTTCATTAGCCAAAGTTGAGTCAAATCACACAGACCTTGGCCTCAGACCTGGATTTTGAATCCTGATGATGAAATTGATTATTTATGCCAAAAAATATCTTGTTTTCCATGATATAATCTCTGTATCACCACAGAGTGTACAACACTCTTGGGAAAATCTGATCTGTCTTGTGGAAGAAGTCAGTGTTGCTAGTCAAGATTTGGTGCTACTTTTAAACAGCAGCAGATTAGACTTCCAAATTTGCATCAGAGGTTATTTTGGGCAGGGATTGGTATAATCCTGCTTGGTAATGGATGCCTCAATGTGCTGAACAGGGAGCACAAGGTACAGGTTGATCTCGCCAGCAAAGGTCAAATGCTGCTCGCACTCACCAAATATGGGTTTGGATAATAAATGGTTTTCCTTCCTGGGATAAAGACACTGAGTTTTTCTGTCTTGGCATCAGTTGGACTGCAAGAAATAGATTGTTTTGTTTTTAATGTTATTCTAAGAACCGTGCTGGAGTGTTACCTGCCCCGAGCGGGAGGCAGGTCCCAGAGGAGCCAGCATGGCTGCTGCTGTGGCCAGTCTGCCATCTGCAGGCCACTGCTCCGTGCTGGGGATGTGCAGAGCAGGGCTTGGGAACTCTTTCTTCTCCAGAAATTATTAATTTTAGCAAGTTGTTGCTTTCTAGTAAGTGCTATGTAGTAGATTTTAACTTTTTCCCATCTGATCCTATGAATAGTCATCTCTGTTCTTAAAGAAAGCAAAGACAGCGGGGACAAGGAAACCTTGGATTTATCTAAGTTGCTGAATAATTGCTAATTGTTTTTATTGTCTATCATTCATTTTTGTAAGTAAACATTTTTGTGCTTAGAAATGGGACGTCTCATAGGGCATTCAAATTCTGTCCTTCATTCTCAGTCCATTAAATCTTTAATAACTCTTTTGTGGGGCTGGTCTTAGATGAAAGCAGCACCACTATAATGTTCAGTTTTGAATCTTAAAGGCTTTGTTGAGCAGGGGATCTGTGTATATGACAGCCAGGCAGCTTCCCCAAAATCTTTGGTTTTATTTTCCACAAATCAATAGAGGACTCAGTAGCAGAAATACTCCAATTGTTACTTTCTTATTGTCCAGGTATTTGAAAGGCAAACAATCTGTGCTTTCCTTAGCTGTTTTTTAACCATCGCTGAAGGATCTTAAATGACTTTTTAAGTTGGGAGAGAATTCACTGTTAATCAATTTACCCTTTTCAATGCTGTAACAAAACTCAGTGTATAGAGTGAGATGTTTGGTGTGTACCACATGACCTTTCCATCATTTTTGTTTTGTTTTAGGTCTTCCTGAACAATACTACAGCCTCACTTGGTTCCTCAGCCCAATCCTGGGCTTGATCTTCACTCCACTCATAGGTTCGGCCAGTGACCGCTGCACGCTGAGCTGGGGCCGCCGGCGGCCTTTCATCCTTGCTCTCTGCATTGGTGTCCTCTTTGGAGTTGCACTTTTCCTTAATGGCTCTGTGATAGGTAAATAACAAGGAAATGCCCTACGTGCATCCCCTGCTAATGTACCTGCTTTGAGATTTTAGTGCAGGAAGTAAAGATTATGTTCTGCAGTTGGTTTACCTCACATTTAACCTTAAAATCATTAGAAATCTCCACAACCCTGCCCTTGAGCTCTGTCCATCTTGCCTGTTATTATTTGAACTCAGAGTTACAGCACTGTGCTGAGCATTGTGCAATCCTAGCTGGTATTAATAACAATGTTATTAATACAATGGTTGCCAGAATAATGTTTGCAGTCGCTGAGACGAATTTGGTCGATCCTTGACATGGGAAAATTGTAGCAACCTGTTCACAGGGAAATGTTTCCTGTTGTGATCCATTTTCCCTTTAATGCATATCTGGCAACACATCCTGTTTCCAGCATTATTTCAAAAATTATCTTTTCACTTTTTCTTGTGCTTTTCTTAGACCCAGTATTGAAAAAGTCCAGAACACAGTTAATATTTGTTTATCAAAAACTATGTGGGAAAATAATTTTTCCTGAGCCCCCATCAAAGCTGGTAAAAATAGTTTCCCTTGAACATAGTTTACTACGAATTTAATCTACAATCTCTTTGTAAATTTATTGTAGGAGAGGTGACAGCAAGTACTTTTCGGAAAATGTTTACAAAATGATTGGACTGATGCAAACAAAAGGAACTTAGCACCTAATAACATCCTCTTGGCTCTCTTTTTTTGGGGTTAGATGCAGCTCTATTGTGAAACAGGTCTACTAATAGAGGGAAATGAGTGGAATGTTACCTTGGCTTAGCCTGTTAAAGCCAGACTGGAATGCCATATGATTGGCTTCAATTCTTTGCAAACTGCAGTGGACAAATTATTCAAATAGATGGCATTTAGTTTATGCTTTTTTAATTTATCCCAACAATAAATATTATTTATTTGAATTGTTATCATATGGCATGGTCCTGGGTTGACTGTACGGTTTGATATTAATTGTATTTAGTTGTCATCAATTGTATTTAGTTGTTGTGTCTCCAAGACTTATTCCTCTTCCTCCAGATGTTTGCAGGATGTTAGGCTGCAACCCCCTTACAAGATTTTAAGTGATAAGAGCTCTCAGTTCCACACAGTAGTTTAGATCAGGAGCCATTGATACTGACAAGCAAACCTCAGGCTCTGTTTATAGGCTTATTTTGAAGCCTTTTAATAAATCAGCACAAAATATTGACAATTTTTATGCTTTGCTTGCCTATCCTCAGTCTCCAGTTACTTGCAATCCTAATTGCAATTTGGGACAACAGGAGATGCTGCAAAGACTGTATCAGACCCTCTTTCATAATGTGGCCTCTGGCAGTAGAAGTCATAGGGAGAGGAACCAAAAGCACAGAGGTTGGCTAATCCCAATCATGATACAGCCATGTCCCAGGAGAACACCTTACCCAACTCCTGTTCTCTCCTGCCCTGTTCAGATTTCCAGCAGATCTACAGCAGTGTTGGTGGTTTCTGCTCTAGGGTTCAGCTGAATGTGGAACATTTATAAATTTCTTTAGCCTTCAAAGAGCTTGGTATAAATGAGGATTCAATATGCAGGAATCAGCGCTTGAGATTTAGATGATTTTTGGTGGCTTAGCCAGTTCATCTCCTTCCACAGACATTTTAATCAGTTACACTAATGGTTTTATCAGCCTCACATGTGTAACTTCTAAATCTCTGTGATTCGAGTAATTCATGCTTTTGTCACTGGTTCATCTCATGACAAATTATCCAGCTCTGCACTAATGCTGCCTTTCTACTCTGTAGACAAAAAGCATTTCATCTTATGCTGTCAACAGAAGCTGACTGATGCTTTTTGCAATGCAAAATACATCCGTGTTGCTTCATCCTTAAAAGTTTTGCTTATAAAAAGCAATCTAGAAAATAGGAGTGTTTAAGAAAAGCAAAGAGAGCAATGAAGGGGTTAAATTTCACTTTACCCCGGTGTCACATTAAGCATTGTGTGAGGAATGCTGCCAGCAGTGCAGTTACCTGTGCATGTGTCTGACAGGTGGAATATGTCATTTTGGATGCTCCCCTCTCCCACCATGGCTGTCTTTTATAAAAATAGCCTTCAGCAGCTGAAGGAAAATACATGGGATGAATATGAAATAATATCCACTGCTCCCAGAGGTTTAAGAGATGCTTTATAAAATAACATTTTGATAAATGTCAGTCTTAAGAACATAAAACCCGTCTGTGTCCCAGGCCTTCCATGATGCTGTGCCAAAGAGCTGAAATTGCCATTTTGCTCCATAAAGAAGTTTTTGCAGTGAACATGTTGGCCACCTCTCTCTTAAAGTGTTAAGCTTGTTCTTAGGAGTTTGCCCTTTTTAAGTGAGATGCTCAGACAGCTCTCCCATTTCTCCCTAGGTCTGGCTATTGGTGATGTCCCGGACAAGCAGCCCATTGGAATCGTTCTCACGGTGCTTGGGGTGGTGGTGTTGGACTTCTGCGCCGATGCAACCGAAGGGCCAATTCGGGCCTACTTGTTGGATGTGGTGGACAGTGAAGAACAAGACATGGCCCTGAACATCCATGCATTTTCAGCTGGTATGGAGTTAGCTGAAATGTTTTTGGCAGCTGTTCGGTCTTCCTGAAGACCAGGTCATGGCTGAATTGATCATTCCTGAACTCACTTCTCACTTTTTTCTGTTCCACAGGTCTTGGAGGAGCAATTGGTTATATGTTAGGAGGGCTGGACTGGACACAGACCTTCTTGGGTAGCATTTTTAAATCTCAAGAGCAAGTCCTTTTTTTCTTTGCAGCCATTATTTTCTCTGTCTCCGTTGCTCTCCACCTTTTCAGCATTGAAGAAGAGCAATATAACCCTCAGCAGGACAGGATTGATGATGAAGGAGACACACTTTCCAGTGCCAAATTCAGTGGCAGTCTCCCCCCACTGAATCGGCTGAATGTAATTAGTGAGGAAGAGCCCTATGGAGCTTCCATGTTCCATGATGAGGTTCAGTCAGAGCATGACCTCAATATGGAGTTCCTTGAGGTGAACATTGTGAGAAGCAAGAGCGACTCAGTTCTGCACATGCCTGATGCCACATTGGAAATTGAATCGGAGCTGCTTTTCCTGCATGACATTGAACCCTCCATTTTTCAGGATGCTTCATATCCAAACACTCCCCACAACACGAGCCAGGAGATCATGAAGTCCAAGCTCAACCACCTGTCTGCTTTCCTCAGGGAGAACGAGAAGGAGGAGGAAATGTTGCTTGATAATCGTTTAAATGAAGATAAAGTCCCAAACGTCAATGGCTCCCTACCAAAGGAGTTCCTCAACGGCCACGCCAGAATAGGCATGAAGCAATCCAGCACTTCCAACTCCATGCGGCGGCGCCGGCACATGTTCTACCGGCAGCCGTCCTACACCTTCTCGTACTACGGCAAGATCGGCTCCCACCGGTACCGCTTCCGCCGCGCCAACGCCATCGTGCTCATCAAATCCTCGCGCAGCATGAACGACATCTATGACATGCAGAAACGGCAGCGGCAGCGCTGCCGGCACCGCAACCAGAGCGGCACCACCAACTCCAGCGGGGACACGGAGAGCGAAGAGGGCGAGACCGAAACCACCGTCAGGCTCTTGTGGCTCTCCATGCTGAAGATGCCCAAGGAGCTGCTGAGGCTGTGCGTCTGCCACCTCCTGACCTGGTTTTCCATCATTGCTGAAGCTGTGTTCTATACGGATTTCATGGGACAGGTCATCTTCCAGGGCGATCCAAAGGTAGGAGAGCCGTTCCCATGGGCAGACCTGCTCAGAGTCCCTCGTTTCTGAGATGTGCTCAGTACAATAAAGTGGTGTTTGTTTGGTGTCTGTGTCTGTTGCAGGCCCCTTCGAACTCAACTGAGCTGCACGCCTACAATGCTGGGGTTCAGATGGGATGCTGGGGGCTGGTGATTTATGCTGCTACTGCTGCTGTTTGTTCAGGTAAGAGACTGTGCAGTCACACAGTGGAATACACCTCATGCATGTATTTCTAAGGTAAAAGTGAATCATGGAATATCCTGAGTTAAAAGGGACCCACAAAGATCATCCAACTCCTTGCCCTCCTGAAATGGTGTTGCTTCAGTTGGTATCCACCTCCTTGTTTAAGGTAAAGGATATTTTGGAAAATCATTTCTTGTGGCCATGAGGGGAAGGGCTTCTTTAAGAATCAATATTAAAAAGTTCCTCCAAATGTAGAGGTGGAAATATGAACAAATGGTTAAGTGGCATAAAGCACAAAATGAAATCAAAGGATATTCAGTGGCATTTAACAAGCCTTCAGGAAACTAAACTCATGCTTGGTAGATATAAGCATATGCAAGAGGGTTCTTGCAAAGACTGTTTTTAAATCAAAATTATAAATATGTATTTCTGAAAGTCATTCTGCAGATAATTTGCACTTGCAATAGACTCTGAAATTCAGAGTTTTTGCCAAAGTTAAATTCTGCCTTTTGCAGCACACAGCAGGCATGTCTGCTCAGCTCAGTACTGTGGGGATGGGCTCTTTCTGAAGCAGGAACGCATCCTGTTCCCAGTGAGGCCTGGACTGTGCTGGTCAAACAGCCCAAATATGAGCATCCACCTCCTAAACAGGGTATAGGGCTGCCATGACCACATCAATCCCCTAAAATTTTAGTGAGTAAACTGATATTTAAGGGGAAATGGCTTCAAACAAAAAAAAAAGTAGGTTTAGATTGGATGCTGGGAAAAAATTCTTCCCTGTGAGGGTAGTGAGGCTCTGGCACAGGTTGCCCAGAGAAGCTGTGGTTGCCCCATCCCTGAAAGTGTTCTGGGCCAGGTTGGATGGGGCTTGGAGCAACCTGAGACAGTATTAGGTGTCCCTGCCCATGGCAAGGTTGGTTGCAACTGGATGGTCTTTAAGGCCCCTTCCAACTCAAACCATTCTATGATTCCTGTTTTATTCTTTATCTCTGCAGCCTTGTTGCAGAAATACTTGGACAACTACGACCTTAGCATAAAAGTGATCTACATCCTGGGCACGCTGGGCTTTTCCCTTGGCACTGCAGTGATGGCCATGTTCCCCAACGTGTACGTCACCATGATAATGATCAGCACGATGGGAATTGTCTCCATGAGCATCTCCTACTGCCCCTACGCGCTTTTGGGACAATACCATGAGATAAAACAGGTATGTGGAATATTTGGAGTATGTATGTGAATCAAGGCAGAACATCCATGTTTCTCTTAAGATCACAGTGACAAAATAGATTTGTTAAATGCCATTTTTGAAGATACCTGCTTGGTTGGGATGTGTGCCAAAGCTTGAATGGATAGTAAATAGCAGGAGCTGGTGCTGAAATCAGATAGTCTTCACACTGAATTGGCTCAGAGGGGGTCACGATTGCTTTTTCCTATGCTGAGGTAAAATAATCTCAGGGCATATGGCAGATGAAGAGAAATTAAATTATTATTGGAGTGAATATTTACTATCTATCTAGTTGTTACTCCTGTCTTGATGTGGTATGGTAGTGTTACTCAGGTTTTTCACAGTCTTAGATTTTGAAGTGAGTCTGGAAATGCAGCTGTAATTTTGGGGATGCATAAAGCAAAACAATTCTGCTGGAAACAAGGGCAGTTTTACTTCCCAATAGTGTCATTCCACTGTTCCATTTGGATCACAAACTACAGGAGGAACTTTTGCTACAAGTTCCTGAATTGCGACTGGGAGGGGGATTCCTTGTTATCATAGGATTAATGTTTTCATGTAGTACCAAATGTTTCATGAAAAGTTGTTTTTACAAAACCTAATCTTGGAGCTGATGTGGGCTGGAAGTGACCCTGTCAATACCTGCCTTGTGCTGCAGGGTCCTGAGGAGGCTGTTGAGGAGCAGATAAGGAGGCTCTGGAGTTGTGTCATGGTGCTGCACAAAGATGATGTGAAGTTGACCATGGGGCTGAGAAATTTGAGGGAAGTTCTGCTGTTTAAGTATTGCTTTCATCCATTGTTTTACCTCCTACCACCTTTCTTATCTTCTTGCAGTACATTCACCACAGCCCTGGGAACTCGAAGCGAGGGTTTGGCATCGACTGCGCCATCCTGTCGTGTCAGGTTTACATCTCTCAGATCCTGGTGGCCTCCGCACTCGGCGGCGTGGTGGACATGGTGGGCACGGTCAGAGTCATCCCCATGGTGGCTTCTGTGGGATCCTTCCTGGGTTTTTTGACAGCGACTTTCTTGGTGATTTACCCCGAAGTCAACGAAGAGCCAAAGGAAGAGCCCAAGGGCCTGGGTTCTCCAGAGACAGCCGAGGGCAGCGGCGCGGGCACGGAGAAGCCGACGGTGCTGAAGCTGACGCGCAAAGGAGCCACGGCGGCGGAGCCAGAGGGCGAGTCAGCCGTGTGAGGCCACTGACTCTTGTTCACCCACATTCCAAGGAGTGCAGGTGCAGGATCAAGAACTTTAGTTGTGGTTTTTTTTTTCCAGGAAAGCGAATTAGGACCTTCACTACTTGTGGCTAAAATTTGCAGAAGAAAAGGCAGTTTCATGCAAAATTGTAAATGAAATTCTGTAGTCCTTCCTCTAGGTTTGAGCAGGTCGCTCTGATGCTAATTGCTTTCTCTACAACTTAGAAATGTCATTTCTGAACACTTTTTTATTAAGAATACATTTAGATTTCAAATAAGTTTTATTAATCTGCATGAGACTCACAGTGTATACAATTAGCAGTTAGAAAAATTAAGTTTTCAGCTGTTTTTAAACTAACAGAAAATGGAAGCTATCTCGACCTATAGTCTCTTGCCATTTTTTTGTCTGAACATTTCAGATTTCACTATGCTTAGACATCAATTGATTTTTTTCACGAGCATGATATTACTGGTCTGACAGCTACGTTAATTTTAGACTTCATGTTTTTGTTAGTGCAATTACTGCAGACTCCTTTTATTTGCAATTATTTTCAAGGAAAAAAAAAAGCAATTACTGCAGTTTCTAAGAAATTGCCGTGAATTCTTTTAGTCATACTATTCACAACCACTCCCAAATCTGCTGCTTGTCAGGAGAGGGTGACACTTGGTGCTGGATGTCAGCTGTAGATGGAAGGAGCAGCAGCTGGGAGAGGTGACCAGCACTCACAGGTTTCTTTATCACAAGTGCTGCATTTTATGAATGTCGTTGGAATATGCTGTGACAATTTTTAGCTGAGAGTTTCACGTGCTGGTGAACTCGGGGGTTTTCTCAGCATTTAAACCTGATCATCTCTGGATGAAGCTGCCATGGAGAAAGGGCATCTCTGGGGTCAGCTTTGTGGAAGGGTGCATGCGGATTCTCTTCTGTAGGGAAAGGAAGTAATTGATTAATTGCACTTTTTACGATCCTTTAACCTCCTGGCTGGGAATGCAGCAGCCGAGGTAAAGGCACGGGGTCAGTACAACAAGGAGAACCCAAGGCCTACCTCTGTCACTTTATGGCATAGTCTGGGTGTATAAAAATCTGTGTCAGAAACAGTTTTTTAGGCCTTAAAATTCAAATGTTGCTGTTCCAGTCCCTGTGTTGGAGGAATTGTAGGCCAGAGCTCTTCTGAGCTGCCGTACCAATGTTGTCAGCACATCCTCCATGTCCCCTTCTGTGATTCAGGACACAGCTGCAGTGCAAAGATACTTTTCTGGAAAGAGGTTCAAAGAGTTATGCTAACTTGATTTAAAATAGGTTTGGATCATTATCCAGCAGCCATTTAAAGCAACTTTCAAAACTTGTATTTCACAAACTTCCGATTGTCATTTGTAAGATATGTTTGTGATGCTGTTGACTCATTTTGGCTTGGGCCCCCCAGGCTGCCTCAATCCGTGTGCTGGACAGGCAAACACAGCACGGTGTGAGATTCCTGCTGCCTCAAACTCCTCCTCCTCCAAGACTTGCAAATGCCTGTGTCAATCATGCTGCAATCCAGGCATTCAGACAAAGAAGCTATATTTCAATATGAAAAGCAGTTTTTAATGAATTACTTGAATTGTCAATGTTTTTGAGAAATGGATGTTTGGGTGTATTTGTAGGTGGCATCTGTGGGTTTCTCTGAAGGCTTCCAGTCAATGCCTATGGCCTTTGCTATCAAGGGTGATGATGTTTTAGGCTGGTGACATCACAGAGCACTGAAGTACATGTAATCACACAGGACTTGAGGTTGTATTTGTTTTTCCAAGTGTCTCAAGGAAGTCTTTCTTTTTCTATGGTGAATGTTTTTTCTGTAGAACATGTACTGTGAACTGTGTTCAGCCAGGGGAGCAATACTACTGAAGAGTGTGAGACCTTACTGAAGAAAGCAGTTGTGAGAAATTCTGCCGTGAATTTTATCATCTCAGTTACATTTAATATATTCTGGTGATGTTCATGTGTGAGAGACAAGTGTTGTGTTTCACCCTAGAACTGGCATTCATGTAAGTTACATGCTGAGTTACACATTTTAAAGTGGCTTTAATATTTTAGTTTTGAAGCTCCTTGAAGATTCTGCTTTTGGTTAAATAACCTCTGTCAAGTACTCCTTATTTTAATCTCTACTGCTGGAAAGGTTCTTCAACAGTTTAAAAACCTGCATCTTCTGAGTGGTGCCAGCCTTACCTTTTTCCCAAGGGTTCCATGGACCAGCATGGATCAAATCTCCATTACTCCACACTGCACTTTCTAAGCCAAGATCTCTTTCACTGCACCGTCACACTGACCAAGTAGCTACAAAGAGGGTGGAGAGGCTGCAGCTCCCTCTGACTTCAGATCCCACAGAGGGAACATGAAACCATTTTAGGAGTGAGCTCACCCATGTTTATGGAGCTCTCTCAGCCAGGGAAGGGCAAGGACAGAGGAAGGACCTTTCATTTGGAACCCAGAGGCTTCAAGCAAAGGCAGGGCAGGGCCAGTTTTGTCACAGACAGCATTTGGCATGGCTTCATTTCTAAGAACTGGATGTTAAAATCTGTGTTTGGAGTTGTTTATGGGGCTCATAACGCAGGCATACGCACACTGCCACAGCAGGAAGCTGATTTCACTCCCTGGTAAAGGCAAAGGAAATAATTATTCATTGTAAATGTGCTGAAGTTTTTGTAGTGTTGCCAGAAGAGAATTAACTTGGGGAGTCCCAGCCAAAGCATCTCCTCCTGTCCTTGGGCCAGCCTGGGAAACCCCCACACTGGCTTCACCTGCTGAGGTGTCCCAAGGGCTTTTCCTTGGATGTGAAAGTCATCTTTTAGCCCCAGCACTGCTCAGTGTAGAGTGGGCAATGATTTATTTCTTCATCTGTCCCTTACTTTATCTTTTCATACAGAAATTCTTTTTTTGGCCATAATTAAAGTAGTACAGTTTTATGTGTTTGTTGCAGATCTTGTGGAAAGAAAAGTTTTAGGTGGCTTTTTTCAATATTCCTGGTGACAATTAACATCTTTTGTTTTGTTTGTATTCCTGTCCAGTTGAAGTCATCCCATTGGACCATCAGTGTAGTAGGATAAGGTTTAGGGGTTCAGTTCTGTGTTGTTCAATACTATAAACAATTTTAACATGTTCTACTGCAGTGATGTGTGACACAAGGCACTGCTGGGGTCAATCAGCTGCACATCTCGAGATGTTTCATGTGACAGCAGAGGAGCTTTAACTTTCACCCCTCAGAAAGGTGCAGTGTGGCTTTGGCCCTGTTGGGTTATTCCAGTCCAGTGAGATCTGTGCTGTTTGTGGACAGCAATTTCAGACTCCAGAAGCAATAATTTCTTAGTTTCTCTTCTTGCTGGTTTGATGACTTTCATAGAGATTTATTGCCTAAATAGCCTTTTAATAACACAAATATGGTGTTTTGCTGGTGCTGGCTGTGAGTAGTTGTGGAAAGATAGGGATTGTTCATCATCAGGAGGGAGGAGGCCAGTAAATCCAATGGAGGTTTGTGCTCTTGAAACACACAGTGTCCTTTTCCCCTTTCATTTGGAGCCTTTTTCTAGGCTCTGAAATATTCCCAGCACATCAGTGCCAATGCTGGCACTCAGACCCCAGGATGGAACAGGCTGCATGAGGTTTTCCTCACAGGCAAGGACTGAGTCCTTCTCATCCCTCTCCCACCTCATCTGAACCCCCCAGCACTTGGAATGACAGCAGCAACCACGGTGCTTTTTGCCAGGTACCTCATTAAAACCTTGTTTGCATCATTAAGAACATGTCCCCTGCCCTTGGTCTGGGATGAGCGTGGCTTCCTCCAGCATCCACCATGAAAAGCAGGATTTTCCTGGCTGCCAGATCTCACAGCCATGCAGGTTGGGGTCACATCGATGAGTAAAGGCAGAGAGGGTCACACTGTTCCTGGGAGAGCTGGGACATCTGGGCAGAGGGAAGCACAGGAGGCAGGTGCTGAGATCTGGGGGTTTTTAGGGATGTGTGTGTGTGTGTCTGTACCTCTGTGTTTGTACATTTCCAGACACACTGCTTGGGCCAAAATACCTTTGGGGGTTGTGTGTTGCTGTCACTGTACTCCACAATGTTTTCAACTGAGTTCTTCCAGGTTTCCCTCATCCTAGTCCAATGCAAGACAAGCTCAGCTATAAATATGTATCCTATTTAAATGAACAAATGAACTCCTGCATGATATTCCAAGCACATGTAGCAGCTTCAGCATCTGAAGTGTCTGTGGTGAAAGAGAAGTTGGTTTTCTTTGCAGCTGTTTTGTCCTCGTTTCCTTTGAATAGGCCAAATAAATGTAATGGACACCAAATATTGCACAGAAATGTTATGGATGACTGTGTGAAAGAAATACCAAATTTTATTTTTCTTTGCAGAAACTTTATGGTTCCAGAGAGTCTTTAGCTGTTTTCCTTCCTTAAATGACAAAGCTGAACATTTGTAAAGCACGTCACAAAATGGTCATTTGGAAAAAGTGGAGCTACCCAAAGTTTTCTCTTTGTCATGTTGCATCCAAAGGAGCTGCAGCAGCTCAAACAACAACTGGGGTTTGAATTTGAGGCTCAGCAGTTCAGAAACTGCCTTAGAAAACAAAAAAAGGCTCAATTCCTTTTCCTGGCATGGCACTCGCACCCAGTGATCTGCTCATTAAGGTGTTCCAGGCTTTCCTGTTGTTTAAATTAAAATTACCTCCTGGAAAACCGATTTGGTTTGGTTCCTCAACCCAAGCAGCTTCACCTGAATTTCCACCTCAGCTTCCCTCACCCCTGGGAGTACCAGGGCTGCCCAGGAGGGACAAATACATCCCCCACCAAAAGAGAGCATCTGCTGTAATTAAAGGGCTTTTGATGCCCTTGCAACCTGCTAAAATTTTAAGGAAAATGCAGAGCATCGTTCAATTTGACCTGCTCTGGCACATTTATTCTTAAATTTGGAAGTTTGGGGTGAAGCTCTGGGAGCATTTAATCAAACTTAATGATGTCACCTTATTTACTGTGCACCTACTCAGTTGTTAGCAACAGCCAAATTGTAATAAATTACCCAAAAATCCAGACTTTTCTCTCAACAAATTGGCAGTTCCCAATGTGAATTTGTTTTGCCTGATGTAACATGAACACTAAGCCCTTTAAGTAGCCAAATGACCAGCTTATTTTAAATGCCTCGTATTACTAGAAAGCTGCATATAGGCATCTCATAGTGGGGAAAAAAAGAAAAAAGAAAAAAAAAAGAAAAAAAGAGAATATTTAGTTCCTTTGTGAACTGGCCATATGACAACTACGTTTTTATCAACTTATTAAGTTGGGGCACTATAATAGCTCTTGCTGAGTTTAGCAATGTTTATAAGCATGTGTTAAACACATAATGTTGTTTTATGAGGAAAAAGGGATAAAGAAAAGTGATGTCACAGATGAATGTTTGAGTGCGTAGATGGCATAATGTATGTATGATTTTTATTTCTACACTGTTGAGCTTATTTTCTGTTTAAAGGTTAAAAAAATTGTTGCATGAGAACTGTTTTATTGTGTTCTGCACTTTCTGTTCTTTTTTGTATAATCTTGATTTTTTTTTCATTTATGCATAGAAAAGAAAAAAATCAGTTTAGAAATATTCTACTCCACGAGACATTGTGTTCCAATCTGTTGTTCCGAAGTTCGATCTTAATAAACATTTCAGTAAGAGTTGGTGGCTCGTGTCCCTGTGCTGTTTGTAGGGAAGGTGAGCAGAGGGACACCTGGTCCCTGAGCTGTGCAAGGCAAATAACACTCACCTGCACCCCAGAGCTTTGTGAGTATTTCCAAAAATGCTACTGCTAAACAATGCCTGGCAAGAATTCAGGTGTCACAATTCAGAGATGGTTCTAAGCTCACCTTGAGGGTTCAGGTGTAACCCAGGAGACAGCACAGGTGGAGCAAAATGGGGATACCTGGGGCAGGTGTGTGTCCCCAGCTCCAGGCTCTGCTCTGACAAAGGGTGGTGGCTGTCACACAGAATCTGTCACCACTCATGCCATTGCTAGGGCTGAAGAGCTGAGGGTCTCCCCAATCACCTCTGAGTCTATGATTTAATAGCCACAAGCAGCTCCCAAAGAAATCATTTCACATCCAAACTCATCAACCTCTGGGACCATTGACAACTAGAGGGGAAAGCTGGAGCCAGATCACAAACACCAGCTGATGGGTAAACTTGCAGTGAAGAGCTCACTTGTCCCATTTGGTTTCTAGTTTCCTTGACAGATTTTATCTGTGATTCTCCCTAAAGGAAATTCCTCAGAACAAGTATCAGCAGCTCTTGGTTCATTTTTCATAGAATCATCCAGAATTAATTACACTGGAAAATACCTCCAAGATTGAGTCCAGCATATGACCAATCACCACCTTTGTTAAGTAGACCAGAGCACTGAGTGTCACATCCAGTCTTTCCTTAAACAACTTGAGGAAAAGTGACTCCACCATCTCCCTGGGCAGCCCCTCTCAGTGCTTGGCAACCCTTTCCATGGAGAAATTCTTCCTAATACTCAAACTAAACTTACCCTGGTGCTAATTGAGGCTATTTCAGCTTATCCTGTTCATAGGATGGACTTGATTAATCCCAAGATCTTTTCCAACCCCAGTTGATTCTGTGATTCAATGCTTGTGACTTAGAAGGAGGCTGATGCCCACCTGGATACAGCCTCCTCTCAGGGAGCTGTAGAGAGTGACAGAGTCTTGCCTGAGCCTCCTTTCCTCCAGACTGAGAGCCCACAGATCCCTCAGCTGCTCCCCACCAGGCTCATGCTCCAGAGCTTTCCAGGTGCCGTACTCTATCCTGGACGCGCCTCCAAAGTTCAAAAAATAGAAACACCATCAAGGTGTGGCCTCCCCACTGCCCAGCACAGAGGGACAGTCACCCCCTGATCCTGCTGGCCACACTGGTGCTGACACAGAAGCTCAGGATGCCACCTTCCCCCTTGCCCACTTAGGCACACACTGGCTCAGGTTTAGTCACTGTCAAGCAGCAGTCCAGGGCATTGCCTGCTGAGAACATTTCCAGCCAATCTGCCCCAGGCTGGGTCACTGCAGGAGCTCCTAGGGACGCAAGGGCAGGACCCAGGCCTTGCTCTTCTTGAACCTCACCCCACTGGCCTCACAGCACCCAGCCAGCCTCTAGAGCCTTGTCACCCTCCAGCACATTGACACTCCCACCCAACTTGGTCTCATCACAATTTTACTGCTGAGGGTACGTACCCTCTATGGCCTTGTCCACATCCACAGGACAGACACTGAACAGAACTGGGCCCAGGGGACACTGCTAGTGACCAGGCAACACTGGATGTGACAGCATTCCCCATCACTCTCTGGACACGGCCATCCTGACAGTTCTTAACCCAGCAAACAGTGCCCCTGCACAAGGCCTGGGCTGACGGCTTTTCCAGGACTCTGCTGTGGCAGATGGAGTCAAGGGTTTTGCTCATGGGAGACTCCATGCCCTGCTTTTCCCTCAGGCCTGAGGTGGCTCATCCATGGCCCAAGGGATATCAGGTTGCTCAGGCAGGACCTGCCTTTCCTAAACCCAAACTCCCTGGGCCTGATCCCTCAGCTGCCCTCTCTGGGCCCTGCGATCCCCCTCACCATGATCTATCTGCCCCAGAACCTTGCTGGGCCCCGAGGTCAGGCTGACAGGCCTGCACTTCCCCACAGCCTCCCTGTGGCCCTTCTGGGCCTGGATGTCACACTGCCACCTCCAGGCATCTGGGACCTCCCCAGCTGGCAGGGAATGATGACAATGAAGGATGGCAGAGTGGCTTAGGGAGCTCTTCCATGGGCTCCCTCAGCATCCCTGGGGGACTCTGGGCCAGGCCCACACACTTGGCAGTGTCCAAGTGGCTGCACGGGTCACTGACGGCTTCCTCTGGGATTGCAGGGGGGCTGCTCTGCTCCCTGCCCCTGTGTGCCAGCTCAGGGGACTGCTTGTCCTCAGGATAACCCATCTGACTGTTGAAGACTGAGGCAAAGAAGGCATTCCATGCCTGAGCCTTTCCTCGTCCCTTGTGACCATATTCCCCTCATCCCCACATCGATTAAGGAAGGGTGATGTTCCTTGGTGCTCCTGTGTTCCTCATCTTTTTTAACAAAGACCTTTTGTTCTCTTTGAAGGTAATGGCCAGATGAAATTCAAACAGGTTTTTGCCATTCTGATGACCTTTCTACCTGGGATCAGGGCAGGGACACGTGAGGGGCTGAGTGGGAATCACACTTTGGCACAGCACAGGGCTTCCTTGGGCATGTTTAGGGGAAGAACACACAAGGTGGGACAAGAGACAGCTGCAGGTCTATGGGAGAAGAACAAGTGTAGGCAAATTGAGGGACAACGGCCTAAACAAGGCCTCTGTGACCAGGGACCTGTTCTGTCCTCCATTTTTCTGCATGGAAACCACCAGGCCTCTGGGACCATGGGCGGCCATGCCCACCAGGCCTTTGTGACCCGCGGTGACATCGTGCCCAGACACCATTGTGATGCAGGTCCATGTCATGGCCCTTGGGGCTATAAATACCCTGCAGCGGCCACTCCCAGCAGAGCAGCTCTCTGAGGAGGCAGCAGCTTCTCTGGAGGCAGCAGCTTCTCAGGACACAGCAGCTCACCTTGGTGATTCTGGCCAGTGTCTGGCACAGCAGCCTGAAGATGTGGAAGCAGCAGGAGGCGAATGCCCACGGCCAGCCCCGGCAGGGGCAGCCACTGCTGCACCAAGGCCTTGGGCCAGCAGCAAGGCAGGGCCATGGCCTGCCACCCATGCAAGCCGCACGTGCTGTGCCGCTCTGCACTGCGACCCAGCCGGCTTGGAAGCACCTGGGGCACTCTGAGACAGACGTGCTCATCAAGGTGCAGGCAGGGCATGGGGACAACACCTGCAGGGACCTGTTCACGGGCCTGGGCCCGTATATGTGGGGGAAGAGGTCTACCCTGAGAGCCTCCAGGTGGGTAAGTGCCCACCAGGAGGCACAGGGAATTTGGTGGCCAGCCAAGCAAAGAGCGTGGCACCATCGGCTGTGCCCAAAGGATGAGGCGACTTTGGTGGATCGTTTGCATAAAAAGAGGGAGGAGCTGGGCAGGTTGGAAGACAAAGTCCATGCAGAGATGTTTAGAGCCACCTTCTCCTCCCTGTACAACAAAGAAAGTCCCATGACGTCCAGGAGCATCCTCAGGGATCCACCAAGCCCCATCCTGGAGCCACCGGCAGGCCATTGCGAGAGGCACAGCACATCCTGTGTGACAAAAGATGCCACAGGAGAGACACCAAAGTACTCAGAGCTTGTGTCTCTTGACCAGTTGTTGGCAGAGATATGCCCTGTCTCTGATGACTCTCTGTCCTCTGACGCTCCTGTCAAGGAGCTCCCCGAAAACTGGGAGCAAGAAGAGCTCCTGGACACAGAAGCAGAAGGACAGAAGGACAGAGAGCCAGAGAGTGCCTTGTTTCTCCCACCACTGCAAGACAAAGAAGAATGTGTCCTCAGGGACACATCAAGTGTCAGCCCGGGACTTGCTGCAGGCTCCCAGGGGCTGTGCAGCACTTCGGGAGGGACCAAAGACTCAGCAGGAGAGACAGAAAACAACACAGAGACGGCACCTCCTGACCGCTTGGTGCACCTGCGCTCTGCCTCTGACAATGAGCCATCCTGTGATGCTCTTCTAAACGAGCTCCTGGAAAAGCGGGAGAGAGGAAAGCTCCTTGGCAGAGCTGGGCCAGGAGAGTGGGACAGCGAGACAGAGAGCTCGTTGTCTCTCACACCGGGAGATGATGAAGAGCCAGAACATTCTACATTGGACAGCGATCCCGGCAGCAATGGGCACAGCGAGCCTCTCCCCAGGGAACCGCCCCAAGAGCCAAAGGGGTTTGCGGGGTGCCCCTCGCCTGCCGATGCTGTGGACGAGGCCGAGGCAGGAGGCACGGAGGCTGGCCGTGCCCAGGCCGCCCCTCCCCAGGAAAAGCCCTGCGGGGATGAGCCGCCGGCAGGAGCTTGCCCGGTGCCTGTGCAGCCCCTGGCACGCAGCGTTCCTGCTTGCCCCGCTGGCAGCGCAGCCGTCCCGCAGCCCCCGGCCCCACGGCCATGGCGCTCCATGGCCAAGAGGGCCCGGCGGGCTCTGCGCCGCCTTTCCTCCTTCAGCTGCCTCAGGGGGCAGCCAGAGGAGTGAGCCCGGGGCCAGCAGCAGGACCATGGCCAAAGGTGCCGGGGCTCACCCTGGGGACACCCAGCTCCCAGGGGCAGCGGCAGATCCCAGAGGGAACGGCTCCAGGGAGATGAAGACTCGGGATGCATGGATGGATGGCGGGATGGTGGCCAAGGCAACCACTTGCCAAAGGCAGGCCCTGCTGCCGGCCACAGCGCCTCAGCCCAAGCCAACAGCAAGGCAGCCTGCTCAGGGAGATCCAGCTGAGGAAGGATGACAGCACAGCCTCGTAGAATCCCTGAGGAGCTGAATTTAGGCCTGGCCTGCATTTTCAGGGGGCATCCCAACCCTGCCCCAAGCTAGGCTTAGGACTTGAGAAATGCTCCTTGGGCCTCAGCATTGCAGATAAATACAGGCAAACCTGTTCTCTCTTCACATGAGAAATAGCAAAGTGCCTCCCTGGATACCAACAACAACAACTGGAGAAAGGTGTTAACTCCGGTTGAACGATTCGGGCTTCCTCGCCTCTAGAGGAACCACTGAGAATCCAGTGCAGAGAAACACAGGGTGAGGGAAGACCAACAAGTCGCTACTGGAGCCCAGCCCCTTGCACTGCTGTTTGTTTAACCTCTTCCTCACCTCACCCCAGCCCTGCTCTTCCCCATGCCTCAACACTCCAACTCTTCCCCACCCCCCTCCCAGAGCTTCCCAAGCACAACCCCTCCATTCTCCCACCCCAACCACCCTGCATTCCCCCTCTTTCCTTCTCACCCTTCTCTTTCCCATCCCCACATTTACAGTGAACTAAATCTCTGTTGTTGATTTTGATAGATGGTCCTCTTGGCAACTTAGTTCAGGCAGAGGCATCTCTCACTAATCTCATCTCAACAGGGCCACACATCTGCTCACAACACCCAAGGTGTGGCCTCCACAGTGCCCAGCACAGAGGGACAGTCACTGCCCTGGTCCTGCTGGCCACACCAGTGCTGACACAGAAGGCCAGGAGATCGCGGGCCTCCCTACCCAGCTGGGCACACACTGGCTCAGGTTTGGCTTCTGTCAGCCAGCACCCCAAGTCCTTTTCTACTGGGCAGATTTCCAGCCACTCTGCCCCCAGCCTGGGCCACTGCAGGGGCTTTTGGGGACACAAGGGCAGCGTGGGGAAATATCGCAAGGTCTCGAGATATCTTGATGTCACGCAGAACCCCTCCCCTTTTACTGTTACTGACCGATAACCCCTGTTCTAAAAGACCCTGACTAACCCTTAATAAAGGCCAGTTACTGTCCACCATATTGGTGTATGCATGTGCTTGGCCCGTGTGGCAGAGGCGCCGCCACTGAACCGTCCTCGACCCGGGACGCCACGCCCCAAGTGGCGGCAACAGGGCAGGACCCAGGCCTTGCTCTTCTTGAACCTCACCCCACTGGCCTCACAGCACCCAGCCAGCCTTTAGAGCCTTGTCACCCTCCAGCACATTGACACTCCCACCCAACTTGGTCTCATCACAATTTTACCGCTGAGGGTACGTACCCTCTATGGCCTTGTCCACATCCACAGGACAGACACTGAACAGAACTGGGCCCAGGGGACACTGCTAGTGACCAGGCAACACTGGACGTGACAGCATTCCCCATCACTCTCTGGACACGGCCATCCTGACAGTTCTTAACCCAGCAAACAGTGCCCCTGCACAAGGCCTGGGCTGACGGCTTTTCCAGGACTCTGCTGTGGCAGATGGAGTCAAGGGTTTTTCCTCATGGGAGACTCCATGCCCCGCTTTTCCCTCAGGCCTGAGGTGGCTCATCCATGGCCCAAGGGATATCAGGTTGCTCAGGCAGGACCTGCCTTTCCTAAACCCAAACTCCCTGGGCCTGATCCCTCAGCTGCCCTCTCTGGGCCCTGCGATCCCCCTCACCATGATCTATCTGCCCCAGAACCTTGCTGGGCCCCGAGGTCAGGCTGACAGGCCTGCACTTCCCCACAGCCTCCCTGTGGCCCTTCTTGGGCCTGGATGTCACACTGCCACCTCCAGGCATCTGGGACCTCCCCAGCTGGCAGGGAATGATGACAATGAAGGATGGCAGAGTGGCTTAGGGAGCTCTTCCATGGGCTCCCTCAGCATCCCTGGGGGACTCTGGGCCAGGCCCACACACTTGGCAGTGTCCAAGTGGCTGCACGGGTCACTGACGGCTTCCTCTGGGATTGCAGGGGGGCTGCTCTGCTCCCTGCCCCTGTGTGCCAGCTCAGGGGACTGCTTGTCCTCAGGATAACCCATCTGACTGTTGAAGACTGAGGCAAAGAAGGCGTTCCATGCCTGAGCCTTTCCTCGTCCCTTGTGACCATATTCCCCTCATCCCCACATCGATTAAGGAAGGGTGATGTTCCTTGGTGCTCCTGTGTTCCTCATCTTTTTTAACAAAGACCTTTTGTTCTCTTTGAAGGTAATGGCCAGATGAAATTCAAACAGGTTTTTGCCATTCTGATGACCTTTCTACCTGGGATCAGGGCAGGGACACGTGAGGGGCTGAGTGGGAATCACACTTTGGCACAGCACAGGGCTTCCTTGGGCATGTTTAGGGGAAGAACACACAAGGTGGGACAAGAGACAGCTGCAGGTCTATGGGAGAAGAACAAGTGTAGGCAAATTGAGGGACAACGGCCTAAACAAGGCCTCTGTGACCAGGGACCTGTTCTGTCCTCCATTTTTCTGCATGGAAACCACCAGGCCTCTGGGACCATGGGCGGCCATGCCCACCAGGCCTTTGTGACCCGCGGTGACATCGTGCCCAGACACCATTGTGATGCAGGTCCATGTCATGGCCCTTGGGGCTATAAATACCCTGCAGCGGCCACTCCCAGCAGAGCAGCTCTCTGAGGAGGCAGCAGCTTCTCTGGAGGCAGCAGCTTCTCAGGACACAGCAGCTCACCTTGGTGATTCTGGCCAGTGTCTGGCACAGCAGCCTGAAGATGTGGAAGCAGCAGGAGGCGAATGCCCACGGCCAGCCCCGGCAGGGGCAGCCACTGCTGCACCAAGGCCTTGGGCCAGCAGCAAGGCAGGGCCATGGCCTGCCACCCATGCAAGCCGCACGTGCTGTGCCGCTCTGCACTGCGACCCAGCCGGCTTGGAAGCACCTGGGGCACTCTGAGACAGACGTGCTCATCAAGGTGCAGGCAGGGCATGGGGACAACACCTGCAGGGACCTGTTCACGGGCCTGGGCCCGTATATGTGGGGGAAGAGGTCTACCCTGAGAGCCTCCAGGTGGGTAAGTGCCCACCAGGAGGCACAGGGAATTTGGTGGCCAGCCAAGCAAAGAGCGTGGCACCATCGGCTGTGCCCAAAGGATGAGGCGACTTTGGTGGATCGTTTGCATAAAAAGAGGGAGGAGCTGGGCAGGTTGGAAGACAAAGTCCATGCAGAGATGTTTAGAGCCACCTTCTCCTCCCTGTACAACAAAGAAAGTCCCATGACGTCCAGGAGCATCCTCAGGGATCCACCAAGCCCCATCCTGGAGCCACCGGCAGGCCATTGCGAGAGGCACAGCACATCCTGTGTGACAAAAGATGCCACAGGAGAGACACCAAAGTACTCAGAGCTTGTGTCTCTTGACCAGTTGTTGGCAGAGATATGCCCTGTCTCTGATGACTCTCTGTCCTCTGACGCTCCTGTCAAGGAGCTCCCCGAAAACTGGGAGCAAGAAGAGCTCCTGGACACAGAAGCAGAAGGACAGAAGGACAGAGAGCCAGAGAGTGCCTTGTTTCTCCCACCACTGCAAGACAAAGAAGAATGTGTCCTCAGGGACACATCAAGTGTCAGCCCGGGACTTGCTGCAGGCTCCCAGGGGCTGTGCAGCACTTCGGGAGGGACCAAAGACTCAGCAGGAGAGACAGAAAACAACACAGAGACGGCACCTCCTGACCGCTTGGTGCACCTGCGCTCGGCCGCTGACAATGAGCCATCCTGTGATGCTCTTCTAAACGAGCTCCTGGAAAAGCGGGAGAGAGGAAAGCTCCTTGGCAGAGCTGGGCCAGGAGAGTGGGACAGCGAGACAGAGAGCTCGTTGTCTCTCACACCGGGAGATGATGAAGAGCCAGAACATTCTACATTGGACAGCGATCCCGGCAGCAATGGGCACAGCGAGCCTCTCCCCAGGGAACCGCCCCAAGAGCCAAAGGGGTTTGCGGGGTGCCCCTCGCCTGCCGATGCTGTGGACGAGGCCGAGGCAGGAGGCATGGAGGCTGGCCGTGCCCAGGCCGCCCCTCCCCAGGAAAAGCCCTGCGGGGATGAGCCGCCGGCAGGAGCTTGCCCGGTGCCTGTGCAGCCCCTGGCACGCAGCGTTCCTGCTTGCCCCGCTGGCAGCGCAGCCGTCCCGCAGCCCCCGGCCCCACGGCCATGGCGCTCCATGGCCAAGAGGGCCCGGCGGGCTCTGCGCCGCCTTTTCTCCTTCAGCTGCCTCAGGGGGCAGCCAGAGGAGTGAGCCCGGGGCCAGCAGCAGGACCATGGCCAAAGATGCCGGGGCTCACCCTGGGGACACCCAGCTCCCAGGGGCAGCGGCAGGTCCCAGAGGGAACGGCTCCAGGGAGATGAAGACTCGGGATGCATGGATGGATGGCGGGATGGTGGCCAAGGCAACCACTTGCCAAAGGCAGGCCCTGCTGCCGGCCACAGCGCCTCAGCCCAAGCCAACAGCAAGGCAGCCTGCTCAGGGAGATCCAGCTGAGGAAGGATGACAGCACAGCCTCGTAGAATCCCTGAGGAGCTGAATTTAGGCCTGGCCTGCATTTTCAGGGGGCATCCCAACCCTGCCCCAAGCCAGGCTTAGGACTTGAGAAATGCTCCTTGGGCCTCAGCATTGCAGATAAATACAGGCAAACCTGTTCTCTCTTCACATGAGAAATAGCAAAGTGCCTCCCTGGATACCAACAACAACAACTGGAGAAAGGTGTTAACTCCGGTTGAACGATTCGGGCATCCTCGCCTCTAGAGGAACCACTGAGAATCCAGTGCAGAGAAACACAGGGTGAGGGAAGACCAACAAGTCGCTACTGGAGCCCAGCCCCTTGCACTGCTGTTTGTTTAACCTCTTCCTCACCTCACCCCAGCCCTGCTCTTCCCCATGCCTCAACACTCCAACTCTTCCCCACCCCCCTCCCAGAGCTTCCCAAGCACAACCCCTCCATTCTCCCACCCCAACCACCCTGCATTCCCCCTCTTTCCTTCTCACCCTTCTCTTTCCCATCCCCACATTTACAGTGAACTAAATCTCTGTTGTTGATTTTGATAGATGGTCCTCTTGGCAACTTAGTTCAGGCAGAGGCATCTCTCACTAATCTCATCTCAACAGGGCCACACATCTGCTCACAACACCCAAGGTGTGGCCTCCACAGTGCCCAGCACAGAGGGACAGTCACTGCCCTGGTCCTGCTGGCCACACCAGTGCTGACACAGAAGGCCAGGAGATCGCGGGCCTCCCTACCCAGCTGGGCACACACTGGCTCAGGTTTGGCTTCTGTCAGCCAGCACCCCAAGTCCTTTTCTACTGGGCAGATTTCCAGCCACTCTGCCCCCAGCCTGGGCCACTGCAGGGGCTTTTGGGGACACAAGGGCAGCGTGGGGAAATATCGCAAGGTCTCGAGATATCTTGATGTCACGCAGAACCCCTCCCCTTTTACTGTTACTGACCGATAACCCCTGTTCTAAAAGACCCTGACTAACCCTTAATAAAGGCCAGTTACTGTCCACCATATTGGTGTATGCATGTGCTTGGCCCGTGTGGCAGAGGCGCCGCCACTGAACCGTCCTCGACCCGGGACGCCACGCCCCAAGTGGCGGCAACAGGGCAGGACCCAGGCCTTGCTCTTCTTGAACCTCACCCCACTGGCCTCACAGCACCCAGCCAGCCTTTAGAGCCTTGTCACCCTCCAGCACATTGACACTCCCACCCAACTTGGTCTCATCACAATTTTACCGCTGAGGGTACGTACCCTCTATGGCCTTGTCCACATCCACAGGACAGACACTGAACAGAACTGGGCCCAGGGGACACTGCTAGTGACCAGGCAACACTGGACGTGACAGCATTCCCCATCACTCTCTGGACACGGCCATCCTGACAGTTCTTAACCCAGCAAACAGTGCCCCTGCACAAGGCCTGGGCTGACGGCTTTTCCAGGACTCTGCTGTGGCAGATGGAGTCAAGGGTTTTTCCTCATGGGAGACTCCATGCCCCGCTTTTCCCTCAGGCCTGAGGTGGCTCATCCATGGCCCAAGGGATATCAGGTTGCTCAGGCAGGACCTGCCTTTCCTAAACCCAAACTCCCTGGGCCTGATCCCTCAGCTGCCCTCTCTGGGCCCTGCGATCCCCCTCACCATGATCTATCTGCCCCAGAACCTTGCTGGGCCCCGAGGTCAGGCTGACAGGCCTGCACTTCCCCACAGCCTCCCTGTGGCCCTTCTTGGGCCTGGATGTCACACTGCCACCTCCAGGCATCTGGGACCTCCCCAGCTGGCAGGGAATGATGACAATGAAGGATGGCAGAGTGGCTTAGGGAGCTCTTCCATGGGCTCCCTCAGCATCCCTGGGGGACTCTGGGCCAGGCCCACACACTTGGCAGTGTCCAAGTGGCTGCACGGGTCACTGACGGCTTCCTCTGGGATTGCAGGGGGGCTGCTCTGCTCCCTGCCCCTGTGTGCCAGCTCAGGGGACTGCTTGTCCTCAGGATAACCCATCTGACTGTTGAAGACTGAGGCAAAGAAGGCATTCCATGCCTGAGCCTTTCCTCGTCCCTTGTGACCATATTCCCCTCATCCCCACATCGATTAAGGAAGGGTGATGTTCCTTGGTGCTCCTGTGTTCCTCATCTTTTTTAACAAAGACCTTTTGTTCTCTTTGAAGGTAATGGCCAGATGAAATTCAAACAGGTTTTTGCCATTCTGATGACCTTTCTACCTGGGATCAGGGCAGGGACACGTGAGGGGCTGAGTGGGAATCACACTTTGGCACAGCACAGGGCTTCCTTGGGCATGTTTAGGGGAAGAACACACAAGGTGGGACAAGAGACAGCTGCAGGTCTATGGGAGAAGAACAAGTGTAGGCAAATTGAGGGACAACGGCCTAAACAAGGCCTCTGTGACCAGGGACCTGTTCTGTCCTCCATTTTTCTGCATGGAAACCACCAGGCCTCTGGGACCATGGGCGGCCATGCCCACCAGGCCTTTGTGACCCGCGGTGACATCGTGCCCAGACACCATTGTGATGCAGGTCCATGTCATGGCCCTTGGGGCTATAAATACCCTGCAGCGGCCACTCCCAGCAGAGCAGCTCTCTGAGGAGGCAGCAGCTTCTCTGGAGGCAGCAGCTTCTCAGGACACAGCAGCTCACCTTGGTGATTCTGGCCAGTGTCTGGCACAGCAGCCTGAAGATGTGGAAGCAGCAGGAGGCGAATGCCCACGGCCAGCCCCGGCAGGGGCAGCCACTGCTGCACCAAGGCCTTGGGCCAGCAGCAAGGCAGGGCCATGGCCTGCCACCCATGCAAGCCGCACGTGCTGTGCCGCTCTGCACTGCGACCCAGCCGGCTTGGAAGCACCTGGGGCACTCTGAGACAGACGTGCTCATCAAGGTGCAGGCAGGGCATGGGGACAACACCTGCAGGGACCTGTTCACGGGCCTGGGCCCGTATATGTGGGGGAAGAGGTCTACCCTGAGAGCCTCCAGGTGGGTAAGTGCCCACCAGGAGGCACAGGGAATTTGGTGGCCAGCCAAGCAAAGAGCGTGGCACCATCGGCTGTGCCCAAAGGATGAGGCGACTTTGGTGGATCGTTTGCATAAAAAGAGGGAGGAGCTGGGCAGGTTGGAAGACAAAGTCCATGCAGAGATGTTTAGAGCCACCTTCTCCTCCCTGTACAACAAAGAAAGTCCCATGACGTCCAGGAGCATCCTCAGGGATCCACCAAGCCCCATCCTGGAGCCACTGGCAGGCCATTGCGAGAGGCACAGCACATCCTGTGTGACAAAAGATGCCACAGGAGAGACACCAAAGTACTCAGAGCTTGTGTCTCTTGACCAGTTGTTGGCAGAGATATGCCCTGTCTCTGATGACTCTCTGTCCTCTGACGCTCCTGTCAAGGAGCTCCCCGAAAACTGGGAGCAAGAAGAGCTCCTGGACACAGAAGCAGAAGGACAGAAGGACAGAGAGCCAGAGAGTGCCTTGTTTCTCCCACCACTGCAAGACAAAGAAGAATGTGTCCTCAGGGACACATCAAGTGTCAGCCCGGGACTTGCTGCAGGCTCCCAGGGGCTGTGCAGCACTTCGGGAGGGACCAAAGACTCAGCAGGAGAGACAGAAAACAACACAGAGACGGCACCTCCTGACCGCTTGGTGCACCTGCGCTCGGCCGCTGACAATGAGCCATCCTGTGATGCTCTTCTAAACGAGCTCCTGGAAAAGCGGGAGAGAGGAAAGCTCCTTGGCAGAGCTGGGCCAGGAGAGTGGGACAGCGAGACAGAGAGCTCGTTGTCTCTCACACCGGGAGATGATGAAGAGCCAGAACATTCTACATTGGACAGCGATCCCGGCAGCAATGGGCACAGCGAGCCTCTCCCCAGGGAACCGCCCCAAGAGCCAAAGGGGTTTGCGGGGTGCCCCTCGCCTGCCGATGCTGTGGACGAGGCCGAGGCAGGAGGCACGGAGGCTGGCCGTGCCCAGGCCGCCCCTCCCCAGGAAAAGCCCTGCGGGGATGAGCCGCCGGCAGGAGCTTGCCCGGTGCCTGTGCAGCCCCTGGCACGCAGCGTTCCTGCTTGCCCCGCTGGCAGCGCAGCCGTCCCGCAGCCCCCGGCCCCACGGCCATGGCGCTCCATGGCCAAGAGGGCCCGGCGGGCTCTGCACCGCCTTTTCTCCTTCAGCTGCCTCAGGGGGCAGCCAGAGGAGTGAGCCCGGGGCCAGCAGCAGGACCATGGCCAAAGATGCCGGGGCTCACCCTGGGGACACCCAGCTCCCAGGGGCAGCGGCAGGTCCCAGAGGGAACGGCTCCAGGGAGATGAAGACTCGGGATGCATGGATGGATGGCGGGATGGTGGCCAAGGCAACCACTTGCCAAAGGCAGGCCCTGCTGCCGGCCACAGCGCCTCAGCCCAAGCCAACAGCAAGGCAGCCTGCTCAGGGAGATCCAGCTGAGGAACGATGACAGCACAGCCTCGTAGAATCCCTGAGGAGCTGAATTTAGGCCTGGCCTGCATTTTCAGGGGGCATCCCAACCCTGCCCCAAGCTAGGCTTAGGACTTGAGAAATGCTCCTTGGGCCTCAGCATTGCAGATAAATACAGGCAAACCTGTTCTCTCTTCACATGAGAAATAGCAAAGTGCCTCCCTGGATACCAACAACAACAACTGGAGAAAGGTGTTAACTCCGGTTGAACGATTCGGGCATCCTCGCCTCTAGAGGAACCACTGAGAATCCAGTGCAGAGAAACACAGGGTGAGGGAAGACCAACAAGTCGCTACTGGAGCCCAGCCCCTTGCACTGCTGTTTGTTTAATCTCTTCCTCACCTCACCCCAGCCCTGCTCTTCTCCATGCCTCCAACACTCCAACTCTTCCCCACCCCCCTCCCAGAGCTTCCCAAGCACAACCCCTCCATTCTCCCACCCCAACCACCCTGCATTCCCCCTCTTTCCTTCTCACCCTTCTCTTTCCCATCCCCACATTTACAGTGAACTAAATCTCTGTTGTTGATTTTGATAGATGGTCCTCTTGGCAACTTAGTTCAGGCAGAGGCATCTCTCACTAATCTCATCTCAACAGGGCCACACATCTGCTCACAACACCCAAGGTGTGGCCTCCACAGTGCCCAGCACAGAGGGACAGTCACTGCCCTGGTCCTGCTGGCCACACCAGTGCTGACACAGAAGGCCAGGAGATCGCGGGCCTCCCTACCCAGCTGGGCACACACTGGCTCAGGTTTGGCTTCTGTCAGCCAGCACCCCAAGTCCTTTTCTACTGGGCAGATTTCCAGCCACTCTGCCCCCAGCCTGGGCCACTGCAGGGGCTTTTGGGGACACAAGGGCAGCGTGGGGAAATATCGCAAGGTCTCGAGATATCTTGATGTCACGCAGAACCCCTCCCCTTTTACTGTTACTGACCGATAACCCCTGTTCTAAAAGACCCTGACTAACCCTTAATAAAGGCCAGTTACTGTCCACCATATTGGTGTATGCATGTGCTTGGCCCGTGTGGCAGAGGCGCCGCCACTGAACCGTCCTCGACCCGGGACGCCACGCCCCAAGTGGCGGCAACAGGGCAGGACCCAGGCCTTGCTCTTCTTGAACCTCACCCCACTGGCCTCACAGCACCCAGCCAGCCTTTAGAGCCTTGTCACCCTCCAGCACATTGACACTCCCACCCAACTTGGTCTCATCACAATTTTACTGCTGAGGGTACGTACCCTCTATGGCCTTGTCCACATCCACAGGACAGACACTGAACAGAACTGGGCCCAGGGGACACTGCTAGTGACCAGGCAACACTGGACGTGACAGCATTCCCCATCACTCTCTGGACACGGCCATCCTGACAGTTCTTAACCCAGCAAACTGTGCCCCTGCACAAGGCCTGGGCTGACGGCTTTTCCAGGACTCTGCTGTGGCAGATGGAGTCAAGGGTTTTTCCTCATGGGAGACTCCATGCCCCGCTTTTCCCTCAGGCCTGAGGTGGCTCATCCATGGCCCAAGGGATATCAGGTTGCTCAGGCAGGACCTGCCTTTCCTAAACCCAAACTCCCTGGGCCTGATCCCTCAGCTGCCCTCTCTGGGCCCTGCGATCCCCCTCACCATGATCTATCTGCCCCAGAACCTTGCTGGGCCCCGAGGTCAGGCTGACAGGCCTGCACTTCCCCACAGCCTCCCTGTGGCCCTTCTTGGGCCTGGATGTCACACTGCCACCTCCAGGCATCTGGGACCTCCCCAGCTGGCAGGGAATGATGACAATGAAGGATGGCAGAGTGGCTTAGGGAGCTCTTCCATGGGCTCCCTCAGCATCCCTGGGGGACTCTGGGCCAGGCCCACACACTTGGCAGTGTCCAAGTGGCTGCACGGGTCACTGACGGCTTCCTCTGGGATTGCAGGGGGGCTGCTCTGCTCCCTGCCCCTGTGTGCCAGCTCAGGGGACTGCTTGTCCTCAGGATAACCCATCTGACTGTTGAAGACTGAGGCAAAGAAGGCATTCCATGCCTGAGCCTTTCCTCGTCCCTTGTGACCATATTCCCCTCATCCCCACATCGATTAAGGAAGGGTGATGTTCCTTGGTGCTCCTGTGTTCCTCATCTTTTTTAACAAAGACCTTTTGTTCTCTTTGAAGGTAATGGCCAGATGAAATTCAAACAGGTTTTTGCCATTCTGATGACCTTTCTACCTGGGATCAGGGCAGGGACACGTGAGGGGCTGAGTGGGAATCACACTTTGGCACAGCACAGGGCTTCCTTGGGCATGTTTAGGGGAAGAACACACAAGGTGGGACAAGAGACAGCTGCAGGTCTATGGGAGAAGAACAAGTGTAGGCAAATTGAGGGACAACGGCCTAAACAAGGCCTCTGTGACCAGGGACCTGTTCTGTCCTCCATTTTTCTGCATGGAAACCACCAGGCCTCTGGGACCATGGGCGGCCATGCCCACCAGGCCTTTGTGACCCGCGGTGACATCGTGCCCAGACACCATTGTGATGCAGGTCCATGTCATGGCCCTTGGGGCTATAAATACCCTGCAGCGGCCACTCCCAGCAGAGCAGCTCTCTGAGGAGGCAGCAGCTTCTCTGGAGGCAGCAGCTTCTCAGGACACAGCAGCTCACCTTGGTGATTCTGGCCAGTGTCTGGCACAGCAGCCTGAAGATGTGGAAGCAGCAGGAGGCGAATGCCCACGGCCAGCCCCGGCAGGGGCAGCCACTGCTGCACCAAGGCCTTGGGCCAGCAGCAAGGCAGGGCCATGGCCTGCCACCCATGCAAGCCGCACGTGCTGTGCCGCTCTGCACTGCGACCCAGCCGGCTTGGAAGCACCTGGGGCACTCTGAGACAGACGTGCTCATCAAGGTGCAGGCAGGGCATGGGGACAACACCTGCAGGGACCTGTTCACGGGCCTGGGCCCGTATATGTGGGGGAAGAGGTCTACCCTGAGAGCCTCCAGGTGGGTAAGTGCCCACCAGGAGGCACAGGGAATTTGGTGGCCAGCCAAGCAAAGAGCGTGGCACCATCGGCTGTGCCCAAAGGATGAGGCGACTTTGGTGGATCGTTTGCATAAAAAGAGGGAGGAGCTGGGCAGGTTGGAAGACAAAGTCCATGCAGAGATGTTTAGAGCCACCTTCTCCTCCCTGTACAACAAAGAAAGTCCCATGACGTCCAGGAGCATCCTCAGGGATCCACCAAGCCCCATCCTGGAGCCACTGGCAGGCCATTGCGAGAGGCACAGCACATCCTGTGTGACAAAAGATGCCACAGGAGAGACACCAAAGTACTCAGAGCTTGTGTCTCTTGACCAGTTGTTGGCAGAGATATGCCCTGTCTCTGATGACTCTCTGTCCTCTGACGCTCCTGTCAAGGAGCTCCCCGAAAACTGGGAGCAAGAAGAGCTCCTGGACACAGAAGCAGAAGGACAGAAGGACAGAGAGCCAGAGAGTGCCTTGTTTCTCCCACCACTGCAAGACAAAGAAGAATGTGTCCTCAGGGACACATCAAGTGTCAGCCCGGGACTTGCTGCAGGCTCCCAGGGGCTGTGCAGCACTTCGGGAGGGACCAAAGACTCAGCAGGAGAGACAGAAAACAACACAGAGACGGCACCTCCTGACCGCTTGGTGCACCTGCGCTCGGCCGCTGACAATGAGCCATCCTGTGATGCTCTTCTAAACGAGCTCCTGGAAAAGCGGGAGAGAGGAAAGCTCCTTGGCAGAGCTGGGCCAGGAGAGTGGGACAGCGAGACAGAGAGCTCGTTGTCTCTCACACCGGGAGATGATGAAGAGCCAGAACATTCTACATTGGACAGCGATCCCGGCAGCAATGGGCACAGCGAGCCTCTCCCCAGGGAACCGCCCCAAGAGCCAAAGGGGTTTGCGGGGTGCCCCTCGCCTGCCGATGCTGTGGACGAGGCCGAGGCAGGAGGCACGGAGGCTGGCCGTGCCCAGGCCGCCCCTCCCCAGGAAAAGCCCTGCGGGGATGAGCCGCCGGCAGGAGCTTGCCCGGTGCCTGTGCAGCCCCTGGCACGCAGCGTTCCTGCTTGCCCCGCTGGCAGCGCAGCCGTCCCGCAGCCCCCGGCCCCACGGCCATGGCGCTCCATGGCCAAGAGGGCCCGGCGGGCTCTGCACCGCCTTTTCTCCTTCAGCTGCCTCAGGGGGCAGCCAGAGGAGTGAGCCCGGGGCCAGCAGCAGGACCATGGCCAAAGATGCCGGGGCTCACCCTGGGGACACCCAGCTCCCAGGGGCAGCGGCAGGTCCCAGAGGGAACGGCTCCAGGGAGATGAAGACTCGGGATGCATGGATGGATGGCGGGATGGTGGCCAAGGCAACCACTTGCCAAAGGCAGGCCCTGCTGCCGGCCACAGCGCCTCAGCCCAAGCCAACAGCAAGGCAGCCTGCTCAGGGAGATCCAGCTGAGGAAGGATGACAGCACAGCCTCGTAGAATCCCTGAGGAGCTGAATTTAGGCCTGGCCTGCATTTTCAGGGGGCATCCCAACCCTGCCCCAAGCTAGGCTTAGGACTTGAGAAATGCTCCTTGGGCCTCAGCATTGCAGATAAATACAGGCAAACCTGTTCTCTCTTCACATGAGAAATAGCAAAGTGCCTCCCTGGATACCAACAACAACAACTGGAGAAAGGTGTTAACTCCGGTTGAACGATTCGGGCATCCTCGCCTCTAGAGGAACCACTGAGAATCCAGTGCAGAGAAACACAGGGTGAGGGAAGACCAACAAGTCGCTACTGGAGCCCAGCCCCTTGCACTGCTGTTTGTTTAATCTCTTCCTCACCTCACCCCAGCCCTGCTCTTCCCCATGCCTCCAACACTCCAACTCTTCCCCACCCCCCTCCCAGAGCTTCCCAAGCACAACCCCTCCATTCTCCCACCCCAACCACCCTGCATTCCCCCTCTTTCCTTCTCACCCTTCTCTTTCCCATCCCCACATTTACAGTGAACTAAATCTCTGTTGTTGATTTTGATAGATGGTCCTCTTGGCAACTTAGTTCAGGCAGAGGCATCTCTCACTAATCTCATCTCAACAGGGCCACACATCTGCTCACAACACCCAAGGTGTGGCCTCCACAGTGCCCAGCACAGAGGGACAGTCACTGCCCTGGTCCTGCTGGCCACACCAGTGCTGACACAGAAGGCCAGGAGATCGCGGGCCTCCCTACCCAGCTGGGCACACACTGGCTCAGGTTTGGCTTCTGTCAGCCAGCACCCCAAGTCCTTTTCTACTGGGCAGATTTCCAGCCACTCTGCCCCCAGCCTGGGCCACTGCAGGGGCTTTTGGGGACACAAGGGCAGCGTGGGGAAATATCGCAAGGTCTCGAGATATCTTGATGTCACGCAGAACCCCTCCCCTTTTACTGTTACTGACCGATAACCCCTGTTCTAAAAGACCCTGACTAACCCTTAATAAAGGCCAGTTACTGTCCACCATATTGGTGTATGCATGTGCTTGGCCCGTGTGGCAGAGGCGCCGCCACTGAACCGTCCTCGACCCGGGACGCCACGCCCCAAGTGGCGGCAACAGGGCAGGACCCAGGCCTTGCTCTTCTTGAACCTCACCCCACTGGCCTCACAGCACCCAGCCAGCCTTTAGAGCCTTGTCACCCTCCAGCACATTGACACTCCCACCCAACTTGGTCTCATCACAATTTTACCGCTGAGGGTACGTACCCTCTATGGCCTTGTCCACATCCACAGGACAGACACTGAACAGAACTGGGCCCAGGGGACACTGCTAGTGACCAGGCAACACTGGACGTGACAGCATTCCCCATCACTCTCTGGACACGGCCATCCTGACAGTTCTTAACCCAGCAAACAGTGCCCCTGCACAAGGCCTGGGCTGACGGCTTTTCCAGGACTCTGCTGTGGCAGATGGAGTCAAGGGTTTTTCCTCATGGGAGACTCCATGCCCCGCTTTTCCCTCAGGCCTGAGGTGGCTCATCCATGGCCCAAGGGATATCAGGTTGCTCAGGCAGGACCTGCCTTTCCTAAACCCAAACTCCCTGGGCCTGATCCCTCAGCTGCCCTCTCTGGGCCCTGCGATCCCCCTCACCATGATCTATCTGCCCCAGAACCTTGCTGGGCCCCGAGGTCAGGCTGACAGGCCTGCACTTCCCCACAGCCTCCCTGTGGCCCTTCTTGGGCCTGGATGTCACACTGCCACCTCCAGGCATCTGGGACCTCCCCAGCTGGCAGGGAATGATGACAATGAAGGATGGCAGAGTGGCTTAGGGAGCTCTTCCATGGGCTCCCTCAGCATCCCTGGGGGACTCTGGGCCAGGCCCACACACTTGGCAGTGTCCAAGTGGCTGCACGGGTCACTGACGGCTTCCTCTGGGATTGCAGGGGGGCTGCTCTGCTCCCTGCCCCTGTGTGCCAGCTCAGGGGACTGCTTGTCCTCAGGATAACCCATCTGACTGTTGAAGACTGAGGCAAAGAAGGCATTCCATGCCTGAGCCTTTCCTCGTCCCTTGTGACCATATTCCCCTCATCCCCACATCGATTAAGGAAGGGTGATGTTCCTTGGTGCTCCTGTGTTCCTCATCTTTTTTAACAAAGACCTTTTGTTCTCTTTGAAGGTAATGGCCAGATGAAATTCAAACAGGTTTTTGCCATTCTGATGACCTTTCTACCTGGGATCAGGGCAGGGACACGTGAGGGGCTGAGTGGGAATCACACTTTGGCACAGCACAGGGCTTCCTTGGGCATGTTTAGGGGAAGAACACACAAGGTGGGACAAGAGACAGCTGCAGGTCTATGGGAGAAGAACAAGTGTAGGCAAATTGAGGGACAACGGCCTAAACAAGGCCTCTGTGACCAGGGACCTGTTCTGTCCTCCATTTTTCTGCATGGAAACCACCAGGCCTCTGGGACCATGGGCGGCCATGCCCACCAGGCCTTTGTGACCCGCGGTGACATCGTGCCCAGACACCATTGTGATGCAGGTCCATGTCATGGCCCTTGGGGCTATAAATACCCTGCAGCGGCCACTCCCAGCAGAGCAGCTCTCTGAGGAGGCAGCAGCTTCTCTGGAGGCAGCAGCTTCTCAGGACACAGCAGCTCACCTTGGTGATTCTGGCCAGTGTCTGGCACAGCAGCCTGAAGATGTGGAAGCAGCAGGAGGCGAATGCCCACGGCCAGCCCCGGCAGGGGCAGCCACTGCTGCACCAAGGCCTTGGGCCAGCAGCAAGGCAGGGCCATGGCCTGCCACCCATGCAAGCCGCACGTGCTGTGCCGCTCTGCACTGCGACCCAGCCGGCTTGGAAGCACCTGGGGCACTCTGAGACAGACGTGCTCATCAAGGTGCAGGCAGGGCATGGGGACAACACCTGCAGGGACCTGTTCACGGGCCTGGGCCCGTATATGTGGGGGAAGAGGTCTACCCTGAGAGCCTCCAGGTGGGTAAGTGCCCACCAGGAGGCACAGGGAATTTGGTGGCCAGCCAAGCAAAGAGCGTGGCACCATCGGCTGTGCCCAAAGGATGAGGCGACTTTGGTGGATCGTTTGCATAAAAAGAGGGAGGAGCTGGGCAGGTTGGAAGACAAAGTCCATGCAGAGATGTTTAGAGCCACCTTCTCCTCCCTGTACAACAAAGAAAGTCCCATGACGTCCAGGAGCATCCTCAGGGATCCACCAAGCCCCATCCTGGAGCCACTGGCAGGCCATTGCGAGAGGCACAGCACATCCTGTGTGACAAAAGATGCCACAGGAGAGACACCAAAGTACTCAGAGCTTGTGTCTCTTGACCAGTTGTTGGCAGAGATATGCCCTGTCTCTGATGACTCTCTGTCCTCTGACGCTCCTGTCAAGGAGCTCCCCGAAAACTGGGAGCAAGAAGAGCTCCTGGACACAGAAGCAGAAGGACAGAAGGACAGAGAGCCAGAGAGTGCCTTGTTTCTCCCACCACTGCAAGACAAAGAAGAATGTGTCCTCAGGGACACATCAAGTGTCAGCCCGGGACTTGCTGCAGGCTCCCAGGGGCTGTGCAGCACTTCGGGAGGGACCAAAGACTCAGCAGGAGAGACAGAAAACAACACAGAGACGGCACCTCCTGACCGCTTGGTGCACCTGCGCTCGGCCGCTGACAATGAGCCATCCTGTGATGCTCTTCTAAACGAGCTCCTGGAAAAGCGGGAGAGAGGAAAGCTCCTTGGCAGAGCTGGGCCAGGAGAGTGGGACAGCGAGACAGAGAGCTCGTTGTCTCTCACACCGGGAGATGATGAAGAGCCAGAACATTCTACATTGGACAGCGATCCCGGCAGCAATGGGCACAGCGAGCCTCTCCCCAGGGAACCGCCCCAAGAGCCAAAGGGGTTTGCGGGGTGCCCCTCGCCTGCCGATGCTGTGGACGAGGCCGAGGCAGGAGGCACGGAGGCTGGCCGTGCCCAGGCCGCCCCTCCCCAGGAAAAGCCCTGCGGGGATGAGCCGCCGGCAGGAGCTTGCCCGGTGCCTGTGCAGCCCCTGGCACGCAGCGTTCCTGCTTGCCCCGCTGGCAGCGCAGCCGTCCCGCAGCCCCCGGCCCCACGGCCATGGCGCTCCATGGCCAAGAGGGCCCGGCGGGCTCTGCACCGCCTTTTCTCCTTCAGCTGCCTCAGGGGGCAGCCAGAGGAGTGAGCCCGGGGCCAGCAGCAGGACCATGGCCAAAGATGCCGGGGCTCACCCTGGGGACACCCAGCTCCCAGGGGCAGCGGCAGGTCCCAGAGGGAACGGCTCCAGGGAGATGAAGACTCGGGATGCATGGATGGATGGCGGGATGGTGGCCAAGGCAACCACTTGCCAAAGGCAGGCCCTGCTGCCGGCCACAGCGCCTCAGCCCAAGCCAACAGCAAGGCAGCCTGCTCAGGGAGATCCAGCTGAGGAAGGATGACAGCACAGCCTCGTAGAATCCCTGAGGAGCTGAATTTAGGCCTGGCCTGCATTTTCAGGGGGCATCCCAACCCTGCCCCAAGCTAGGCTTAGGACTTGAGAAATGCTCCTTGGGCCTCAGCATTGCAGATAAATACAGGCAAACCTGTTCTCTCTTCACATGAGAAATAGCAAAGTGCCTCCCTGGATACCAACAACAACAACTGGAGAAAGGTGTTAACTCCGGTTGAACGATTCGGGCATCCTCGCCTCTAGAGGAACCACTGAGAATCCAGTGCAGAGAAACACAGGGTGAGGGAAGACCAACAAGTCGCTACTGGAGCCCAGCCCCTTGCACTGCTGTTTGTTTAATCTCTTCCTCACCTCACCCCAGCCCTGCTCTTCCCCATGCCTCCAACACTCCAACTCTTCCCCACCCCCCTCCCAGAGCTTCCCAAGCACAACCCCTCCATTCTCCCACCCCAACCACCCTGCATTCCCCCTCTTTCCTTCTCACCCTTCTCTTTCCCATCCCCACATTTACAGTGAACTAAATCTCTGTTGTTGATTTTGATAGATGGTCCTCTTGGCAACTTAGTTCAGGCAGAGGCATCTCTCACTAATCTCATCTCAACAGGGCCACACATCTGCTCACAACACCCAAGGTGTGGCCTCCACAGTGCCCAGCACAGAGGGACAGTCACTGCCCTGGTCCTGCTGGCCACACCAGTGCTGACACAGAAGGCCAGGAGATCGCGGGCCTCCCTACCCAGCTGGGCACACACTGGCTCAGGTTTGGCTTCTGTCAGCCAGCACCCCAAGTCCTTTTCTACTGGGCAGATTTCCAGCCACTCTGCCCCCAGCCTGGGCCACTGCAGGGGCTTTTGGGGACACAAGGGCAGCGTGGGGAAATATCGCAAGGTCTCGAGATATCTTGATGTCACGCAGAACCCCTCCCCTTTTACTGTTACTGACCGATAACCCCTGTTCTAAAAGACCCTGACTAACCCTTAATAAAGGCCAGTTACTGTCCACCATATTGGTGTATGCATGTGCTTGGCCCGTGTGGCAGAGGCGCCGCCACTGAACCGTCCTCGACCCGGGACGCCACGCCCCAAGTGGCGGCAACAGGGCAGGACCCAGGCCTTGCTCTTCTTGAACCTCACCCCACTGGCCTCACAGCACCCAGCCAGCCTTTAGAGCCTTGTCACCCTCCAGCACATTGACACTCCCACCCAACTTGGTCTCATCACAATTTTACCGCTGAGGGTACGTACCCTCTATGGCCTTGTCCACATCCACAGGACAGACACTGAACAGAACTGGGCCCAGGGGACACTGCTAGTGACCAGGCAACACTGGACGTGACAGCATTCCCCATCACTCTCTGGACACGGCCATCCTGACAGTTCTTAACCCAGCAAACAGTGCCCCTGCACAAGGCCTGGGCTGACGGCTTTTCCAGGACTCTGCTGTGGCAGATGGAGTCAAGGGTTTTTCCTCATGGGAGACTCCATGCCCCGCTTTTCCCTCAGGCCTGAGGTGGCTCATCCATGGCCCAAGGGATATCAGGTTGCTCAGGCAGGACCTGCCTTTCCTAAACCCAAACTCCCTGGGCCTGATCCCTCAGCTGCCCTCTCTGGGCCCTGCGATCCCCCTCACCATGATCTATCTGCCCCAGAACCTTGCTGGGCCCCGAGGTCAGGCTGACAGGCCTGCACTTCCCCACAGCCTCCCTGTGGCCCTTCTTGGGCCTGGATGTCACACTGCCACCTCCAGGCATCTGGGACCTCCCCAGCTGGCAGGGAATGATGACAATGAAGGATGGCAGAGTGGCTTAGGGAGCTCTTCCATGGGCTCCCTCAGCATCCCTGGGGGACTCTGGGCCAGGCCCACACACTTGGCAGTGTCCAAGTGGCTGCACGGGTCACTGACGGCTTCCTCTGGGATTGCAGGGGGGCTGCTCTGCTCCCTGCCCCTGTGTGCCAGCTCAGGGGACTGCTTGTCCTCAGGATAACCCATCTGACTGTTGAAGACTGAGGCAAAGAAGGCATTCCATGCCTGAGCCTTTCCTCGTCCCTTGTGACCATATTCCCCTCATCCCCACATCGATTAAGGAAGGGTGATGTTCCTTGGTGCTCCTGTGTTCCTCATCTTTTTTAACAAAGACCTTTTGTTCTCTTTGAAGGTAATGGCCAGATGAAATTCAAACAGGTTTTTGCCATTCTGATGACCTTTCTACCTGGGATCAGGGCAGGGACACGTGAGGGGCTGAGTGGGAATCACACTTTGGCACAGCACAGGGCTTCCTTGGGCATGTTTAGGGGAAGAACACACAAGGTGGGACAAGAGACAGCTGCAGGTCTATGGGAGAAGAACAAGTGTAGGCAAATTGAGGGACAACGGCCTAAACAAGGCCTCTGTGACCAGGGACCTGTTCTGTCCTCCATTTTTCTGCATGGAAACCACCAGGCCTCTGGGACCATGGGCGGCCATGCCCACCAGGCCTTTGTGACCCGCGGTGACATCGTGCCCAGACACCATTGTGATGCAGGTCCATGTCATGGCCCTTGGGGCTATAAATACCCTGCAGCGGCCACTCCCAGCAGAGCAGCTCTCTGAGGAGGCAGCAGCTTCTCTGGAGGCAGCAGCTTCTCAGGACACAGCAGCTCACCTTGGTGATTCTGGCCAGTGTCTGGCACAGCAGCCTGAAGATGTGGAAGCAGCAGGAGGCGAATGCCCACGGCCAGCCCCGGCAGGGGCAGCCACTGCTGCACCAAGGCCTTGGGCCAGCAGCAAGGCAGGGCCATGGCCTGCCACCCATGCAAGCCGCACGTGCTGTGCCGCTCTGCACTGCGACCCAGCCGGCTTGGAAGCACCTGGGGCACTCTGAGACAGACGTGCTCATCAAGGTGCAGGCAGGGCATGGGGACAACACCTGCAGGGACCTGTTCACGGGCCTGGGCCCGTATATGTGGGGGAAGAGGTCTACCCTGAGAGCCTCCAGGTGGGTAAGTGCCCACCAGGAGGCACAGGGAATTTGGTGGCCAGCCAAGCAAAGAGCGTGGCACCATCGGCTGTGCCCAAAGGATGAGGCGACTTTGGTGGATCGTTTGCATAAAAAGAGGGAGGAGCTGGGCAGGTTGGAAGACAAAGTCCATGCAGAGATGTTTAGAGCCACCTTCTCCTCCCTGTACAACAAAGAAAGTCCCATGACGTCCAGGAGCATCCTCAGGGATCCACCAAGCCCCATCCTGGAGCCACCGGCAGGCCATTGCGAGAGGCACAGCACATCCTGTGTGACAAAAGATGCCACAGGAGAGACACCAAAGTACTCAGAGCTTGTGTCTCTTGACCAGTTGTTGGCAGAGATATGCCCTGTCTCTGATGACTCTCTGTCCTCTGACGCTCCTGTCAAGGAGCTCCCCGAAAACTGGGAGCAAGAAGAGCTCCTGGACACAGAAGCAGAAGGACAGAAGGACAGAGAGCCAGAGAGTGCCTTGTTTCTCCCACCACTGCAAGACAAAGAAGAATGTGTCCTCAGGGACACATCAAGTGTCAGCCCGGGACTTGCTGCAGGCTCCCAGGGGCTGTGCAGCACTTCGGGAGGGACCAAAGACTCAGCAGGAGAGACAGAAAACAACACAGAGACGGCACCTCCTGACCGCTTGGTGCACCTGCGCTCTGCCTCTGACAATGAGCCATCCTGTGATGCTCTTCTAAACGAGCTCCTGGAAAAGCGGGAGAGAGGAAAGCTCCTTGGCAGAGCTGGGCCAGGAGAGTGGGACAGCGAGACAGAGAGCTCGTTGTCTCTCACACCGGGAGATGATGAAGAGCCAGAACATTCTACATTGGACAGCGATCCCGGCAGCAATGGGCACAGCGAGCCTCTCCCCAGGGAACCGCCCCAAGAGCCAAAGGGGTTTGCGGGGTGCCCCTCGCCTGCCGATGCTGTGGACGAGGCCGAGGCAGGAGGCACGGAGGCTGGCCGTGCCCAGGCCGCCCCTCCCCAGGAAAAGCCCTGCGGGGATGAGCCGCCGGCAGGAGCTTGCCCGGTGCCTGTGCAGCCCCTGGCACGCAGCGTTCCTGCTTGCCCCGCTGGCAGCGCAGCCGTCCCGCAGCCCCCGGCCCCACGGCCATGGCGCTCCATGGCCAAGAGGGCCCGGCGGGCTCTGCGCCGCCTTTTCTCCTTCAGCTGCCTCAGGGGGCAGCCAGAGGAGTGAGCCCGGGGCCAGCAGCAGGACCATGGCCAAAGATGCCGGGGCTCACCCTGGGGACACCCAGCTCCCAGGGGCAGCGGCAGGTCCCAGAGGGAACGGCTCCAGGGAGATGAAGACTCGGGATGCATGGATGGATGGCGGGATGGTGGCCAAGGCAACCACTTGCCAAAGGCAGGCCCTGCTGCCGGCCACAGCGCCTCAGCCCAAGCCAACAGCAAGGCAGCCTGCTCAGGGAGATCCAGCTGAGGAAGGATGACAGCACAGCCTCGTAGAATCCCTGAGGAGCTGAATTTAGGCCTGGCCTGCATTTTCAGGGGGCATCCCAACCCTGCCCCAAGCTAGGCTTAGGACTTGAGAAATGCTCCTTGGGCCTCAGCATTGCAGATAAATACAGGCAAACCTGTTCTCTCTTCACATGAGAAATAGCAAAGTGCCTCCCTGGATACCAACAACAACAACTGGAGAAAGGTGTTAACTCCGGTTGAACGATTCGGGCATCCTCGCCTCTAGAGGAACCACTGAGAATCCAGTGCAGAGAAACACAGGGTGAGGGAAGACCAACAAGTCGCTACTGGAGCCCAGCCCCTTGCACTGCTGTTTGTTTAATCTCTTCCTCACCTCACCCCAGCCCTGCTCTTCCCCATGCCTCCAACACTCCAACTCTTCCCCACCCCCCTCCCAGAGCTTCCCAAGCACAACCCCTCCATTCTCCCACCCCAACCACCCTGCATTCCCCCTCTTTCCTTCTCACCCTTCTCTTTCCCATCCCCACATTTACAGTGAACTAAATCTCTGTTGTTGATTTTGATAGATGGTCCTCTTGGCAACTTAGTTCAGGCAGAGGCATCTCTCACTAATCTCATCTCAACAGGGCCACACATCTGCTCACAACACCCAAGGTGTGGCCTCCACAGTGCCCAGCACAGAGGGACAGTCACTGCCCTGGTCCTGCTGGCCACACCAGTGCTGACACAGAAGGCCAGGAGATCGCGGGCCTCCCTACCCAGCTGGGCACACACTGGCTCAGGTTTGGCTTCTGTCAGCCAGCACCCCAAGTCCTTTTCTACTGGGCAGATTTCCAGCCACTCTGCCCCCAGCCTGGGCCACTGCAGGGGCTTTTGGGGACACAAGGGCAGCGTGGGGAAATATCGCAAGGTCTCGAGATATCTTGATGTCACGCAGAACCCCTCCCCTTTTACTGTTACTGACCGATAACCCCTGTTCTAAAAGACCCTGACTAACCCTTAATAAAGGCCAGTTACTGTCCACCATATTGGTGTATGCATGTGCTTGGCCCGTGTGGCAGAGGCGCCGCCACTGAACCGTCCTCGACCCGGGACGCCACGCCCCAAGTGGCGGCAACAGGGCAGGACCCAGGCCTTGCTCTTCTTGAACCTCACCCCACTGGCCTCACAGCACCCAGCCAGCCTTTAGAGCCTTGTCACCCTCCAGCACATTGACACTCCCACCCAACTTGGTCTCATCACAATTTTACCGCTGAGGGTACGTACCCTCTATGGCCTTGTCCACATCCACAGGACAGACACTGAACAGAACTGGGCCCAGGGGACACTGCTAGTGACCAGGCAACACTGGACGTGACAGCATTCCCCATCACTCTCTGGACACGGCCATCCTGACAGTTCTTAACCCAGCAAACAGTGCCCCTGCACAAGGCCTGGGCTGACGGCTTTTCCAGGACTCTGCTGTGGCAGATGGAGTCAAGGGTTTTTCCTCATGGGAGACTCCATGCCCCGCTTTTCCCTCAGGCCTGAGGTGGCTCATCCATGGCCCAAGGGATATCAGGTTGCTCAGGCAGGACCTGCCTTTCCTAAACCCAAACTCCCTGGGCCTGATCCCTCAGCTGCCCTCTCTGGGCCCTGCGATCCCCCTCACCATGATCTATCTGCCCCAGAACCTTGCTGGGCCCCGAGGTCAGGCTGACAGGCCTGCACTTCCCCACAGCCTCCCTGTGGCCCTTCTTGGGCCTGGATGTCACACTGCCACCTCCAGGCATCTGGGACCTCCCCAGCTGGCAGGGAATGATGACAATGAAGGATGGCAGAGTGGCTTAGGGAGCTCTTCCATGGGCTCCCTCAGCATCCCTGGGGGACTCTGGGCCAGGCCCACACACTTGGCAGTGTCCAAGTGGCTGCACGGGTCACTGACGGCTTCCTCTGGGATTGCAGGGGGGCTGCTCTGCTCCCTGCCCCTGTGTGCCAGCTCAGGGGACTGCTTGTCCTCAGGATAACCCATCTGACTGTTGAAGACTGAGGCAAAGAAGGCATTCCATGCCTGAGCCTTTCCTCGTCCCTTGTGACCATATTCCCCTCATCCCCACATCGATTAAGGAAGGGTGATGTTCCTTGGTGCTCCTGTGTTCCTCATCTTTTTTAACAAAGACCTTTTGTTCTCTTTGAAGGTAATGGCCAGATGAAATTCAAACAGGTTTTTGCCATTCTGATGACCTTTCTACCTGGGATCAGGGCAGGGACACGTGAGGGGCTGAGTGGGAATCACACTTTGGCACAGCACAGGGCTTCCTTGGGCATGTTTAGGGGAAGAACACACAAGGTGGGACAAGAGACAGCTGCAGGTCTATGGGAGAAGAACAAGTGTAGGCAAATTGAGGGACAACGGCCTAAACAAGGCCTCTGTGACCAGGGACCTGTTCTGTCCTCCATTTTTCTGCATGGAAACCACCAGGCCTCTGGGACCATGGGCGGCCATGCCCACCAGGCCTTTGTGACCCGCGGTGACATCGTGCCCAGACACCATTGTGATGCAGGTCCATGTCATGGCCCTTGGGGCTATAAATACCCTGCAGCGGCCACTCCCAGCAGAGCAGCTCTCTGAGGAGGCAGCAGCTTCTCTGGAGGCAGCAGCTTCTCAGGACACAGCAGCTCACCTTGGTGATTCTGGCCAGTGTCTGGCACAGCAGCCTGAAGATGTGGAAGCAGCAGGAGGCGAATGCCCACGGCCAGCCCCGGCAGGGGCAGCCACTGCTGCACCAAGGCCTTGGGCCAGCAGCAAGGCAGGGCCATGGCCTGCCACCCATGCAAGCCGCACGTGCTGTGCCGCTCTGCACTGCGACCCAGCCGGCTTGGAAGCACCTGGGGCACTCTGAGACAGACGTGCTCATCAAGGTGCAGGCAGGGCATGGGGACAACACCTGCAGGGACCTGTTCACGGGCCTGGGCCCGTATATGTGGGGGAAGAGGTCTACCCTGAGAGCCTCCAGGTGGGTAAGTGCCCACCAGGAGGCACAGGGAATTTGGTGGCCAGCCAAGCAAAGAGCGTGGCACCATCGGCTGTGCCCAAAGGATGAGGCGACTTTGGTGGATCGTTTGCATAAAAAGAGGGAGGAGCTGGGCAGGTTGGAAGACAAAGTCCATGCAGAGATGTTTAGAGCCACCTTCTCCTCCCTGTACAACAAAGAAAGTCCCATGACGTCCAGGAGCATCCTCAGGGATCCACCAAGCCCCATCCTGGAGCCACCGGCAGGCCATTGCGAGAGGCACAGCACATCCTGTGTGACAAAAGATGCCACAGGAGAGACACCAAAGTACTCAGAGCTTGTGTCTCTTGACCAGTTGTTGGCAGAGATATGCCCTGTCTCTGATGACTCTCTGTCCTCTGACGCTCCTGTCAAGGAGCTCCCCGAAAACTGGGAGCAAGAAGAGCTCCTGGACACAGAAGCAGAAGGACAGAAGGACAGAGAGCCAGAGAGTGCCTTGTTTCTCCCACCACTGCAAGACAAAGAAGAATGTGTCCTCAGGGACACATCAAGTGTCAGCCCGGGACTTGCTGCAGGCTCCCAGGGGCTGTGCAGCACTTCGGGAGGGACCAAAGACTCAGCAGGAGAGACAGAAAACAACACAGAGACGGCACCTCCTGACCGCTTGGTGCACCTGCGCTCGGCCGCTGACAATGAGCCATCCTGTGATGCTCTTCTAAACGAGCTCCTGGAAAAGCGGGAGAGAGGAAAGCTCCTTGGCAGAGCTGGGCCAGGAGAGTGGGACAGCGAGACAGAGAGCTCGTTGTCTCTCACACCGGGAGATGATGAAGAGCCAGAACATTCTACATTGGACAGCGATCCCGGCAGCAATGGGCACAGCGAGCCTCTCCCCAGGGAACCGCCCCAAGAGCCAAAGGGGTTTGCGGGGTGCCCCTCGCCTGCCGATGCTGTGGACGAGGCCGAGGCAGGAGGCACGGAGGCTGGCCGTGCCCAGGCCGCCCCTCCCCAGGAAAAGCCCTGCGGGGATGAGCCGCCGGCAGGAGCTTGCCCGGTGCCTGTGCAGCCCCTGGCACGCAGCGTTCCTGCTTGCCCCGCTGGCAGCGCAGCCGTCCCGCAGCCCCCGGCCCCACGGCCATGGCGCTCCATGGCCAAGAGGGCCCGGCGGGCTCTGCGCCGCCTTTTCTCCTTCAGCTGCCTCAGGGGGCAGCCAGAGGAGTGAGCCCGGGGCCAGCAGCAGGACCATGGCCAAAGATGCCGGGGCTCACCCTGGGGACACCCAGCTCCCAGGGGCAGCGGCAGGTCCCAGAGGGAACGGCTCCAGGGAGATGAAGACTCGGGATGCATGGATGGATGGCGGGATGGTGGCCAAGGCAACCACTTGCCAAAGGCAGGCCCTGCTGCCGGCCACAGCGCCTCAGCCCAAGCCAACAGCAAGGCAGCCTGCTCAGGGAGATCCAGCTGAGGAAGGATGACAGCACAGCCTCGTAGAATCCCTGAGGAGCTGAATTTAGGCCTGGCCTGCATTTTCAGGGGGCATCCCAACCCTGCCCCAAGCCAGGCTTAGGACTTGAGAAATGCTCCTTGGGCCTCAGCATTGCAGATAAATACAGGCAAACCTGTTCTCTCTTCACATGAGAAATAGCAAAGTGCCTCCCTGGATACCAACAACAACAACTGGAGAAAGGTGTTAACTCCGGTTGAACGATTCGGGCATCCTCGCCTCTAGAGGAACCACTGAGAATCCAGTGCAGAGAAACACAGGGTGAGGGAAGACCAACAAGTCGCTACTGGAGCCCAGCCCCTTGCACTGCTGTTTGTTTAACCTCTTCCTCACCTCACCCCAGCCCTGCTCTTCCCCATGCCTCAACACTCCAACTCTTCCCCACCCCCCTCCCAGAGCTTCCCAAGCACAACCCCTCCATTCTCCCACCCCAACCACCCTGCATTCCCCCTCTTTCCTTCTCACCCTTCTCTTTCCCATCCCCACATTTACAGTGAACTAAATCTCTGTTGTTGATTTTGATAGATGGTCCTCTTGGCAACTTAGTTCAGGCAGAGGCATCTCTCACTAATCTCATCTCAACAGGGCCACACATCTGCTCACAACACCCAAGGTGTGGCCTCCACAGTGCCCAGCACAGAGGGACAGTCACTGCCCTGGTCCTGCTGGCCACACCAGTGCTGACACAGAAGGCCAGGAGATCGCGGGCCTCCCTACCCAGCTGGGCACACACTGGCTCAGGTTTGGCTTCTGTCAGCCAGCACCCCAAGTCCTTTTCTACTGGGCAGATTTCCAGCCACTCTGCCCCCAGCCTGGGCCACTGCAGGGGCTTTTGGGGACACAAGGGCAGCGTGGGGAAATATCGCAAGGTCTCGAGATATCTTGATGTCACGCAGAACCCCTCCCCTTTTACTGTTACTGACCGATAACCCCTGTTCTAAAAGACCCTGACTAACCCTTAATAAAGGCCAGTTACTGTCCACCATATTGGTGTATGCATGTGCTTGGCCCGTGTGGCAGAGGCGCCGCCACTGAACCGTCCTCGACCCGGGACGCCACGCCCCAAGTGGCGGCAACAGGGCAGGACCCAGGCCTTGCTCTTCTTGAACCTCACCCCACTGGCCTCACAGCACCCAGCCAGCCTTTAGAGCCTTGTCACCCTCCAGCACATTGACACTCCCACCCAACTTGGTCTCATCACAATTTTACTGCTGAGGGTACGTACCCTCTATGGCCTTGTCCACATCCACAGGACAGACACTGAACAGAACTGGGCCCAGGGGACACTGCTAGTGACCAGGCAACACTGGACGTGACAGCATTCCCCATCACTCTCTGGACACGGCCATCCTGACAGTTCTTAACCCAGCAAACAGTGCCCCTGCACAAGGCCTGGGCTGACGGCTTTTCCAGGACTCTGCTGTGGCAGATGGAGTCAAGGGTTTTTCCTCATGGGAGACTCCATGCCCCGCTTTTCCCTCAGGCCTGAGGTGGCTCATCCATGGCCCAAGGGATATCAGGTTGCTCAGGCAGGACCTGCCTTTCCTAAACCCAAACTCCCTGGGCCTGATCCCTCAGCTGCCCTCTCTGGGCCCTGCGATCCCCCTCACCATGATCTATCTGCCCCAGAACCTTGCTGGGCCCCGAGGTCAGGCTGACAGGCCTGCACTTCCCCACAGCCTCCCTGTGGCCCTTCTTGGGCCTGGATGTCACACTGCCACCTCCAGGCATCTGGGACCTCCCCAGCTGGCAGGGAATGATGACAATGAAGGATGGCAGAGTGGCTTAGGGAGCTCTTCCATGGGCTCCCTCAGCATCCCTGGGGGACTCTGGGCCAGGCCCACACACTTGGCAGTGTCCAAGTGGCTGCACGGGTCACTGACGGCTTCCTCTGGGATTGCAGGGGGGCTGCTCTGCTCCCTGCCCCTGTGTGCCAGCTCAGGGGACTGCTTGTCCTCAGGATAACCCATCTGACTGTTGAAGACTGAGGCAAAGAAGGCATTCCATGCCTGAGCCTTTCCTCGTCCCTTGTGACCATATTCCCCTCATCCCCACATCGATTAAGGAAGGGTGATGTTCCTTGGTGCTCCTGTGTTCCTCATCTTTTTTAACAAAGACCTTTTGTTCTCTTTGAAGGTAATGGCCAGATGAAATTCAAACAGGTTTTTGCCATTCTGATGACCTTTCTACCTGGGATCAGGGCAGGGACACGTGAGGGGCTGAGTGGGAATCACACTTTGGCACAGCACAGGGCTTCCTTGGGCATGTTTAGGGGAAGAACACACAAGGTGGGACAAGAGACAGCTGCAGGTCTATGGGAGAAGAACAAGTGTAGGCAAATTGAGGGACAACGGCCTAAACAAGGCCTCTGTGACCAGGGACCTGTTCTGTCCTCCATTTTTCTGCATGGAAACCACCAGGCCTCTGGGACCATGGGCGGCCATGCCCACCAGGCCTTTGTGACCCGCGGTGACATCGTGCCCAGACACCATTGTGATGCAGGTCCATGTCATGGCCCTTGGGGCTATAAATACCCTGCAGCGGCCACTCCCAGCAGAGCAGCTCTCTGAGGAGGCAGCAGCTTCTCTGGAGGCAGCAGCTTCTCAGGACACAGCAGCTCACCTTGGTGATTCTGGCCAGTGTCTGGCACAGCAGCCTGAAGATGTGGAAGCAGCAGGAGGCGAATGCCCACGGCCAGCCCCGGCAGGGGCAGCCACTGCTGCACCAAGGCCTTGGGCCAGCAGCAAGGCAGGGCCATGGCCTGCCACCCATGCAAGCCGCACGTGCTGTGCCGCTCTGCACTGCGACCCAGCCGGCTTGGAAGCACCTGGGGCACTCTGAGACAGACGTGCTCATCAAGGTGCAGGCAGGGCATGGGGACAACACCTGCAGGGACCTGTTCACGGGCCTGGGCCCGTATATGTGGGGGAAGAGGTCTACCCTGAGAGCCTCCAGGTGGGTAAGTGCCCACCAGGAGGCACAGGGAATTTGGTGGCCAGCCAAGCAAAGAGCGTGGCACCATCGGCTGTGCCCAAAGGATGAGGCGACTTTGGTGGATCGTTTGCATAAAAAGAGGGAGGAGCTGGGCAGGTTGGAAGACAAAGTCCATGCAGAGATGTTTAGAGCCACCTTCTCCTCCCTGTACAACAAAGAAAGTCCCATGACGTCCAGGAGCATCCTCAGGGATCCACCAAGCCCCATCCTGGAGCCACCGGCAGGCCATTGCGAGAGGCACAGCACATCCTGTGTGACAAAAGATGCCACAGGAGAGACACCAAAGTACTCAGAGCTTGTGTCTCTTGACCAGTTGTTGGCAGAGATATGCCCTGTCTCTGATGACTCTCTGTCCTCTGACGCTCCTGTCAAGGAGCTCCCCGAAAACTGGGAGCAAGAAGAGCTCCTGGACACAGAAGCAGAAGGACAGAAGGACAGAGAGCCAGAGAGTGCCTTGTTTCTCCCACCACTGCAAGACAAAGAAGAATGTGTCCTCAGGGACACATCAAGTGTCAGCCCGGGACTTGCTGCAGGCTCCCAGGGGCTGTGCAGCACTTCGGGAGGGACCAAAGACTCAGCAGGAGAGACAGAAAACAACACAGAGACGGCACCTCCTGACCGCTTGGTGCACCTGCGCTCGGCCGCTGACAATGAGCCATCCTGTGATGCTCTTCTAAACGAGCTCCTGGAAAAGCGGGAGAGAGGAAAGCTCCTTGGCAGAGCTGGGCCAGGAGAGTGGGACAGCGAGACAGAGAGCTCGTTGTCTCTCACACCGGGAGATGATGAAGAGCCAGAACATTCTACATTGGACAGCGATCCCGGCAGCAATGGGCACAGCGAGCCTCTCCCCAGGGAACCGCCCCAAGAGCCAAAGGGGTTTGCGGGGTGCCCCTCGCCTGCCGATGCTGTGGACGAGGCCGAGGCAGGAGGCACGGAGGCTGGCCGTGCCCAGGCCGCCCCTCCCCAGGAAAAGCCCTGCGGGGATGAGCCGCCGGCAGGAGCTTGCCCGGTGCCTGTGCAGCCCCTGGCACGCAGCGTTCCTGCTTGCCCCGCTGGCAGCGCAGCCGTCCCGCAGCCCCCGGCCCCACGGCCATGGCGCTCCATGGCCAAGAGGGCCCGGCGGGCTCTGCGCCGCCTTTTCTCCTTCAGCTGCCTCAGGGGGCAGCCAGAGGAGTGAGCCCGGGGCCAGCAGCAGGACCATGGCCAAAGATGCCGGGGCTCACCCTGGGGACACCCAGCTCCCAGGGGCAGCGGCAGGTCCCAGAGGGAACGGCTCCAGGGAGATGAAGACTCGGGATGCATGGATGGATGGCGGGATGGTGGCCAAGGCAACCACTTGCCAAAGGCAGGCCCTGCTGCCGGCCACAGCGCCTCAGCCCAAGCCAACAGCAAGGCAGCCTGCTCAGGGAGATCCAGCTGAGGAAGGATGACAGCACAGCCTCGTAGAATCCCTGAGGAGCTGAATTTAGGCCTGGCCTGCATTTTCAGGGGGCATCCCAACCCTGCCCCAAGCCAGGCTTAGGACTTGAGAAATGCTCCTTGGGCCTCAGCATTGCAGATAAATACAGGCAAACCTGTTCTCTCTTCACATGAGAAATAGCAAAGTGCCTCCCTGGATACCAACAACAACAACTGGAGAAAGGTGTTAACTCCGGTTGAACGATTCGGGCATCCTCGCCTCTAGAGGAACCACTGAGAATCCAGTGCAGAGAAACACAGGGTGAGGGAAGACCAACAAGTCGCTACTGGAGCCCAGCCCCTTGCACTGCTGTTTGTTTAACCTCTTCCTCACCTCACCCCAGCCCTGCTCTTCCCCATGCCTCAACACTCCAACTCTTCCCCACCCCCCTCCCAGAGCTTCCCAAGCACAACCCCTCCATTCTCCCACCCCAACCACCCTGCATTCCCCCTCTTTCCTTCTCACCCTTCTCTTTCCCATCCCCACATTTACAGTGAACTAAATCTCTGTTGTTGATTTTGATAGATGGTCCTCTTGGCAACTTAGTTCAGGCAGAGGCATCTCTCACTAATCTCATCTCAACAGGGCCACACATCTGCTCACAACACCCAAGGTGTGGCCTCCACAGTGCCCAGCACAGAGGGACAGTCACTGCCCTGGTCCTGCTGGCCACACCAGTGCTGACACAGAAGGCCAGGAGATCGCGGGCCTCCCTACCCAGCTGGGCACACACTGGCTCAGGTTTGGCTTCTGTCAGCCAGCACCCCAAGTCCTTTTCTACTGGGCAGATTTCCAGCCACTCTGCCCCCAGCCTGGGCCACTGCAGGGGCTTTTGGGGACACAAGGGCAGCGTGGGGAAATATCGCAAGGTCTCGAGATATCTTGATGTCACGCAGAACCCCTCCCCTTTTACTGTTACTGACCGATAACCCCTGTTCTAAAAGACCCTGACTAACCCTTAATAAAGGCCAGTTACTGTCCACCATATTGGTGTATGCATGTGCTTGGCCCGTGTGGCAGAGGCGCCGCCACTGAACCGTCCTCGACCCGGGACGCCACGCCCCAAGTGGCGGCAACAGGGCAGGACCCAGGCCTTGCTCTTCTTGAACCTCACCCCACTGGCCTCACAGCACCCAGCCAGCCTTTAGAGCCTTGTCACCCTCCAGCACATTGACACTCCCACCCAACTTGGTCTCATCACAATTTTACTGCTGAGGGTACGTACCCTCTATGGCCTTGTCCACATCCACAGGACAGACACTGAACAGAACTGGGCCCAGGGGACACTGCTAGTGACCAGGCAACACTGGACGTGACAGCATTCCCCATCACTCTCTGGACACGGCCATCCTGACAGTTCTTAACCCAGCAAACAGTGCCCCTGCACAAGGCCTGGGCTGACGGCTTTTCCAGGACTCTGCTGTGGCAGATGGAGTCAAGGGTTTTTCCTCATGGGAGACTCCATGCCCCGCTTTTCCCTCAGGCCTGAGGTGGCTCATCCATGGCCCAAGGGATATCAGGTTGCTCAGGCAGGACCTGCCTTTCCTAAACCCAAACTCCCTGGGCCTGATCCCTCAGCTGCCCTCTCTGGGCCCTGCGATCCCCCTCACCATGATCTATCTGCCCCAGAACCTTGCTGGGCCCCGAGGTCAGGCTGACAGGCCTGCACTTCCCCACAGCCTCCCTGTGGCCCTTCTTGGGCCTGGATGTCACACTGCCACCTCCAGGCATCTGGGACCTCCCCAGCTGGCAGGGAATGATGACAATGAAGGATGGCAGAGTGGCTTAGGGAGCTCTTCCATGGGCTCCCTCAGCATCCCTGGGGGACTCTGGGCCAGGCCCACACACTTGGCAGTGTCCAAGTGGCTGCACGGGTCACTGACGGCTTCCTCTGGGATTGCAGGGGGGCTGCTCTGCTCCCTGCCCCTGTGTGCCAGCTCAGGGGACTGCTTGTCCTCAGGATAACCCATCTGACTGTTGAAGACTGAGGCAAAGAAGGCATTCCATGCCTGAGCCTTTCCTCGTCCCTTGTGACCATATTCCCCTCATCCCCACATCGATTAAGGAAGGGTGATGTTCCTTGGTGCTCCTGTGTTCCTCATCTTTTTTAACAAAGACCTTTTGTTCTCTTTGAAGGTAATGGCCAGATGAAATTCAAACAGGTTTTTGCCATTCTGATGACCTTTCTACCTGGGATCAGGGCAGGGACACGTGAGGGGCTGAGTGGGAATCACACTTTGGCACAGCACAGGGCTTCCTTGGGCATGTTTAGGGGAAGAACACACAAGGTGGGACAAGAGACAGCTGCAGGTCTATGGGAGAAGAACAAGTGTAGGCAAATTGAGGGACAACGGCCTAAACAAGGCCTCTGTGACCAGGGACCTGTTCTGTCCTCCATTTTTCTGCATGGAAACCACCAGGCCTCTGGGACCATGGGCGGCCATGCCCACCAGGCCTTTGTGACCCGCGGTGACATCGTGCCCAGACACCATTGTGATGCAGGTCCATGTCATGGCCCTTGGGGCTATAAATACCCTGCAGCGGCCACTCCCAGCAGAGCAGCTCTCTGAGGAGGCAGCAGCTTCTCTGGAGGCAGCAGCTTCTCAGGACACAGCAGCTCACCTTGGTGATTCTGGCCAGTGTCTGGCACAGCAGCCTGAAGATGTGGAAGCAGCAGGAGGCGAATGCCCACGGCCAGCCCCGGCAGGGGCAGCCACTGCTGCACCAAGGCCTTGGGCCAGCAGCAAGGCAGGGCCATGGCCTGCCACCCATGCAAGCCGCACGTGCTGTGCCGCTCTGCACTGCGACCCAGCCGGCTTGGAAGCACCTGGGGCACTCTGAGACAGACGTGCTCATCAAGGTGCAGGCAGGGCATGGGGACAACACCTGCAGGGACCTGTTCACGGGCCTGGGCCCGTATATGTGGGGGAAGAGGTCTACCCTGAGAGCCTCCAGGTGGGTAAGTGCCCACCAGGAGGCACAGGGAATTTGGTGGCCAGCCAAGCAAAGAGCGTGGCACCATCGGCTGTGCCCAAAGGATGAGGCGACTTTGGTGGATCGTTTGCATAAAAAGAGGGAGGAGCTGGGCAGGTTGGAAGACAAAGTCCATGCAGAGATGTTTAGAGCCACCTTCTCCTCCCTGTACAACAAAGAAAGTCCCATGACGTCCAGGAGCATCCTCAGGGATCCACCAAGCCCCATCCTGGAGCCACTGGCAGGCCATTGCGAGAGGCACAGCACATCCTGTGTGACAAAAGATGCCACAGGAGAGACACCAAAGTACTCAGAGCTTGTGTCTCTTGACCAGTTGTTGGCAGAGATATGCCCTGTCTCTGATGACTCTCTGTCCTCTGACGCTCCTGTCAAGGAGCTCCCCGAAAACTGGGAGCAAGAAGAGCTCCTGGACACAGAAGCAGAAGGACAGAAGGACAGAGAGCCAGAGAGTGCCTTGTTTCTCCCACCACTGCAAGACAAAGAAGAATGTGTCCTCAGGGACACATCAAGTGTCAGCCCGGGACTTGCTGCAGGCTCCCAGGGGCTGTGCAGCACTTCGGGAGGGACCAAAGACTCAGCAGGAGAGACAGAAAACAACACAGAGACAGCACCTCCTGACCGCTTGGTGCACCTGCGCTCGGCCGCTGACAATGAGCCATCCTGTGATGCTCTTCTAAATGAGCTCCTGGAAAAGCGGGAGAGAGGAAAGCTCCTTGGCAGAGCTGGGCCAGGAGAGTGGGACAGCGAGACAGAGAGCTCGTTGTCTCTCACACCGGGAGATGATGAAGAGCCAGAACATTCTACATTGGACAGCGATCCCGGCAGCAATGGGCACAGCGAGCCTCTCCCCAGGGAACCGCCCCAAGAGCCAAAGGGGTTTGCGGGGTGCCCCTCGCCTGCCGATGCTGTGGACGAGGCCGAGGCAGGAGGCACGGAGGCTGGCCGTGCCCAGGCCGCCCCTCCCCAGGAAAAGCCCTGCGGGGATGAGCCGCCGGCAGGAGCTTGCCCGGTGCCTGTGCAGCCCCTGGCACGCAGCGTTCCTGCTTGCCCCGCTGGCAGCGCAGCCGTCCCGCAGCCCCCGGCCCCACGGCCATGGCGCTCCATGGCCAAGAGGGCCCGGCGGGCTCTGCGCCGCCTTTTCTCCTTCAGCTGCCTCAGGGGGCAGCCAGAGGAGTGAGCCCGGGGCCAGCAGCAGGACCATGGCCAAAGATGCCGGGGCTCACCCTGGGGACACCCAGCTCCCAGGGGCAGCGGCAGGTCCCAGAGGGAACGGCTCCAGGGAGATGAAGACTCGGGATGCATGGATGGATGGCGGGATGGTGGCCAAGGCAACCACTTGCCAAAGGCAGGCCCTGCTGCCGGCCACAGCGCCTCAGCCCAAGCCAACAGCAAGGCAGCCTGCTCAGGGAGATCCAGCTGAGGAAGGATGACAGCACAGCCTCGTAGAATCCCTGAGGAGCTGAATTTAGGCCTGGCCTGCATTTTCAGGGGGCATCCCAACCCTGCCCCAAGCTAGGCTTAGGACTTGAGAAATGCTCCTTGGGCCTCAGCATTGCAGATAAATACAGGCAAACCTGTTCTCTCTTCACATGAGAAATAGCAAAGTGCCTCCCTGGATACCAACAACAACAACTGGAGAAAGGTGTTAACTCCGGTTGAACGATTCGGGCATCCTCGCCTCTAGAGGAACCACTGAGAATCCAGTGCAGAGAAACACAGGGTGAGGGAAGACCAACAAGTCGCTACTGGAGCCCAGCCCCTTGCACTGCTGTTTGTTTAATCTCTTCCTCACCTCACCCCAGCCCTGCTCTTCCCCATGCCTCCAACACTCCAACTCTTCCCCACCCCCCTCCCAGAGCTTCCCAAGCACAACCCCTCCATTCTCCCACCCCAACCACCCTGCATTCCCCCTCTTTCCTTCTCACCCTTCTCTTTCCCATCCCCACATTTACAGTGAACTAAATCTCTGTTGTTGATTTTGATAGATGGTCCTCTTGGCAACTTAGTTCAGGCAGAGGCATCTCTCACTAATCTCATCTCAACAGGGCCACACATCTGCTCACAACACCCAAGGTGTGGCCTCCACAGTGCCCAGCACAGAGGGACAGTCACTGCCCTGGTCCTGCTGGCCACACCAGTGCTGACACAGAAGGCCAGGAGATCGCGGGCCTCCCTACCCAGCTGGGCACACACTGGCTCAGGTTTGGCTTCTGTCAGCCAGCACCCCAAGTCCTTTTCTACTGGGCAGATTTCCAGCCACTCTGCCCCCAGCCTGGGCCACTGCAGGGGCTTTTGGGGACACAAGGGCAGCGTGGGGAAATATCGCAAGGTCTCGAGATATCTTGATGTCACGCAGAACCCCTCCCCTTTTACTGTTACTGACCGATAACCCCTGTTCTAAAAGACCCTGACTAACCCTTAATAAAGGCCAGTTACTGTCCACCATATTGGTGTATGCATGTGCTTGGCCCGTGTGGCAGAGGCGCCGCCACTGAACCGTCCTCGACCCGGGACGCCACGCCCCAAGTGGCGGCAACAGGGCAGGACCCAGGCCTTGCTCTTCTTGAACCTCACCCCACTGGCCTCACAGCACCCAGCCAGCCTTTAGAGCCTTGTCACCCTCCAGCACATTGACACTCCCACCCAACTTGGTCTCATCACAATTTTACCGCTGAGGGTACGTACCCTCTATGGCCTTGTCCACATCCACAGGACAGACACTGAACAGAACTGGGCCCAGGGGACACTGCTAGTGACCAGGCAACACTGGACGTGACAGCATTCCCCATCACTCTCTGGACACGGCCATCCTGACAGTTCTTAACCCAGCAAACAGTGCCCCTGCACAAGGCCTGGGCTGACGGCTTTTCCAGGACTCTGCTGTGGCAGATGGAGTCAAGGGTTTTTCCTCATGGGAGACTCCATGCCCCGCTTTTCCCTCAGGCCTGAGGTGGCTCATCCATGGCCCAAGGGATATCAGGTTGCTCAGGCAGGACCTGCCTTTCCTAAACCCAAACTCCCTGGGCCTGATCCCTCAGCTGCCCTCTCTGGGCCCTGCGATCCCCCTCACCATGATCTATCTGCCCCAGAACCTTGCTGGGCCCCGAGGTCAGGCTGACAGGCCTGCACTTCCCCACAGCCTCCCTGTGGCCCTTCTTGGGCCTGGATGTCACACTGCCACCTCCAGGCATCTGGGACCTCCCCAGCTGGCAGGGAATGATGACAATGAAGGATGGCAGAGTGGCTTAGGGAGCTCTTCCATGGGCTCCCTCAGCATCCCTGGGGGACTCTGGGCCAGGCCCACACACTTGGCAGTGTCCAAGTGGCTGCACGGGTCACTGACGGCTTCCTCTGGGATTGCAGGGGGGCTGCTCTGCTCCCTGCCCCTGTGTGCCAGCTCAGGGGACTGCTTGTCCTCAGGATAACCCATCTGACTGTTGAAGACTGAGGCAAAGAAGGCATTCCATGCCTGAGCCTTTCCTCGTCCCTTGTGACCATATTCCCCTCATCCCCACATCGATTAAGGAAGGGTGATGTTCCTTGGTGCTCCTGTGTTCCTCATCTTTTTTAACAAAGACCTTTTGTTCTCTTTGAAGGTAATGGCCAGATGAAATTCAAACAGGTTTTTGCCATTCTGATGACCTTTCTACCTGGGATCAGGGCAGGGACACGTGAGGGGCTGAGTGGGAATCACACTTTGGCACAGCACAGGGCTTCCTTGGGCATGTTTAGGGGAAGAACACACAAGGTGGGACAAGAGACAGCTGCAGGTCTATGGGAGAAGAACAAGTGTAGGCAAATTGAGGGACAACGGCCTAAACAAGGCCTCTGTGACCAGGGACCTGTTCTGTCCTCCATTTTTCTGCATGGAAACCACCAGGCCTCTGGGACCATGGGCGGCCATGCCCACCAGGCCTTTGTGACCCGCGGTGACATCGTGCCCAGACACCATTGTGATGCAAGTCCATGTCATGGCACTTGGGGCTATAAATACCCTGCAGCGGCCACTCCCAGCAGAGCAGCTCTCTGAGGAGGCAGCAGCTTCTCTGGAGGCAGCAGCTTCTCAGGACACAGCAGCTCACCTTGGTGATTCTGGCCAGTGTCTGGCACAGCAGCCTGAAGATGTGGAAGCAGCAGGAGGCGAATGCCCACGGCCAGCCCCGGCAGGGGCAGCCACTGCTGCACCAAGGCCTTGGGCCAGCAGCAAGGCAGGGCCGTGGCCTGCCACCCATGCAAGCCGCACGTGCTGTGCCGCTCTGCACTGCGACCCAGCCAGCTTGGAAGCACCTGGGGCACTCTGAGACAGAGGTGCTCATCAAGGTGCAGGCAGGGCATGGGGACAACACCTGCAGGGACCTGTTCACGGGCCTGGGCCCGTATATGTGGGGGAAGAGGTCCACCCTGAGAGCCTCCAGGTGGGTAAGTGCCCACCAGGAGGCACAGGGAATTTGGTGGCCAGCCAAGCAAAGAGCGTGGCACCATCGGCTGTGCCCAAAGGATGAGGCGACTTTGGTGGATCGTTTGCATAAAAAGAGGGAGGAGCTGGGCAGGTTGGAAGACAAAGTCCATGCAGAGATGTTTAGAGCCACCTTCTCCTCCCTGTACAACAAAGAAAGTCCCATGACGTCCAGGAGCATCCTCAGGGATCCACCAAGCCCCATCCTGGAGCCACCTGCAGGCCATTGCGAGAGGCACAGCACATCCTGTGTGACAAAAGATGCCACAGGAGAGACACCAAAGTACTCAGAGCTTGTGTCTCTTGACCAGTTGTTGGCAGAGATATGCCCTGTCTCTGATGACTCTCTGTCCTCTGACGCTCCTGTCAAGGAGCTCCCCGAAAACTGGGAGCAAGAAGAGCTCCTGGACACAGAAGCAGAAGGACAGAAGGACAGAGAGCCAGAGAGTGCCTTGTTTCTCCCACCTCTGCAAGACAAAGAAGAATGTGTCCTCAGGGATACATCAAGTGTCAGCCCGGGACTTGCTGCAGGCTCCCAGGGGCTGTGCAGCACTTCGGGAGGGACCAAAGACTCAGCAGGAGAGACAGAAAACAACACAGAGACGGCACCTCCTGACCGCTTGGTGCACCTGCGCTCGGCCGCTGACAATGAGCCATCCTGTGATGCTCTTCTAAACGAGCTCCTGGAAAAGCGGGAGAGAGGAAAGCTCCTTGGCAGAGCTGGGCCAGGAGAGTGGGACAGCGAGACAGAGAGCTCGTTGTCTCTCACACCGGGAGATGATGAAGAGCCAGAACATTCTACATTGGACAGCGATCCCGGCAGCAATGGGCACAGCGAGCCTCTCCCCAGGGAACCGCCCCAAGAGCCAAAGGGGTTTGCGGGGTGCCCCTCGCCTGCCGATGCTGTGGACGAGGCCGAGGCAGGAGGCACGGAGGCTGGCCGTGCCCAGGCCGCCCCTCCCCAGGAAAAGCCCTGCGGGGATGAGCCGCCGGCAGGAGCTTGCCCGGTGCCTGTGCAGCCCCTGGCACGCAGCGTTCCTGCTTGCCCCGCTGGCAGCGCAGCTGTCCCGCAGCCCCCGGCCCCACGGCCATGGCGCTCCATGGCCAAGAGGGCCCGGCGGGCTCTGCGCCGCCTTTTCTCCTTCAGCTGCCTCAGGGGGCAGCCAGAGGAGTGAGCCCGGGGCCAGCAGCAGGACCATGGCCAAAGATGCCGGGGCTCACCCTGGGGACACCCAGCTCCCAGGGGCAGCGGCAGGTCCCAGAGGGAACGGCTCCAGGGAGATGAAGACTCGGGATGCATGGATGGATGGCGGGATGGTGGCCAAGGCAACCACTTGCCAAAGGCAGGCCCTGCTGCCGGCCACAGCGCCTCAGCCCAAGCCAACAGCAAGGCAGCCTGCTCAGGGAGATCCAGCTGAGGAACGATGACAGCACAGCCTCGTAGAATCCCTGAGGAGCTGAATTTAGGCCTGGCCTGCATTTTCAGGGGGCATCCCAACCCTGCCCCAAGCTAGGCTTAGGACTTGAGAAATGCTCCTTGGGCCTCAGCATTGCAGATAAATACAGGCAAACCTGTTCTCTCTTCACATGAGAAATAGCAAAGTGCCTCCCTGGATACCAACAACAACAACTGGAGAAAGGTGTTAACTCCGGTTGAACGATTCGGGCATCCTCGCCTCTAGAGGAACCACTGAGAATCCAGTGCAGAGAAACACAGGGTGAGGGAAGACCAACAAGTCGCTACTGGAGCCCAGCCCCTTGCACTGCTGTTTGTTTAATCTCTTCCTCACCTCACCCCAGCCCTGCTCTTCCCCATGCCTCAACACTCCAACTCTTCCCCACCCCCCTCCCAGAGCTTCCCAAGCACAACCCCTCCATTCTCCCACCCCAACCACCCTGCATTCCCCCTCTTTCCTTCTCACCCTTCTCTTTCCCATCCCCACATTTACAGTGAACTAAATCTCTGTTGTTGATTTTGATAGATGGTCCTCTTGGCAACTTAGTTCAGGCAGAGGCATCTCTCACTAATCTCATCTCAACAGGGCCACACATCTGCTCACAACACCCAAGGTGTGGCCTCCACAGTGCCCAGCACAGAGGGACAGTCACTGCCCTGGTCCTGCTGGCCACACCAGTGCTGACACAGAAGGCCAGGAGATCGCGGGCCTCCCTACCCAGCTGGGCACACACTGGCTCAGGTTTGGCTTCTGTCAGCCAGCACCCCAAGTCCTTTTCTACTGGGCAGATTTCCAGCCACTCTGCCCCCAGCCTGGGCCACTGCAGGGGCTTTTGGGGACACAAGGGCAGCGTGGGGAAATATCGCAAGGTCTCGAGATATCTTGATGTCACGCAGAACCCCTCCCCTTTTACTGTTACTGACCGATAACCCCTGTTCTAAAAGACCCTGACTAACCCTTAATAAAGGCCAGTTACTGTCCACCATATTGGTGTATGCATGTGCTTGGCCCGTGTGGCAGAGGCGCCGCCACTGAACCGTCCTCGACCCGGGACGCCACGCCCCAAGTGGCGGCAACAGGGCAGGACCCAGGCCTTGCTCTTCTTGAACCTCACCCCACTGGCCTCACAGCACCCAGCCAGCCTTTAGAGCCTTGTCACCCTCCAGCACATTGACACTCCCACCCAACTTGGTCTCATCACAATTTTACTGCTGAGGGTACGTACCCTCTATGGCCTTGTCCACATCCACAGGACAGACACTGAACAGAACTGGGCCCAGGGGACACTGCTAGTGACCAGGCAACACTGGATGTGACAGCATTCCCCATCACTCTCTGGACACGGCCATCCTGACAGTTCTTAACCCAGCAAACAGTGCCCCTGCACAAGGCCTGGGCTGACGGCTTTTCCAGGACTCTGCTGTGGCAGATGGAGTCAAGGGTTTTTCCTCATGGGAGACTCCATGCCCCGCTTTTCCCTCAGGCCTGAGGTGGCTCATCCATGGCCCAAGGGATATCAGGTTGCTCAGGCAGGACCTGCCTTTCCTAAACCCAAACTCCCTGGGCCTGATCCCTCAGCTGCCCTCTCTGGGCCCTGCAATCCCCCTCACCATGATCTATCTGCCCCAGAACCTTGCTGGGCCCCGAGGTCAGGCTGACAGGCCTGCACTTCCCCACAGCCTCCCTGTGGCCCTTCTTGGGCCTGGATGTCACACTGCCACCTCCAGGCATCTGGGACCTCCCCAGCTGGCAGGGAATGATGACAATGAAGGATGGCAGAGTGGCTTAGGGAGCTCTTCCATGGGCTCCCTCAGCATCCCTGGGGGACTCTGGGCCAGGCCCACACACTTGGCAGTGTCCAAGTGGCTGCACGGGTCACTGACGGCTTCCTCTGGGATTGCAGGGGGGCTGCTCTGCTCCCTGCCCCTGTGTGCCAGCTCAGGGGACTGCTTGTCCTCAGGATAACCCATCTGACTGTTGAAGACTGAGGCAAAGAAGGCATTCCATGCCTGAGCCTTTCCTCGTCCCTTGTGACCATATTCCCCTCATCCCCACATCGATTAAGGAAGGGTGATGTTCCTTGGTGCTCCTGTGTTCCTCATCTTTTTTAACAAAGACCTTTTGTTCTCTTTGAAGGTAATGGCCAGATGAAATTCAAACAGGTTTTTGCCATTCTGATGACCTTTCTACCTGGGATCAGGGCAGGGACACGTGAGGGGCTGAGTGGGAATCACACTTTGGCACAGCACAGGGCTTCCTTGGGCATGTTTAGGGGAAGAACACACAAGGTGGGACAAGAGACAGCTGCAGGTCTATGGGAGAAGAACAAGTGTAGGCAAATTGAGGGACAACGGCCTAAACAAGGCCTCTGTGACCAGGGACCTGTTCTGTCCTCCATTTTTCTGCATGGAAACCACCAGGCCTCTGGGACCATGGGCGGCCATGCCCACCAGGCCTTTGTGACCCGCGGTGACATCGTGCCCAGACACCATTGTGATGCAAGTCCATGTCATGGCACTTGGGGCTATAAATACCCTGCAGCGGCCACTCCCAGCAGAGCAGCTCTCTGAGGAGGCAGCAGCTTCTCTGGAGGCAGCAGCTTCTCAGGACACAGCAGCTCACCTTGGTGATTCTGGCCAGTGTCTGGCACAGCAGCCTGAAGATGTGGAAGCAGCAGGAGGCGAATGCCCACGGCCAGCCCCGGCAGGGGCAGCCACTGCTGCACCAAGGCCTTGGGCCAGCAGCAAGGCAGGGCCATGGCCTGCCACCCATGCAAGCCGCACGTGCTGTGCCGCTCTGCACTGCGACCCAGCCGGCTTGGAAGCACCTGGGGCACTCTGAGACAGACGTGCTCATCAAGGTGCAGGCAGGGCATGGGGACAACACCTGCAGGGACCTGTTCACGGGCCTGGGCCCGTATATGTGGGGGAAGAGGTCTACCCTGAGAGCCTCCAGGTGGGTAAGTGCCCACCAGGAGGCACAGGGAATTTGGTGGCCAGCCAAGCAAAGAGCGTGGCACCATCGGCTGTGCCCAAAGGATGAGGCGACTTTGGTGGATCGTTTGCATAAAAAGAGGGAGGAGCTGGGCAGGTTGGAAGACAAAGTCCATGCAGAGATGTTTAGAGCCACCTTCTCCTCCCTGTACAACAAAGAAAGTCCCATGACGTCCAGGAGCATCCTCAGGGATCCACCAAGCCCCATCCTGGAGCCACCTGCAGGCCATTGCGAGAGGCACAGCACATCCTGTGTGACAAAAGATGCCACAGGAGAGACACCAAAGTACTCAGAGCTTGTGTCTCTTGACCAGTTGTTGGCAGAGATATGCCCTGTCTCTGATGACTCTCTGTCCTCTGACGCTCCTGTCAAGGAGCTCCCCGAAAACTGGGAGCAAGAAGAGCTCCTGGACACAGAAGCAGAAGGACAGAAGGACAGAGAGCCAGAGAGTGCCTTGTTTCTCCCACCTCTGCAAGACAAAGAAGAATGTGTCCTCAGGGATACATCAAGTGTCAGCCCGGGACTTGCTGCAGGCTCCCAGGGGCTGTGCAGCACTTCGGGAGGGACCAAAGACTCAGCAGGAGAGACAGAAAACAACACAGAGACGGCACCTCCTGACCGCTTGGTGCACCTGCGCTCGGCCGCTGACAATGAGCCATCCTGTGATGCTCTTCTAAACGAGCTCCTGGAAAAGCGGGAGAGAGGAAAGCTCCTTGGCAGAGCTGGGCCAGGAGAGTGGGACAGCGAGACAGAGAGCTCGTTGTCTCTCACACCGGGAGATGATGAAGAGCCAGAACATTCTACATTGGACAGCGATCCCGGCAGCAATGGGCACAGCGAGCCTCTCCCCAGGGAACCGCCCCAAGAGCCAAAGGGGTTTGCGGGGTGCCCCTCGCCTGCCGATGCTGTGGACGAGGCCGAGGCAGGAGGCACGGAGGCTGGCCGTGCCCAGGCCGCCCCTCCCCAGGAAAAGCCCTGCGGGGATGAGCCGCCGGCAGGAGCTTGCCCGGTGCCTGTGCAGCCCCTGGCACGCAGCGTTCCTGCTTGCCCCGCTGGCAGCGCAGCTGTCCCGCAGCCCCCGGCCCCACGGCCATGGCGCTCCATGGCCAAGAGGGCCCGGCGGGCTCTGCGCCGCCTTTTCTCCTTCAGCTGCCTCAGGGGGCAGCCAGAGGAGTGAGCCCGGGGCCAGCAGCAGGACCATGGCCAAAGATGCCGGGGCTCACCCTGGGGACACCCAGCTCCCAGGGGCAGCGGCAGGTCCCAGAGGGAACGGCTCCAGGGAGATGAAGACTCGGGATGCATGGATGGATGGCGGGATGGTGGCCAAGGCAACCACTTGCCAAAGGCAGGCCCTGCTGCCGGCCACAGCGCCTCAGCCCAAGCCAACAGCAAGGCAGCCTGCTCAGGGAGATCCAGCTGAGGAACGATGACAGCACAGCCTCGTAGAATCCCTGAGGAGCTGAATTTAGGCCTGGCCTGCATTTTCAGGGGGCATCCCAACCCTGCCCCAAGCTAGGCTTAGGACTTGAGAAATGCTCCTTGGGCCTCAGCATTGCAGATAAATACAGGCAAACCTGTTCTCTCTTCACATGAGAAATAGCAAAGTGCCTCCCTGGATACCAACAACAACAACTGGAGAAAGGTGTTAACTCCGGTTGAACGATTCGGGCATCCTCGCCTCTAGAGGAACCACTGAGAATCCAGTGCAGAGAAACACAGGGTGAGGGAAGACCAACAAGTCGCTACTGGAGCCCAGCCCCTTGCACTGCTGTTTGTTTAATCTCTTCCTCACCTCACCCCAGCCCTGCTCTTCCCCATGCCTCAACACTCCAACTCTTCCCCACCCCCCTCCCAGAGCTTCCCAAGCACAACCCCTCCATTCTCCCACCCCAACCACCCTGCATTCCCCCTCTTTCCTTCTCACCCTTCTCTTTCCCATCCCCACATTTACAGTGAACTAAATCTCTGTTGTTGATTTTGATAGATGGTCCTCTTGGCAACTTAGTTCAGGCAGAGGCATCTCTCACTAATCTCATCTCAACAGGGCCACACATCTGCTCACAACACCCAAGGTGTGGCCTCCACAGTGCCCAGCACAGAGGGACAGTCACTGCCCTGGTCCTGCTGGCCACACCAGTGCTGACACAGAAGGCCAGGAGATCGCGGGCCTCCCTACCCAGCTGGGCACACACTGGCTCAGGTTTGGCTTCTGTCAGCCAGCACCCCAAGTCCTTTTCTACTGGGCAGATTTCCAGCCACTCTGCCCCCAGCCTGGGCCACTGCAGGGGCTTTTGGGGACACAAGGGCAGCGTGGGGAAATATCGCAAGGTCTCGAGATATCTTGATGTCACGCAGAACCCCTCCCCTTTTACTGTTACTGACCGATAACCCCTGTTCTAAAAGACCCTGACTAACCCTTAATAAAGGCCAGTTACTGTCCACCATATTGGTGTATGCATGTGCTTGGCCCGTGTGGCAGAGGCGCCGCCACTGAACCGTCCTCGACCCGGGACGCCACGCCCCAAGTGGCGGCAACAGGGCAGGACCCAGGCCTTGCTCTTCTTGAACCTCACCCCACTGGCCTCACAGCACCCAGCCAGCCTTTAGAGCCTTGTCACCCTCCAGCACATTGACACTCCCACCCAACTTGGTCTCATCACAATTTTACTGCTGAGGGTACGTACCCTCTATGGCCTTGTCCACATCCACAGGACAGACACTGAACAGAACTGGGCCCAGGGGACACTGCTAGTGACCAGGCAACACTGGATGTGACAGCATTCCCCATCACTCTCTGGACACGGCCATCCTGACAGTTCTTAACCCAGCAAACAGTGCCCCTGCACAAGGCCTGGGCTGACGGCTTTTCCAGGACTCTGCTGTGGCAGATGGAGTCAAGGGTTTTTCCTCATGGGAGACTCCATGCCCCGCTTTTCCCTCAGGCCTGAGGTGGCTCATCCATGGCCCAAGGGATATCAGGTTGCTCAGGCAGGACCTGCCTTTCCTAAACCCAAACTCCCTGGGCCTGATCCCTCAGCTGCCCTCTCTGGGCCCTGCGATCCCCCTCACCATGATCTATCTGCCCCAGAACCTTGCTGGGCCCCGAGGTCAGGCTGACAGGCCTGCACTTCCCCACAGCCTCCCTGTGGCCCTTCTTGGGCCTGGATGTCACACTGCCACCTCCAGGCATCTGGGACCTCCCCAGCTGGCAGGGAATGATGACAATGAAGGATGGCAGAGTGGCTTAGGGAGCTCTTCCATGGGCTCCCTCAGCATCCCTGGGGGACTCTGGGCCAGGCCCACACACTTGGCAGTGTCCAAGTGGCTGCACGGGTCACTGACGGCTTCCTCTGGGATTGCAGGGGGGCTGCTCTGCTCCCTGCCCCTGTGTGCCAGCTCAGGGGACTGCTTGTCCTCAGGATAACCCATCTGACTGTTGAAGACTGAGGCAAAGAAGGCATTCCATGCCTGAGCCTTTCCTCGTCCCTTGTGACCATATTCCCCTCATCCCCACATCGATTAAGGAAGGGTGATGTTCCTTGGTGCTCCTGTGTTCCTCATCTTTTTTAACAAAGACCTTTTGTTCTCTTTGAAGGTAATGGCCAGATGAAATTCAAACAGGTTTTTGCCATTCTGATGACCTTTCTACCTGGGATCAGGGCAGGGACACGTGAGGGGCTGAGTGGGAATCACACTTTGGCACAGCACAGGGCTTCCTTGGGCATGTTTAGGGGAAGAACACACAAGGTGGGACAAGAGACAGCTGCAGGTCTATGGGAGAAGAACAAGTGTAGGCAAATTGAGGGACAACGGCCTAAACAAGGCCTCTGTGACCAGGGACCTGTTCTGTCCTCCATTTTTCTGCATGGAAACCACCAGGCCTCTGGGACCATGGGCGGCCATGCCCACCAGGCCTTTGTGACCCGCGGTGACATCGTGCCCAGACACCATTGTGATGCAAGTCCATGTCATGGCCCTTGGGGCTATAAATACCCTGCAGCGGCCACTCCCAGCAGAGCAGCTCTCTGAGGAGGCAGCAGCTTCTCTGGAGGCAGCAGCTTCTCAGGACACAGCAGCTCACCTTGGTGATTCTGGCCAGTGTCTGGCACAGCAGCCTGAAGATGTGGAAGCAGCAGGAGGCGAATGCCCACGGCCAGCCCCGGCAGGGGCAGCCACTGCTGCACCAAGGCCTTGGGCCAGCAGCAAGGCAGGGCCATGGCCTGCCACCCATGCAAGCCGCACGTGCTGTGCCGCTCTGCACTGCGACCCAGCCGGCTTGGAAGCACCTGGGGCACTCTGAGACAGACGTGCTCATCAAGGTGCAGGCAGGGCATGGGGACAACACCTGCAGGGACCTGTTCACAGGCCTGGGCCCGTATATGTGGGGGAAGAGGTCTACCCTGAGAGCCTCCAGGTGGGTAAGTGCCCACCAGGAGGCACAGGGAATTTGGTGGCCAGCCAAGCAAAGAGCGTGGCACCATCGGCTGTGCCCAAAGGATGAGGCGACTTTGGTGGATCGTTTGCATAAAAAGAGGGAGGAGCTGGGCAGGTTGGAAGACAAAGTCCATGCAGAGATGTTTAGAGCCACCTTCTCCTCCCTGTACAACAAAGAAAGTCCCATGACGTCCAGGAGCATCCTCAGGGATCCACCAAGCCCCATCCTGGAGCCACCGGCAGGCCATTGCGAGAGGCACAGCACATCCTGTGTGACAAAAGATGCCACAGGAGAGACACCAAAGTACTCAGAGCTTGTGTCTCTTGACCAGTTGTTGGCAGAGATATGCCCTGTCTCTGATGACTCTCTGTCCTCTGACGCTCCTGTCAAGGAGCTCCCCGAAAACTGGGAGCAAGAAGAGCTCCTGGACACAGAAGCAGAAGGACAGAAGGACAGAGAGCCAGAGAGTGCCTTGTTTCTCCCACCACTGCAAGACAAAGAAGAATGTGTCCTCAGGGATACATCAAGTGTCAGCCCGGGACTTGCTGCAGGCTCCCAGGGGCTGTGCAGCACTTCGGGAGGGACCAAAGACTCAGCAGGAGAGACAGAAAACAACACAGAGACGGCACCTCCTGACCGCTTGGTGCACCTGCGCTCGGCCGCTGACAATGAGCCATCCTGTGATGATCTTCTAAACGAGCTCCTGGAAAAGCGGGAGAGAGGAAAGCTCCTTGGCAGAGCTGGGCCAGGAGAGTGGGACAGCGAGACAGAGAGCTCGTTGTCTCTCACACCGGGAGATGATGAAGAGCCAGAACATTCTACATTGGACAGCGATCCCGGCAGCAATGGGCACAGCGAGCCTCTCCCCAGGGAACCGCCCCAAGAGCCAAAGGGGTTTGCAGGGTGCCCCTCGCCTGCCGATGCTGTGGACGAGGCCGAGGCAGGAGGCACGGAGGCTGGCCGTGCCCAGGCCGCCCCTCCCCAGGAAAAGCCCTGCGGGGATGAGCCGCCGGCAGGAGCTTGCCCGGTGCCTGTGCAGCCCCTGGCACGCAGCGTTCCTGCTTGCCCCGCTGGCAGCGCAGCCGTCCCGCAGCCCCCGGCCCCACGGCCATGGCGCTCCATGGCCAAGAGGGCCCGGCGGGCTCTGCGCCGCCTTTTCTCCTTCAGCTGCCTCAGAGGGCAGCCAGAGGAGTGAGCCCGGGGCCAGCAGCAGGACCATGGCCAAAGATGCCGGGGCTCACCCTGGGGACACCCAGCTCCCAGGGGCAGCGGCAGGTCCCAGAGGGAACGGCTCCAGGGAGATGAAGACTCGGGATGCATGGATGGATGGATGGGTGGATGGTGGCCAAGGCAACCACTTGCCAAAGGCAGGCCCTGCTGCCGGCCACAGCGCCTCAGCCCAAGCCAACAGCAAGGCAGCCTGCTCAGGGAGATCCAGCTGAGGAACGATGACAGCACAGCCTCGTAGAATCCCTGAGGAGCTGAATTTAGGCCTGGCCTGCATTTTCAGGGGGCATCCCAACCCTGCCCCAAGCTAGGCTTAGGACTTGAGAAATGCTCCTTGGGCCTCAGCATTGCAGATAAATACAGGCAAACCTGTTCTCTCTTCACATGAGAAATAGCAAAGTGCCTCCCTGGATACCAACAACAACAACTGGAGAAAGGTGTTAACTCCGGTTGAACGATTCGGGCATCCTCGCCTCTAGAGGAACCACTGAGAATCCAGTGCAGAGAAACACAGGGTGAGGGAAGACCAACAAGTCGCTACTGGAGCCCAGCCCCTTGCACTGCTGTTTGTTTAATCTCTTCCTCACCTCACCCCAGCCCTGCTCTTCCCCATGCCTCAACACTCCAACTCTTCCCCACCCCCCTCCCAGAGCTTCCCAAGCACAACCCCTCCATTCTCCCACCCCAACCACCCTGCATTCCCCCTCTTTCCTTCTCACCCTTCTCTTTCCCATCCCCACATTTACAGTGAACTAAATCTCTGTTGTTGATTTTGATAGATGGTCCTCTTGGCAACTTAGTTCAGGCAGAGGCATCTCTCACTAATCTCATCTCAACAGGGCCACACATCTGCTCACAACACCCAAGGTGTGGCCTCCACAGTGCCCAGCACAGAGGGACAGTCACTGCCCTGGTCCTGCTGGCCACACCAGTGCTGACACAGAAGGCCAGGAGATCGCGGGCCTCCCTACCCAGCTGGGCACACACTGGCTCAGGTTTGGCTTCTGTCAGCCAGCACCCCAAGTCCTTTTCTACTGGGCAGATTTCCAGCCACTCTGCCCCCAGCCTGGGCCACTGCAGGGGCTTTTGGGGACACAAGGGCAGCGTGGGGAAATATCGCAAGGTCTCGAGATATCTTGATGTCACGCAGAACCCCTCCCCTTTTACTGTTACTGACCGATAACCCCTGTTCTAAAAGACCCTGACTAACCCTTAATAAAGGCCAGTTACTGTCCACCATATTGGTGTATGCATGTGCTTGGCCCGTGTGGCAGAGGCGCCGCCACTGAACCGTCCTCGACCCGGGACGCCACGCCCCAAGTGGCGGCAACAGGGCAGGACCCAGGCCTTGCTCTTCTTGAACCTCACCCCACTGGCCTCACAGCACCCAGCCAGCCTTTAGAGCCTTGTCACCCTCCAGCACATTGACACTCCCACCCAACTTGGTCTCATCACAATTTTACTGCTGAGGGTACGTACCCTCTATGGCCTTGTCCACATCCACAGGACAGACACTGAACAGAACTGGGCCCAGGGGACACTGCTAGTGACCAGGCAACACTGGATGTGACAGCATTCCCCATCACTCTCTGGACACGGCCATCCTGACAGTTCTTAACCCAGCAAACAGTGCCCCTGCACAAGGCCTGGGCTGACGGCTTTTCCAGGACTCTGCTGTGGCAGATGGAGTCAAGGGTTTTTCCTCATGGGAGACTCCATGCCCCGCTTTTCCCTCAGGCCTGAGGTGGCTCATCCATGGCCCAAGGGATATCAGGTTGCTCAGGCAGGACCTGCCTTTCCTAAACCCAAACTCCCTGGGCCTGATCCCTCAGCTGCCCTCTCTGGGCCCTGCGATCCCCCTCACCATGATCTATCTGCCCCAGAACCTTGCTGGGCCCCGAGGTCAGGCTGACAGGCCTGCACTTCCCCACAGCCTCCCTGTGGCCCTTCTTGGGCCTGGATGTCACACTGCCACCTCCAGGCATCTGGGACCTCCCCAGCTGGCAGGGAATGATGACAATGAAGGATGGCAGAGTGGCTTAGGGAGCTCTTCCATGGGCTCCCTCAGCATCCCTGGGGGACTCTGGGCCAGGCCCACACACTTGGCAGTGTCCAAGTGGCTGCACGGGTCACTGACGGCTTCCTCTGGGATTGCAGGGGGGCTGCTCTGCTCCCTGCCCCTGTGTGCCAGCTCAGGGGACTGCTTGTCCTCAGGATAACCCATCTGACTGTTGAAGACTGAGGCAAAGAAGGCATTCCATGCCTGAGCCTTTCCTCGTCCCTTGTGACCATATTCCCCTCATCCCCACATCGATTAAGGAAGGGTGATGTTCCTTGGTGCTCCTGTGTTCCTCATCTTTTTTAACAAAGACCTTTTGTTCTCTTTGAAGGTAATGGCCAGATGAAATTCAAACAGGTTTTTGCCATTCTGATGACCTTTCTACCTGGGATCAGGGCAGGGACACGTGAGGGGCTGAGTGGGAATCACACTTTGGCACAGCACAGGGCTTCCTTGGGCATGTTTAGGGGAAGAACACACAAGGTGGGACAAGAAACAGCTGCAGGTCTATGGGAGAAGAACAAGTGTAGGCAAATTGAGGGACAACGGCCTAAACAAGGCCTCTGTGACCAGGGACCTGTTCTGTCCTCCATTTTTCTGCATGGAAACCACCAGGCCTCTGGGACCATGGGCGGCCATGCCCACCAGGCCTTTGTGACCCGCGGTGACATCGTGCCCAGACACCATTGTGATGCAAGTCCATGTCATGGCACTTGGGGCTATAAATACCCTGCAGCGGCCACTCCCAGCAGAGCAGCTCTCTGAGGAGGCAGCAGCTTCTCTGGAGGCAGCAGCTTCTCAGGACACAGCAGCTCACCTTGGTGATTCTGGCCAGTGTCTGGCACAGCAGCCTGAAGATGTGGAAGCAGCAGGAGGCGAATGCCCACGGCCAGCCCCGGCAGGGGCAGCCACTGCTGCACCAAGGCCTTGGGCCAGCAGCAAGGCAGGGCCATGGCCTGCCACCCATGCAAGCCGCACGTGCTGTGCCGCTCTGCACTGCGACCCAGCCGGCTTGGAAGCACCTGGGGCACTCTGAGACAGACGTGCTCATCAAGGTGCAGGCAGGGCATGGGGACAACACCTGCAGGGACCTGTTCACAGGCCTGGGCCCGTATATGTGGGGGAAGAGGTCTACCCTGAGAGCCTCCAGGTGGGTAAGTGCCCACCAGGAGGCACAGGGAATTTGGTGGCCAGCCAAGCAAAGAGCGTGGCACCATCGGCTGTGCCCAAAGGATGAGGCGACTTTGGTGGATCGTTTGCATAAAAAGAGGGAGGAGCTGGGCAGGTTGGAAGACAAAGTCCATGCAGAGATGTTTAGAGCCACCTTCTCCTCCCTGTACAACAAAGAAAGTCCCATGACGTCCAGGAGCATCCTCAGGGATCCACCAAGCCCCATCCTGGAGCCACCGGCAGGCCATTGCGAGAGGCACAGCACATCCTGTGTGACAAAAGATGCCACAGGAGAGACACCAAAGTACTCAGAGCTTGTGTCTCTTGACCAGTTGTTGGCAGAGATATGCCCTGTCTCTGATGACTCTCTGTCCTCTGACGCTCCTGTCAAGGAGCTCCCCGAAAACTGGGAGCAAGAAGAGCTCCTGGACACAGAAGCAGAAGGACAGAAGGACAGAGAGCCAGAGAGTGCCTTGTTTCTCCCACCACTGCAAGACAAAGAAGAATGTGTCCTCAGGGACACATCAAGTGTCAGCCCGGGACTTGCTGCAGGCTCCCAGGGGCTGTGCAGCACTTCGGGAGGGACCAAAGACTCAGCAGGAGAGACAGAAAACAACACAGAGACGGCACCTCCTGACCGCTTGGTGCACCTGCGCTCGGCCGCTGACAATGAGCCATCCTGTGATGCTCTTCTAAACGAGCTCCTGGAAAAGCGGGAGAGAGGAAAGCTCCTTGGCAGAGCTGGGCCAGGAGAGTGGGACAGCGAGACAGAGAGCTCGTTGTCTCTCACACCGGGAGATGATGAAGAGCCAGAACATTCTACATTGGACAGCGATCCCGGCAGCAATGGGCACAGCGAGCCTCTCCCCAGGGAACCGCCCCAAGAGCCAAAGGGGTTTGCGGGGTGCCCCTCGCCTGCCGATGCTGTGGACGAGGCCGAGGCAGGAGGCACGGAGGCTGGCCGTGCCCAGGCCGCCCCTCCCCAGGAAAAGCCCTGCGGGGATGAGCCGCCGGCAGGAGCTTGCCCGGTGCCTGTGCAGCCCCTGGCACGCAGCGTTCCTGCTTGCCCCGCTGGCAGCGCAGCCGTCCCGCAGCCCCCGGCCCCACGGCCATGGCGCTCCATGGCCAAGAGGGCCCGGCGGGCTCTGCGCCGCCTTTTCTCCTTCAGCTGCCTCAGGGGGCAGCCAGAGGAGTGAGCCCGGGGCCAGCAGCAGGACCATGGCCAAAGATGCCGGGGCTCACCCTGGGGACACCCAGCTCCCAGGGGCAGCGGCAGGTCCCAGAGGGAACGGCTCCAGGGAGATGAAGACTCGGGATGCATGGATGGATGGATGGGTGGATGGTGGCCAAGGCAACCACTTGCCAAAGGCAGGCCCTGCTGCCGGCCACAGCGCCTCAGCCCAAGCCAACAGCAAGGCAGCCTGCTCAGGGAGATCCAGCTGAGGAACGATGACAGCACAGCCTCGTAGAATCCCTGAGGAGCTGAATTTAGGCCTGGCCTGCATTTTCAGGGGGCATCCCAACCCTGCCCCAAGCTAGGCTTAGGACTTGAGAAATGCTCCTTGGGCCTCAGCATTGCAGATAAATACAGGCAAACCTGTTCTCTCTTCACATGAGAAATAGCAAAGTGCCTCCCTGGATACCAACAACAACAACTGGAGAAAGGTGTTAACTCCGGTTGAACGATTCGGGCATCCTCGCCTCTAGAGGAACCACTGAGAATCCAGTGCAGAGAAACACAGGGTGAGGGAAGACCAACAAGTCGCTACTGGAGCCCAGCCCCTTGCACTGCTGTTTGTTTAATCTCTTCCTCACCTCACCCCAGCCCTGCTCTTCCCCATGCCTCAACACTCCAACTCTTCCCCACCCCCCTCCCAGAGCTTCCCAAGCACAACCCCTCCATTCTCCCACCCCAACCACCCTGCATTCCCCCTCTTTCCTTCTCACCCTTCTCTTTCCCATCCCCACATTTACAGTGAACTAAATCTCTGTTGTTGATTTTGATAGATGGTCCTCTTGGCAACTTAGTTCAGGCAGAGGCATCTCTCACTAATCTCATCTCAACAGGGCCACACATCTGCTCACAACACCCAAGGTGTGGCCTCCACAGTGCCCAGCACAGAGGGACAGTCACTGCCCTGGTCCTGCTGGCCACACCAGTGCTGACACAGAAGGCCAGGAGATCGCGGGCCTCCCTACCCAGCTGGGCACACACTGGCTCAGGTTTGGCTTCTGTCAGCCAGCACCCCAAGTCCTTTTCTACTGGGCAGATTTCCAGCCACTCTGCCCCCAGCCTGGGCCACTGCAGGGGCTTTTGGGGACACAAGGGCAGTGTGGGGAAATATCGCAAGGTCTCGAGATATCTTGATGTCACGCAGAACCCCTCCCCTTTTACTGTTACTGACCGATAACCCCTGTTCTAAAAGACCCTGACTAACCCTTAATAAAGGCCAGTTACTGTCCACCATATTGGTGTATGCATGTGCTTGGCCCGTGTGGCAGAGGCGCCGCCACTGAACCGTCCTCGACCCGGGACGCCACGCCCCAAGTGGCAGCAACAGGGCAGGACCCAGGCCTTGCTCTTCTTGAACCTCACCCCACTGGCCTCACAGCACCCAGCCAGCCTTTAGAGCCTTGTCACCCTCCAGCACATTGACACTCCCACCCAACTTGGTCTCATCACAATTTTACTGCTGAGGGTACGTACCCTCTATGGCCTTGTCCACATCCACAGGACAGACACTGAACAGAACTGGGCCCAGGGGACACTGCTAGTGACCAGGCAACACTGGACGTGACAGCATTCCCCATCACTCTCTGGACACGGCCATCCTGACAGTTCTTAACCCAGCAAACAGTGCCCCTGCACAAGGCCTGGGCTGACGGCTTTTCCAGGACTCTGCTGTGGCAGATGGAGTCAAGGGTTTTTCCTCATGGGAGACTCCATGCCCCGCTTTTCCCTCAGGCCTGAGGTGGCTCATCCATGGCCCAAGGGATATCAGGTTGCTCAGGCAGGACCTGCCTTTCCTAAACCCAAACTCCCTGGGCCTGATCCCTCAGCTGCCCTCTCTGGGCCCTGCGATCCCCCTCACCATGATCTATCTGCCCCAGAACCTTGCTGGGCCCCGAGGTCAGGCTGACAGGCCTGCACTTCCCCACAGCCTCCCTGTGGCCCTTCTTGGGCCTGGATGTCACACTGCCACCTCCAGGCATCTGGGACCTCCCCAGCTGGCAGGGAATGATGACAATGAAGGATGGCAGAGTGGCTTAGGGAGCTCTTCCATGGGCTCCCTCAGCATCCCTGGGGGACTCTGGGCCAGGCCCACACACTTGGCAGTGTCCAAGTGGCTGCACGGGTCACTGACGGCTTCCTCTGGGATTGCAGGGGGGCTGCTCTGCTCCCTGCCCCTGTGTGCCAGCTCAGGGGACTGCTTGTCCTCAGGATAACCCATCTGACTGTTGAAGACTGAGGCAAAGAAGGCGTTCCATGCCTGAGCCTTTCCTCGTCCCTTGTGACCATATCCCCCTCATCCCCACATCGATTAAGGAAGGGTGATGTTCCTTGGTGCTCCTGTGTTCCTCATCTTTTTTAACAAAGACCTTTTGTTCTCTTTGAAGGTAATGGCCAGATGAAATTCAAACAGGTTTTTGCCATTCTGATGACCTTTCTACCTGGGATCAGGGCAGGGACACGTGAGGGGCTGAGTGGGAATCACACTTTGGCACAGCACAGGGCTTCCTTGGGCATGTTTAGGGGAAGAACACACAAGGTGGGACAAGAGACAGCTGCAGGTCTATGGGAGAAGAACAAGTGTAGGCAAATTGAGGGACAACGGCCTAAACAAGGCCTCTGTGACCAGGGACCTGTTCTGTCCTCCATTTTTCTGCATGGAAACCACCAGGCCTCTGGGACCATGGGCGGCCATGCCCACCAGGCCTTTGTGACCCGCGGTGACATCGTGCCCAGACACCATTGTGATGCAAGTCCATGTCATGGCCCTTGGGGCTATAAATACCCTGCAGCGGCCACTCCCAGCAGAGCAGCTCTCTGAGGAGGCAGCAGCTTCTCTGGAGGCAGCAGCTTCTCAGGACACAGCAGCTCACCTTGGTGATTCTGGCCAGTGTCTGGCACAGCAGCCTGAAGATGTGGAAGCAGCAGGAGGCGAATGCCCACGGCCAGCCCCGGCAGGGGCAGCCACTGCTGCACCAAGGCCTTGGGCCAGCAGCAAGGCAGGGCCATGGCCTGCCACCCATGCAAGCCGCATGTGCTGTGCCGCTCTGCACTGCGACCCAGCCGGCTTGGAAGCACCTGGGGCACTCTGAGACAGACGTGCTCATCAAGGTGCAGGCAGGGCATGGGGACAACACCTGCAGGGACCTGTTCACAGGCCTGGGCCCGTATATGTGGGGGAAGAGGTCTACCCTGAGAGCCTCCAGGTGGGTAAGTGCCCACCAGGAGGCACAGGGAATTTGGTGGCCAGCCAAGCAAAGAGCGTGGCACAAGCGGCTGTGCCCAAAGGATGAGGCGACTTTGGTGGATCGTTTGCATAAAAAGAGGGAGGAGCTGGGCAGGTTGGAAGACAAAGTCCATGCAGAGATGTTTAGAGCCACCTTCTCCTCCCTGTACAACAAAGAAAGTCCCATGACGTCCAGGAGCATCCTCAGGGATCCACCAAGCCCCATCCTGGAGCCACCTGCAGGCCATTGCGAGAGGCACAGCACATCCTGTGTGACAAAAGATGCCACAGGAGAGACACCAAAGTACTCAGAGCTTGTGTCTCTTGACCAGTTGTTGGCAGAGATATGCCCTGTCTCTGATGACTCTCTGTCCTCTGACGCTCCTGTCAAGGAGCTCCCCGAAAACTGGGAGCAAGAAGAGCTCCTGGACACAGAAGCAGAAGGACAGAAGGACAGAGAGCCAGAGAGTGCCTTGTTTCTCCCACCTCTGCAAGACAAAGAAGAATGTGTCCTCAGGGATACATCAAGTGTCAGCCCGGGACTTGCTGCAGGCTCCCAGGGGCTGTGCAGCACTTCGGGAGGGACCAAAGACTCAGCAGGAGAGACAGAAAACAACACAGAGACGGCACCTCCTGACCGCTTGGTGCACCTGCGCTCGGCCGCTGACAATGAGCCATCCTGTGATGCTCTTCTAAACGAGCTCCTGGAAAAGCGGGAGAGAGGAAAGCTCCTTGGCAGAGCTGGGCCAGGAGAGTGGGACAGCGAGACAGAGAGCTCGTTGTCTCTCACACCGGGAGATGATGAAGAGCCAGAACATTCTACATTGGACAGCGATCCCGGCAGCAATGGGCACAGCGAGCCTCTCCCCAGGGAACCGCCCCAAGAGCCAAAGGGGTTTGCGGGGTGCCCCTCGCCTGCCGATGCTGTGGACGAGGCCGAGGCAGGAGGCACGGAGGCTGGCCGTGCCCAGGCCGCCCCTCCCCAGGAAAAGCCCTGCGGGGATGAGCCGCCGGCAGGAGCTTGCCCGGTGCCTGAGCAGCCCCTGGCACGCAGCGTTCCTGCTTGCCCCGCTGGCAGCGCAGCCGTCCCGCAGCCCCCGGCCCCACGGCCATGGCGCTCCATGGCCAAGAGGGCCCGGCGGGCTCTGCGCCGCCTTTTCTCCTTCAGCTGCCTCAGGGGGCAGCCAGAGGAGTGAGCCCGGGGCCAGCAGCAGGACCATGGCCAAAGATGCCGGGGCTCACCCTGGGGACACCCAGCTCCCAGGGGCAGCGGCAGGTCCCAGAGGGAACGGCTCCAGGGAGATGAAGACTCGGGATGCATGGATGGATGGGTGGATGGTGGCCAAGGCAACCACTTGCCAAAGGCAGGCCCTGCTGCCGGCCACAGCGCCTCAGCCCAAGCCAACAGCAAGGCAGCCTGCTCAGGGAGATCCAGCTGAGGAAGGATGACAGCACAGCCTCGTAGAATCCCTGAGGAGCTGAATTTAGGCCTGGCCTGCATTTTCAGGGGGCATCCCAACCCTGCCCCAAGCTAGGCTTAGGACTTGAGAAATGCTCCTTGGGCCTCAGCATTGCAGATAAATACAGGCAAACCTGTCCTCTCTTCACATGAGAAATAGCAAAGTGCCTCCCTGGATACCAACAACAACAACTGGAGAAAGGTGTTAACTCCGGTTGAACGATTCGGGCATCCTCGCCTCTAGAGGAACCACTGAGAATCCAGTGCAGAGAAACACAGGGTGAGGGAAGACCAACAAGTCGCTACTGGAGCCCAGCCTCTTGCACTGCCGTTTGTTTAATCTCTTCCTCACCTCACCCCAGCCCTGCTCTTCCCCATGCCTCAACACTCCAACTCTTCCCCACCCCCCTCCCAGAGCTTCCCAAGCACAACCCCTCCATTCTCCCACCCCAACCACCCTGCATTCCCCCTCTTTCCTTCTCACCCTTCTCTTTCCCATCCCCACATTTACAGTGAACTAAATCTCTGTTGTTGATTTTGATAGATGGTCCTCTTGGCAACTTAGTTCAGGCAGAGGCATCTCTCACTAATCTCATCTCAACAGGGCCACACATCTGCTCACAACACCCAAGGTGTGGCCTCCACAGTGCCCAGCACAGAGGGACAGTCACTGCCCTGGTCCTGCTGGCCACACCAGTGCTGACACAGAAGGCCAGGAGATCGCGGGCCTCCCTACCCAGCTGGGCACACACTGGCTCAGGTTTGGCTTCTGTCAGCCAGCACCCCAAGTCCTTTTCTACTGGGCAGATTTCCAGCCACTCTGCCCCCAGCCTGGGCCACTGCAGGGGCTTTTGGGGACACAAGGGCAGCGTGGGGAAATATCGCAAGGTCTCGAGATATCTTGATGTCACGCAGAACCCCTCCCCTTTTACTGTTACTGACCGATAACCCCTGTTCTAAAAGACCCTGACTAACCCTTAATAAAGGCCAGTTACTGTCCACCATATTGGTGTATGCATGTGCTTGGCCCGTGTGGCAGAGGCGCCGCCACTGAACCGTCCTCGACCCGGGACGCCACGCCCCAAGTGGCGGCAACAGGGCAGGACCCAGGCCTTGCTCTTCTTGAACCTCACCCCACTGGCCTCACAGCACCCAGCCAGCCTTTAGAGCCTTGTCACCCTCCAGCACATTGACACTCCCACCCAACTTGGTCTCATCACAATTTTACTGCTGAGGGTACGTACCCTCTATGGCCTTGTCCACATCCACAGGACAGACACTGAACAGAACTGGGCCCAGGGGACACTGCTAGTGACCAGGCAACACTGGACGTGACAGCATTCCCCATCACTCTCTGGACACGGCCATCCTGACAGTTCTTAACCCAGCAAACAGTGCCCCTGCACAAGGCCTGGGCTGACGGCTTTTCCAGGACTCTGCTGTGGCAGATGGAGTCAAGGGTTTTTCCTCATGGGAGACTCCATGCCCCGCTTTTCCCTCAGGCCTGAGGTGGCTCATCCATGGCCCAAGGGATATCAGGTTGCTCAGGCAGGACCTGCCTTTCCTAAACCCAAACTCCCTGGGCCTGATCCCTCAGCTGCCCTCTCTGGGCCCTGCGATCCCCCTCACCATGATCTATCTGCCCCAGAACCTTGCTGGGCCCCGAGGTCAGGCTGACAGGCCTGCACTTCCCCACAGCCTCCCTGTGGCCCTTCTTGGGCCTGGATGTCACACTGCCACCTCCAGGCATCTGGGACCTCCCCAGCTGGCAGGGAATGATGACAATGAAGGATGGCAGAGTGGCTTAGGGAGCTCTTCCATGGGCTCCCTCAGCATCCCTGGGGGACTCTGGGCCAGGCCCACACACTTGGCAGTGTCCAAGTGGCTGCACGGGTCACTGACGGCTTCCTCTGGGATTGCAGGGGGGCTGCTCTGCTCCCTGCCCCTGTGTGCCAGCTCAGGGGACTGCTTGTCCTCAGGATAACCCATCTGACTGTTGAAGACTGAGGCAAAGAAGGCGTTCCATGCCTGAGCCTTTCCTCGTCCCTTGTGACCATATCCCCCTCATCCCCACATCGATTAAGGAAGGGTGATGTTCCTTGGTGCTCCTGTGTTCCTCATCTTTTTTAACAAAGACCTTTTGTTCTCTTTGAAGGTAATGGCCAGATGAAATTCAAACAGGTTTTTGCCATTCTGATGACCTTTCTACCTGGGATCAGGGCAGGGACACGTGAGGGGCTGAGTGGGAATCACACTTTGGCACAGCACAGGGCTTCCTTGGGCATGTTTAGGGGAAGAACACACAAGGTGGGACAAGAGACAGCTGCAGGTCTATGGGAGAAGAACAAGTGTAGGCAAATTGAGGGACAACGGCCTAAACAAGGCCTCTGTGACCAGGGACCTGTTCTGTCCTCCATTTTTCTGCATGGAAACCACCAGGCCTCTGGGACCATGGGCGGCCATGCCCACCAGGCCTTTGTGACCCGCGGTGACATCGTGCCCAGACACCATTGTGATGCAAGTCCATGTCATGGCACTTGGGGCTATAAATACCCTGCAGCGGCCACTCCCAGCAGAGCAGCTCTCTGAGGAGGCAGCAGCTTCTCTGGAGGCAGCAGCTTCTCAGGACACAGCAGCTCACCTTGGTGATTCTGGCCAGTGTCTGGCACAGCAGCCTGAAGATGTGGAAGCAGCAGGAGGCGAATGCCCACGGCCAGCCCCGGCAGGGGCAGCCACTGCTGCACCAAGGCCTTGGGCCAGCAGCAAGGCAGGGCCGTGGCCTGCCACCCATGCAAGCCGCACGTGCTGTGCCGCTCTGCACTGCGACCCAGCCAGCTTGGAAGCACCTGGGGCACTCTGAGACAGACGTGCTCATCAAGGTGCAGGCAGGGCATGGGGACAACACCTGCAGGGACCTGTTCACAGGCCTGGGCCCATATATGTGGGGGAAGAGGTCTACCCTGAGAGCCTCCAGGTGGGTAAGTGCCCACCAGGAGGCACAGGGAATTTGGTGGCCAGCCAAGCAAAGAGCATGGCACCATCGGCTGTGCCCAAAGGATGAGGCGACTTTGGTGGATCGTTTGCATAAAAAGAGGGAGGAGCTGGGCAGGTTGGAAGACAAAGTCCATGCAGAGATGTTTAGAGCCACCTTCTCCTCCCTGTACAACAAAGAAAGTCCCATGACGTCCAGGAGCATCCTCAGGGATCCACCAAGCCCCATCCTGGAGCCACCTGCAGGCCATTGCGAGAGGCACAGCACATCCTGTGTGACAAAAGATGCCACAGGAGAGACACCAAAGTACTCAGAGCTTGTGTCTCTTGACCAGTTGTTGGCAGAGATATGCCCTGTCTCTGATGACTCTCTGTCCTCTGACGCTCCTGTCAAGGAGCTCCCCGAAAACTGGGAGCAAGAAGAGCTCCTGGACACAGAAGCAGAAGGACAGAAGGACAGAGAGCCAGAGAGTGCCTTGTTTCTCCCACCTCTGCAAGACAAAGAAGAATGTGTCCTCAGGGATACATCAAGTGTCAGCCCGGGACTTGCTGCAGGCTCCCAGGGGCTGTGCAGCACTTCGGGAGGGACCAAAGACTCAGCAGGAGAGACAGAAAACAACACAGAGACGGCACCTCCTGACCGCTTGGTGCACCTGCGCTCGGCCGCTGACAATGAGCCATCCTGTGATGCTCTTCTAAACGAGCTCCTGGAAAAGCGGGAGAGAGGAAAGCTCCTTGGCAGAGCTGGGCCAGGAGAGTGGGACAGCGAGACAGAGAGCTCGTTGTCTCTCACACCGGGAGATGATGAAGAGCCAGAACATTCTACATTGGACAGCGATCCCGGCAGCAATGGGCACAGCGAGCCTCTCCCCAGGGAACCGCCCCAAGAGCCAAAGGGGTTTGCGGGGTGCCCCTCGCCTGCCGATGCTGTGGACGAGGCCGAGGCAGGAGGCACGGAGGCTGGCCGTGCCCAGGCCGCCCCTCCCCAGGAAAAGCCCTGCGGGGATGAGCCGCCGGCAGGAGCTTGCCCGGTGCCTGAGCAGCCCCTGGCACGCAGCGTTCCTGCTTGCCCCGCTGGCAGCGCAGCCGTCCCGCAGCCCCCGGCCCCACGGCCATGGCGCTCCATGGCCAAGAGGGCCCGGCGGGCTCTGCACCGCCTTTTCTCCTTCAGCTGCCTCAGGGGGCAGCCAGAGGAGTGAGCCCGGGGCCAGCAGCAGGACCATGGCCAAAGATGCCGGGGCTCACCCTGGGGACACCCAGCTCCCAGGGGCAGCGGCAGGTCCCAGAGGGAACGGCTCCAGGGAGATGAAGACTCGGGATGCATGGATGGATGGGTGGATGGTGGCCAAGGCAACCACTTGCCAAAGGCAGGCCCTGCTGCCGGCCACAGCGCCTCAGCCCAAGCCAACAGCAAGGCAGCCTGCTCAGGGAGATCCAGCTGAGGAAGGATGACAGCACAGCCTCGTAGAATCCCTGAGGAGCTGAATTTAGGCCTGGCCTGCATTTTCAGGGGGCATCCCAACCCTGCCCCAAGCTAGGCTTAGGACTTGAGAAATGCTCCTTGGGCCTCAGCATTGCAGATAAATACAGGCAAACCTGTTCTCTCTTCACATGAGAAATAGCAAAGTGCCTCCCTGGATACCAACAACAACAACTGGAGAAAGGTGTTAACTCCGGTTGAACGATTCGGGCATCCTCGCCTCTAGAGGAACCACTGAGAATCCAGTGCAGAGAAACACAGGGTGAGGGAAGACCAACAAGTCGCTACTGGAGCCCAGCCTCTTGCACTGCCGTTTGTTTAATCTCTTCCTCACCTCACCCCAGCCCTGCTCTTCCCCATGCCTCCAACACTCCAACTCTTCCCCACCCCCCTCCCAGAGCTTCCCAAGCACAACCCCTCCATTCTCCCACCCCAACCACCCTGCATTCCCCCTCTTTCCTTCTCACCCTTCTCTTTCCCATCCCCACATTTACAGTGAACTAAATCTCTGTTGTTGATTTTGATAGATGGTCCTCTTGGCAACTTAGTTCAGGCAGAGGCATCTCTCACTAATCTCATCTCAACAGGGCCACACATCTGCTCACAACACCCAAGGTGTGGCCTCCACAGTGCCCAGCACAGAGGGACAGTCACTGCCCTGGTCCTGCTGGCCACACCAGTGCTGACACAGAAGGCCAGGAGATCGCGGGCCTCCCTACCCAGCTGGGCACACACTGGCTCAGGTTTGGCTTCTGTCAGCCAGCACCCCAAGTCCTTTTCTACTGGGCAGATTTCCAGCCACTCTGCCCCCAGCCTGGGCCACTGCAGGGGCTTTTGGGGACACAAGGGCAGTGTGGGGAAATATCGCAAGGTCTCGAGATATCTTGATGTCACGCAGAACCCCTCCCCTTTTACTGTTACTGACCGATAACCCCTGTTCTAAAAGACCCTGACTAACCCTTAATAAAGGCCAGTTACTGTCCACCATATTGGTGTATGCATGTGCTTGGCCCGTGTGGCAGAGGCGCCGCCACTGAACCGTCCTCGACCCGGGACGCCACGCCCCAAGTGGCGGCAACAGGGCAGGACCCAGGCCTTGCTCTTCTTGAACCTCACCCCACTGGCCTCACAGCACCCAGCCAGCCTTTAGAGCCTTGTCACCCTCCAGCACATTGACACTCCCACCCAACTTGGTCTCATCACAATTTTACTGCTGAGGGTACGTACCCTCTATGGCCTTGTCCACATCCACAGGACAGACACTGAACAGAACTGGGCCCAGGGGACACTGCTAGTGACCAGGCAACACTGGATGTGACAGCATTCCCCATCACTCTCTGGACACGGCCATCCTGACAGTTCTTAACCCAGCAAACAGTGCCCCTGCACAAGGCCTGGGCTGACGGCTTTTCCAGGACTCTGCTGTGGCAGATGGAGTCAAGGGTTTTTCCTCATGGGAGACTCCATGCCCCGCTTTTCCCTCAGGCCTGAGGTGGCTCATCCATGGCCCAAGGGATATCAGGTTGCTCAGGCAGGACCTGCCTTTCCTAAACCCAAACTCCCTGGGCCTGATCCCTCAGCTGCCCTCTCTGGGCCCTGCGATCCCCCTCACCATGATCTATCTGCCCCAGAACCTTGCTGGGCCCCGAGGTCAGGCTGACAGGCCTGCACTTCCCCACAGCCTCCCTGTGGCCCTTCTTGGGCCTGGATGTCACACTGCCACCTCCAGGCATCTGGGACCTCCCCAGCTGGCAGGGAATGATGACAATGAAGGATGGCAGAGTGGCTTAGGGAGCTCTTCCATGGGCTCCCTCAGCATCCCTGGGGGACTCTGGGCCAGGCCCACACACTTGGCAGTGTCCAAGTGGCTGCACGGGTCACTGACGGCTTCCTCTGGGATTGCAGGGGGGCTGCTCTGCTCCCTGCCCCTGTGTGCCAGCTCAGGGGACTGCTTGTCCTCAGGATAACCCATCTGACTGTTGAAGACTGAGGCAAAGAAGGCGTTCCATGCCTGAGCCTTTCCTCGTCCCTTGTGACCATATCCCCCTCATCCCCACATCGATTAAGGAAGGGTGATGTTCCTTGGTGCTCCTGTGTTCCTCATCTTTTTTAACAAAGACCTTTTGTTCTCTTTGAAGGTAATGGCCAGATGAAATTCAAACAGGTTTTTGCCATTCTGATGACCTTTCTACCTGGGATCAGGGCAGGGACACGTGAGGGGCTGAGTGGGAATCACACTTTGGCACAGCACAGGGCTTCCTTGGGCATGTTTAGGGGAAGAACACACAAGGTGGGACAAGAGACAGCTGCAGGTCTATGGGAGAAGAACAAGTGTAGGCAAATTGAGGGACAACGGCCTAAACAAGGCCTCTGTGACCAGGGACCTGTTCTGTCCTCCATTTTTCTGCATGGAAACCACCAGGCCTCTGGGACCATGGGCGGCCATGCCCACCAGGCCTTTGTGACCCGCGGTGACATCGTGCCCAGACACCATTGTGATGCAAGTCCATGTCATGGCACTTGGGGCTATAAATACCCTGCAGCGGCCACTCCCAGCAGAGCAGCTCTCTGAGGAGGCAGCAGCTTCTCTGGAGGCAGCAGCTTCTCAGGACACAGCAGCTCACCTTGGTGATTCTGGCCAGTGTCTGGCACAGCAGCCTGAAGATGTGGAAGCAGCAGGAGGCGAATGCCCACGGCCAGCCCCGGCAGGGGCAGCCACTGCTGCACCAAGGCCTTGGGCCAGCAGCAAGGCAGGGCCGTGGCCTGCCACCCATGCAAGCCGCACGTGCTGTGCCGCTCTGCACTGCGACCCAGCCAGCTTGGAAGCACCTGGGGCACTCTGAGACAGACGTGCTCATCAAGGTGCAGGCAGGGCATGGGGACAACACCTGCAGGGACCTGTTCACAGGCCTGGGCCCATATATGTGGGGGAAGAGGTCTACCCTGAGAGCCTCCAGGTGGGTAAGTGCCCACCAGGAGGCACAGGGAATTTGGTGGCCAGCCAAGCAAAGAGCATGGCACCATCGGCTGTGCCCAAAGGATGAGGCGACTTTGGTGGATCGTTTGCATAAAAAGAGGGAGGAGCTGGGCAGGTTGGAAGACAAAGTCCATGCAGAGATGTTTAGAGCCACCTTCTCCTCCCTGTACAACAAAGAAAGTCCCATGACGTCCAGGAGCATCCTCAGGGATCCACCAAGCCCCATCCTGGAGCCACCTGCAGGCCATTGCGAGAGGCACAGCACATCCTGTGTGACAAAAGATGCCACAGGAGAGACACCAAAGTACTCAGAGCTTGTGTCTCTTGACCAGTTGTTGGCAGAGATATGCCCTGTCTCTGATGACTCTCTGTCCTCTGACGCTCCTGTCAAGGAGCTCCCCGAAAACTGGGAGCAAGAAGAGCTCCTGGACACAGAAGCAGAAGGACAGAAGGACAGAGAGCCAGAGAGTGCCTTGTTTCTCCCACCTCTGCAAGACAAAGAAGAATGTGTCCTCAGGGATACATCAAGTGTCAGCCCGGGACTTGCTGCAGGCTCCCAGGGGCTGTGCAGCACTTCGGGAGGGACCAAAGACTCAGCAGGAGAGACAGAAAACAACACAGAGACGGCACCTCCTGACCGCTTGGTGCACCTGCGCTCGGCCGCTGACAATGAGCCATCCTGTGATGCTCTTCTAAACGAGCTCCTGGAAAAGCGGGAGAGAGGAAAGCTCCTTGGCAGAGCTGGGCCAGGAGAGTGGGACAGCGAGACAGAGAGCTCGTTGTCTCTCACACCGGGAGATGATGAAGAGCCAGAACATTCTACATTGGACAGCGATCCCGGCAGCAATGGGCACAGCGAGCCTCTCCCCAGGGAACCGCCCCAAGAGCCAAAGGGGTTTGCGGGGTGCCCCTCGCCTGCCGATGCTGTGGACGAGGCCGAGGCAGGAGGCACGGAGGCTGGCCGTGCCCAGGCCGCCCCTCCCCAGGAAAAGCCCTGCGGGGATGAGCCGCCGGCAGGAGCTTGCCCGGTGCCTGAGCAGCCCCTGGCACGCAGCGTTCCTGCTTGCCCCGCTGGCAGCGCAGCCGTCCCGCAGCCCCCGGCCCCACGGCCATGGCGCTCCATGGCCAAGAGGGCCCGGCGGGCTCTGCACTGCCTTTTCTCCTTCAGCTGCCACAGGGGGCAGCCAGAGGAGTGAGCCCGGGGCCAGCAGCAGGACCATGGCCAAAGATGCCGGGGCTCACCCTGGGGACACCCAGCTCCCAGGGGCAGCGGCAGGTCCCAGAGGGAACGGCTCCAGGGAGATGAAGACTCGGGATGCATGGATGGATGGGTGGATGGTGGCCAAGGCAACCACTTGCCAAAGGCAGGCCCTGCTGCCGGCCACAGCGCCTCAGCCCAAGCCAACAGCAAGGCAGCCTGCTCAGGGAGATCCAGCTGAGGAACGATGACAGCACAGCCTCGTAGAATCCCTGAGGAGCTGAATTTAGGCCTGGCCTGCATTTTCAGGGGGCATCCCAACCCTGCCCCAAGCTAGGCTTAGGACTTGAGAAATGCTCCTTGGGCCTCAGCATTGCAGATAAATACAGGCAAACCTGTTCTCTCTTCACATGAGAAATAGCAAAGTGCCTCCCTGGATACCAACAACAACAACTGGAGAAAGGTGTTAACTCCGGTTGAACGATTCGGGCATCCTCGCCTCTAGAGGAACCACTGAGAATCCAGTGCAGAGAAACACAGGGTGAGGGAAGACCAACAAGTCGCTACTGGAGCCCAGCCTCTTGCACTGCCGTTTGTTTAATCTCTTCCTCACCTCACCCCAGCCCTGCTCTTCCCCATGCCTCAACACTCCAACTCTTCCCCACCCCCCTCCCAGAGCTTCCCAAGCACAACCCCTCCATTCTCCCACCCCAACCACCCTGCATTCCCCCTCTTTCCTTCTCACCCTTCTCTTTCCCATCCCCACATTTACAGTGAACTAAATCTCTGTTGTTGATTTTGATAGATGGTCCTCTTGGCAACTTAGTTCAGGCAGAGGCATCTCTCACTAATCTCATCTCAACAGGGCCACACATCTGCTCACAACACCCAAGGTGTGGCCTCCACAGTGCCCAGCACAGAGGGACAGTCACTGCCCTGGTCCTGCTGGCCACACCAGTGCTGACACAGAAGGCCAGGAGATCGCGGGCCTCCCTACCCAGCTGGGCACACACTGGCTCAGGTTTGGCTTCTGTCAGCCAGCACCCCAAGTCCTTTTCTACTGGGCAGATTTCCAGCCACTCTGCCCCCAGCCTGGGCCACTGCAGGGGCTTTTGGGGACACAAGGGCAGTGTGGGGAAATATCGCAAGGTCTCGAGATATCTTGATGTCACGCAGAACCCCTCCCCTTTTACTGTTACTGACCGATAACCCCTGTTCTAAAAGACCCTGACTAACCCTTAATAAAGGCCAGTTACTGTCCACCATATTGGTGTATGCATGTGCTTGGCCCGTGTGGCAGAGGCGCCGCCACTGAACCGTCCTCGACCCGGGACGCCACGCCCCAAGTGGCGGCAACAGGGCAGGACCCAGGCCTTGCTCTTCTTGAACCTCACCCCACTGGCCTCACAGCACCCAGCCAGCCTTTAGAGCCTTGTCACCCTCCAGCACATTGACACTCCCACCCAACTTGGTCTCATCACAATTTTACTGCTGAGGGTACGTACCCTCTATGGCCTTGTCCACATCCACAGGACAGACACTGAACAGAACTGGGCCCAGGGGACACTGCTAGTGACCAGGCAACACTGGACGTGACAGCATTCCCCATCACTCTCTGGACACGGCCATCCTGACAGTTCTTAACCCAGCAAACAGTGCCCCTGCACAAGGCCTGGGCTGACGGCTTTTCCAGGACTCTGCTGTGGCAGATGGAGTCAAGGGTTTTTCCTCATGGGAGACTCCATGCCCCGCTTTTCCCTCAGGCCTGAGGTGGCTCATCCATGGCCCAAGGGATATCAGGTTGCTCAGGCAGGACCTGCCTTTCCTAAACCCAAACTCCCTGGGCCTGATCCCTCAGCTGCCCTCTCTGGGCCCTGCGATCCCCCTCACCATGATCTATCTGCCCCAGAACCTTGCTGGGCCCCGAGGTCAGGCTGACAGGCCTGCACTTCCCCACAGCCTCCCTGTGGCCCTTCTTGGGCCTGGATGTCACACTGCCACCTCCAGGCATCTGGGACCTCCCCAGCTGGCAGGGAATGATGACAATGAAGGATGGCAGAGTGGCTTAGGGAGCTCTTCCATGGGCTCCCTCAGCATCCCTGGGGGACTCTGGGCCAGGCCCACACACTTGGCAGTGTCCAAGTGGCTGCACGGGTCACTGACGGCTTCCTCTGGGATTGCAGGGGGGCTGCTCTGCTCCCTGCCCCTGTGTGCCAGCTCAGGGGACTGCTTGTCCTCAGGATAACCCATCTGACTGTTGAAGACTGAGGCAAAGAAGGCGTTCCATGCCTGAGCCTTTCCTCGTCCCTTGTGACCATATTCCCCTCATCCCCACATCGATTAAGGAAGGGTGATGTTCCTTGGTGCTCCTGTGTTCCTCATCTTTTTTAACAAAGACCTTTTGTTCTCTTTGAAGGTAATGGCCAGATGAAATTCAAACAGGTTTTTGCCATTCTGATGACCTTTCTACCTGGGATCAGGGCAGGGACACGTGAGGGGCTGAGTGGGAATCACACTTTGGCACAGCACAGGGCTTCCTTGGGCATGTTTAGGGGAAGAACACACAAGGTGGGACAAGAGACAGCTGCAGGTCTATGGGAGAAGAACAAGTGTAGGCAAATTGAGGGACAACGGCCTAAACAAGGCCTCTGTGACCAGGGACCTGTTCTGTCCTCCATTTTTCTGCATGGAAACCACCAGGCCTCTGGGACCATGGGCGGCCATGCCCACCAGGCCTTTGTGACCCGCGGTGACATCGTGCCCAGACACCATTGTGATGCAGGTCCATGTCATGGCCCTTGGGGCTATAAATACCCTGCAGCGGCCACTCCCAGCAGAGCAGCTCTCTGAGGAGGCAGCAGCTTCTCTGGAGGCAGCAGCTTCTCAGGACACAGCAGCTCACCTTGGTGATTCTGGCCAGTGTCTGGCACAGCAGCCTGAAGATGTGGAAGCAGCAGGAGGCGAATGCCCACGGCCAGCCCCGGCAGGGGCAGCCACTGCTGCACCAAGGCCTTGGGCCAGCAGCAAGGCAGGGCCATGGCCTGCCACCCATGCAAGCCGCACGTGCTGTGCCGCTCTGCACTGCGACCCAGCCGGCTTGGAAGCACCTGGGGCACTCTGAGACAGACGTGCTCATCAAGGTGCAGGCAGGGCATGGGGACAACACCTGCAGGGACCTGTTCACGGGCCTGGGCCCGTATATGTGGGGGAAGAGGTCTACCCTGAGAGCCTCCAGGTGGGTAAGTGCCCACCAGGAGGCACAGGGAATTTGGTGGCCAGCCAAGCAAAGAGCGTGGCACCATCGGCTGTGCCCAAAGGATGAGGCGACTTTGGTGGATCGTTTGCATAAAAAGAGGGAGGAGCTGGGCAGGTTGGAAGACAAAGTCCATGCAGAGATGTTTAGAGCCACCTTCTCCTCCCTGTACAACAAAGAAAGTCCCATGACGTCCAGGAGCATCCTCAGGGATCCACCAAGCCCCATCCTGGAGCCACCGGCAGGCCATTGCGAGAGGCACAGCACATCCTGTGTGACAAAAGATGCCACAGGAGAGACACCAAAGTACTCAGAGCTTGTGTCTCTTGACCAGTTGTTGGCAGAGATATGCCCTGTCTCTGATGACTCTCTGTCCTCTGACGCTCCTGTCAAGGAGCTCCCCGAAAACTGGGAGCAAGAAGAGCTCCTGGACACAGAAGCAGAAGGACAGAAGGACAGAGAGCCAGAGAGTGCCTTGTTTCTCCCACCACTGCAAGACAAAGAAGAATGTGTCCTCAGGGACACATCAAGTGTCAGCCCGGGACTTGCTGCAGGCTCCCAGGGGCTGTGCAGCACTTCGGGAGGGACCAAAGACTCAGCAGGAGAGACAGAAAACAACACAGAGACGGCACCTCCTGACCGCTTGGTGCACCTGCGCTCGGCCGCTGACAATGAGCCATCCTGTGATGCTCTTCTAAACGAGCTCCTGGAAAAGCGGGAGAGAGGAAAGCTCCTTGGCAGAGCTGGGCCAGGAGAGTGGGACAGCGAGACAGAGAGCTCGTTGTCTCTCACACCGGGAGATGATGAAGAGCCAGAACATTCTACATTGGACAGCGATCCCGGCAGCAATGGGCACAGCGAGCCTCTCCCCAGGGAACCGCCCCAAGAGCCAAAGGGGTTTGCGGGGTGCCCCTCGCCTGCCGATGCTGTGGACGAGGCCGAGGCAGGAGGCATGGAGGCTGGCCGTGCCCAGGCCGCCCCTCCCCAGGAAAAGCCCTGCGGGGATGAGCCGCCGGCAGGAGCTTGCCCGGTGCCTGTGCAGCCCCTGGCACGCAGCGTTCCTGCTTGCCCCGCTGGCAGCGCAGCCGTCCCGCAGCCCCCGGCCCCACGGCCATGGCGCTCCATGGCCAAGAGGGCCCGGCGGGCTCTGCGCCGCCTTTTCTCCTTCAGCTGCCTCAGGGGGCAGCCAGAGGAGTGAGCCCGGGGCCAGCAGCAGGACCATGGCCAAAGATGCCGGGGCTCACCCTGGGGACACCCAGCTCCCAGGGGCAGCGGCAGGTCCCAGAGGGAACGGCTCCAGGGAGATGAAGACTCGGGATGCATGGATGGATGGCGGGATGGTGGCCAAGGCAACCACTTGCCAAAGGCAGGCCCTGCTGCCGGCCACAGCGCCTCAGCCCAAGCCAACAGCAAGGCAGCCTGCTCAGGGAGATCCAGCTGAGGAAGGATGACAGCACAGCCTCGTAGAATCCCTGAGGAGCTGAATTTAGGCCTGGCCTGCATTTTCAGGGGGCATCCCAACCCTGCCCCAAGCCAGGCTTAGGACTTGAGAAATGCTCCTTGGGCCTCAGCATTGCAGATAAATACAGGCAAACCTGTTCTCTCTTCACATGAGAAATAGCAAAGTGCCTCCCTGGATACCAACAACAACAACTGGAGAAAGGTGTTAACTCCGGTTGAACGATTCGGGCATCCTCGCCTCTAGAGGAACCACTGAGAATCCAGTGCAGAGAAACACAGGGTGAGGGAAGACCAACAAGTCGCTACTGGAGCCCAGCCCCTTGCACTGCTGTTTGTTTAACCTCTTCCTCACCTCACCCCAGCCCTGCTCTTCCCCATGCCTCAACACTCCAACTCTTCCCCACCCCCCTCCCAGAGCTTCCCAAGCACAACCCCTCCATTCTCCCACCCCAACCACCCTGCATTCCCCCTCTTTCCTTCTCACCCTTCTCTTTCCCATCCCCACATTTACAGTGAACTAAATCTCTGTTGTTGATTTTGATAGATGGTCCTCTTGGCAACTTAGTTCAGGCAGAGGCATCTCTCACTAATCTCATCTCAACAGGGCCACACATCTGCTCACAACACCCAAGGTGTGGCCTCCACAGTGCCCAGCACAGAGGGACAGTCACTGCCCTGGTCCTGCTGGCCACACCAGTGCTGACACAGAAGGCCAGGAGATCGCGGGCCTCCCTACCCAGCTGGGCACACACTGGCTCAGGTTTGGCTTCTGTCAGCCAGCACCCCAAGTCCTTTTCTACTGGGCAGATTTCCAGCCACTCTGCCCCCAGCCTGGGCCACTGCAGGGGCTTTTGGGGACACAAGGGCAGCGTGGGGAAATATCGCAAGGTCTCGAGATATCTTGATGTCACGCAGAACCCCTCCCCTTTTACTGTTACTGACCGATAACCCCTGTTCTAAAAGACCCTGACTAACCCTTAATAAAGGCCAGTTACTGTCCACCATATTGGTGTATGCATGTGCTTGGCCCGTGTGGCAGAGGCGCCGCCACTGAACCGTCCTCGACCCGGGACGCCACGCCCCAAGTGGCGGCAACAGGGCAGGACCCAGGCCTTGCTCTTCTTGAACCTCACCCCACTGGCCTCACAGCACCCAGCCAGCCTTTAGAGCCTTGTCACCCTCCAGCACATTGACACTCCCACCCAACTTGGTCTCATCACAATTTTACCGCTGAGGGTACGTACCCTCTATGGCCTTGTCCACATCCACAGGACAGACACTGAACAGAACTGGGCCCAGGGGACACTGCTAGTGACCAGGCAACACTGGACGTGACAGCATTCCCCATCACTCTCTGGACACGGCCATCCTGACAGTTCTTAACCCAGCAAACAGTGCCCCTGCACAAGGCCTGGGCTGACGGCTTTTCCAGGACTCTGCTGTGGCAGATGGAGTCAAGGGTTTTTCCTCATGGGAGACTCCATGCCCCGCTTTTCCCTCAGGCCTGAGGTGGCTCATCCATGGCCCAAGGGATATCAGGTTGCTCAGGCAGGACCTGCCTTTCCTAAACCCAAACTCCCTGGGCCTGATCCCTCAGCTGCCCTCTCTGGGCCCTGCGATCCCCCTCACCATGATCTATCTGCCCCAGAACCTTGCTGGGCCCCGAGGTCAGGCTGACAGGCCTGCACTTCCCCACAGCCTCCCTGTGGCCCTTCTTGGGCCTGGATGTCACACTGCCACCTCCAGGCATCTGGGACCTCCCCAGCTGGCAGGGAATGATGACAATGAAGGATGGCAGAGTGGCTTAGGGAGCTCTTCCATGGGCTCCCTCAGCATCCCTGGGGGACTCTGGGCCAGGCCCACACACTTGGCAGTGTCCAAGTGGCTGCACGGGTCACTGACGGCTTCCTCTGGGATTGCAGGGGGGCTGCTCTGCTCCCTGCCCCTGTGTGCCAGCTCAGGGGACTGCTTGTCCTCAGGATAACCCATCTGACTGTTGAAGACTGAGGCAAAGAAGGCGTTCCATGCCTGAGCCTTTCCTCGTCCCTTGTGACCATATTCCCCTCATCCCCACATCGATTAAGGAAGGGTGATGTTCCTTGGTGCTCCTGTGTTCCTCATCTTTTTTAACAAAGACCTTTTGTTCTCTTTGAAGGTAATGGCCAGATGAAATTCAAACAGGTTTTTGCCATTCTGATGACCTTTCTACCTGGGATCAGGGCAGGGACACGTGAGGGGCTGAGTGGGAATCACACTTTGGCACAGCACAGGGCTTCCTTGGGCATGTTTAGGGGAAGAACACACAAGGTGGGACAAGAGACAGCTGCAGGTCTATGGGAGAAGAACAAGTGTAGGCAAATTGAGGGACAACGGCCTAAACAAGGCCTCTGTGACCAGGGACCTGTTCTGTCCTCCATTTTTCTGCATGGAAACCACCAGGCCTCTGGGACCATGGGCGGCCATGCCCACCAGGCCTTTGTGACCCGCGGTGACATCGTGCCCAGACACCATTGTGATGCAGGTCCATGTCATGGCCCTTGGGGCTATAAATACCCTGCAGCGGCCACTCCCAGCAGAGCAGCTCTCTGAGGAGGCAGCAGCTTCTCTGGAGGCAGCAGCTTCTCAGGACACAGCAGCTCACCTTGGTGATTCTGGCCAGTGTCTGGCACAGCAGCCTGAAGATGTGGAAGCAGCAGGAGGCGAATGCCCACGGCCAGCCCCGGCAGGGGCAGCCACTGCTGCACCAAGGCCTTGGGCCAGCAGCAAGGCAGGGCCATGGCCTGCCACCCATGCAAGCCGCACGTGCTGTGCCGCTCTGCACTGCGACCCAGCCGGCTTGGAAGCACCTGGGGCACTCTGAGACAGACGTGCTCATCAAGGTGCAGGCAGGGCATGGGGACAACACCTGCAGGGACCTGTTCACGGGCCTGGGCCCGTATATGTGGGGGAAGAGGTCTACCCTGAGAGCCTCCAGGTGGGTAAGTGCCCACCAGGAGGCACAGGGAATTTGGTGGCCAGCCAAGCAAAGAGCGTGGCACCATCGGCTGTGCCCAAAGGATGAGGCGACTTTGGTGGATCGTTTGCATAAAAAGAGGGAGGAGCTGGGCAGGTTGGAAGACAAAGTCCATGCAGAGATGTTTAGAGCCACCTTCTCCTCCCTGTACAACAAAGAAAGTCCCATGACGTCCAGGAGCATCCTCAGGGATCCACCAAGCCCCATCCTGGAGCCACCGGCAGGCCATTGCGAGAGGCACAGCACATCCTGTGTGACAAAAGATGCCACAGGAGAGACACCAAAGTACTCAGAGCTTGTGTCTCTTGACCAGTTGTTGGCAGAGATATGCCCTGTCTCTGATGACTCTCTGTCCTCTGACGCTCCTGTCAAGGAGCTCCCCGAAAACTGGGAGCAAGAAGAGCTCCTGGACACAGAAGCAGAAGGACAGAAGGACAGAGAGCCAGAGAGTGCCTTGTTTCTCCCACCACTGCAAGACAAAGAAGAATGTGTCCTCAGGGACACATCAAGTGTCAGCCCGGGACTTGCTGCAGGCTCCCAGGGGCTGTGCAGCACTTCGGGAGGGACCAAAGACTCAGCAGGAGAGACAGAAAACAACACAGAGACGGCACCTCCTGACCGCTTGGTGCACCTGCGCTCGGCCGCTGACAATGAGCCATCCTGTGATGCTCTTCTAAACGAGCTCCTGGAAAAGCGGGAGAGAGGAAAGCTCCTTGGCAGAGCTGGGCCAGGAGAGTGGGACAGCGAGACAGAGAGCTCGTTGTCTCTCACACCGGGAGATGATGAAGAGCCAGAACATTCTACATTGGACAGCGATCCCGGCAGCAATGGGCACAGCGAGCCTCTCCCCAGGGAACCGCCCCAAGAGCCAAAGGGGTTTGCGGGGTGCCCCTCGCCTGCCGATGCTGTGGACGAGGCCGAGGCAGGAGGCATGGAGGCTGGCCGTGCCCAGGCCGCCCCTCCCCAGGAAAAGCCCTGCGGGGATGAGCCGCCGGCAGGAGCTTGCCCGGTGCCTGTGCAGCCCCTGGCACGCAGCGTTCCTGCTTGCCCCGCTGGCAGCGCAGCCGTCCCGCAGCCCCCGGCCCCACGGCCATGGCGCTCCATGGCCAAGAGGGCCCGGCGGGCTCTGCGCCGCCTTTTCTCCTTCAGCTGCCTCAGGGGGCAGCCAGAGGAGTGAGCCCGGGGCCAGCAGCAGGACCATGGCCAAAGATGCCGGGGCTCACCCTGGGGACACCCAGCTCCCAGGGGCAGCGGCAGGTCCCAGAGGGAACGGCTCCAGGGAGATGAAGACTCGGGATGCATGGATGGATGGCGGGATGGTGGCCAAGGCAACCACTTGCCAAAGGCAGGCCCTGCTGCCGGCCACAGCGCCTCAGCCCAAGCCAACAGCAAGGCAGCCTGCTCAGGGAGATCCAGCTGAGGAAGGATGACAGCACAGCCTCGTAGAATCCCTGAGGAGCTGAATTTAGGCCTGGCCTGCATTTTCAGGGGGCATCCCAACCCTGCCCCAAGCCAGGCTTAGGACTTGAGAAATGCTCCTTGGGCCTCAGCATTGCAGATAAATACAGGCAAACCTGTTCTCTCTTCACATGAGAAATAGCAAAGTGCCTCCCTGGATACCAACAACAACAACTGGAGAAAGGTGTTAACTCCGGTTGAACGATTCGGGCATCCTCGCCTCTAGAGGAACCACTGAGAATCCAGTGCAGAGAAACACAGGGTGAGGGAAGACCAACAAGTCGCTACTGGAGCCCAGCCCCTTGCACTGCTGTTTGTTTAACCTCTTCCTCACCTCACCCCAGCCCTGCTCTTCCCCATGCCTCAACACTCCAACTCTTCCCCACCCCCCTCCCAGAGCTTCCCAAGCACAACCCCTCCATTCTCCCACCCCAACCACCCTGCATTCCCCCTCTTTCCTTCTCACCCTTCTCTTTCCCATCCCCACATTTACAGTGAACTAAATCTCTGTTGTTGATTTTGATAGATGGTCCTCTTGGCAACTTAGTTCAGGCAGAGGCATCTCTCACTAATCTCATCTCAACAGGGCCACACATCTGCTCACAACACCCAAGGTGTGGCCTCCACAGTGCCCAGCACAGAGGGACAGTCACTGCCCTGGTCCTGCTGGCCACACCAGTGCTGACACAGAAGGCCAGGAGATCGCGGGCCTCCCTACCCAGCTGGGCACACACTGGCTCAGGTTTGGCTTCTGTCAGCCAGCACCCCAAGTCCTTTTCTACTGGGCAGATTTCCAGCCACTCTGCCCCCAGCCTGGGCCACTGCAGGGGCTTTTGGGGACACAAGGGCAGCGTGGGGAAATATCGCAAGGTCTCGAGATATCTTGATGTCACGCAGAACCCCTCCCCTTTTACTGTTACTGACCGATAACCCCTGTTCTAAAAGACCCTGACTAACCCTTAATAAAGGCCAGTTACTGTCCACCATATTGGTGTATGCATGTGCTTGGCCCGTGTGGCAGAGGCGCCGCCACTGAACCGTCCTCGACCCGGGACGCCACGCCCCAAGTGGCGGCAACAGGGCAGGACCCAGGCCTTGCTCTTCTTGAACCTCACCCCACTGGCCTCACAGCACCCAGCCAGCCTTTAGAGCCTTGTCACCCTCCAGCACATTGACACTCCCACCCAACTTGGTCTCATCACAATTTTACCGCTGAGGGTACGTACCCTCTATGGCCTTGTCCACATCCACAGGACAGACACTGAACAGAACTGGGCCCAGGGGACACTGCTAGTGACCAGGCAACACTGGACGTGACAGCATTCCCCATCACTCTCTGGACACGGCCATCCTGACAGTTCTTAACCCAGCAAACAGTGCCCCTGCACAAGGCCTGGGCTGACGGCTTTTCCAGGACTCTGCTGTGGCAGATGGAGTCAAGGGTTTTTCCTCATGGGAGACTCCATGCCCCGCTTTTCCCTCAGGCCTGAGGTGGCTCATCCATGGCCCAAGGGATATCAGGTTGCTCAGGCAGGACCTGCCTTTCCTAAACCCAAACTCCCTGGGCCTGATCCCTCAGCTGCCCTCTCTGGGCCCTGCGATCCCCCTCACCATGATCTATCTGCCCCAGAACCTTGCTGGGCCCCGAGGTCAGGCTGACAGGCCTGCACTTCCCCACAGCCTCCCTGTGGCCCTTCTTGGGCCTGGATGTCACACTGCCACCTCCAGGCATCTGGGACCTCCCCAGCTGGCAGGGAATGATGACAATGAAGGATGGCAGAGTGGCTTAGGGAGCTCTTCCATGGGCTCCCTCAGCATCCCTGGGGGACTCTGGGCCAGGCCCACACACTTGGCAGTGTCCAAGTGGCTGCACGGGTCACTGACGGCTTCCTCTGGGATTGCAGGGGGGCTGCTCTGCTCCCTGCCCCTGTGTGCCAGCTCAGGGGACTGCTTGTCCTCAGGATAACCCATCTGACTGTTGAAGACTGAGGCAAAGAAGGCATTCCATGCCTGAGCCTTTCCTCGTCCCTTGTGACCATATTCCCCTCATCCCCACATCGATTAAGGAAGGGTGATGTTCCTTGGTGCTCCTGTGTTCCTCATCTTTTTTAACAAAGACCTTTTGTTCTCTTTGAAGGTAATGGCCAGATGAAATTCAAACAGGTTTTTGCCATTCTGATGACCTTTCTACCTGGGATCAGGGCAGGGACACGTGAGGGGCTGAGTGGGAATCACACTTTGGCACAGCACAGGGCTTCCTTGGGCATGTTTAGGGGAAGAACACACAAGGTGGGACAAGAGACAGCTGCAGGTCTATGGGAGAAGAACAAGTGTAGGCAAATTGAGGGACAACGGCCTAAACAAGGCCTCTGTGACCAGGGACCTGTTCTGTCCTCCATTTTTCTGCATGGAAACCACCAGGCCTCTGGGACCATGGGCGGCCATGCCCACCAGGCCTTTGTGACCCGCGGTGACATCGTGCCCAGACACCATTGTGATGCAGGTCCATGTCATGGCCCTTGGGGCTATAAATACCCTGCAGCGGCCACTCCCAGCAGAGCAGCTCTCTGAGGAGGCAGCAGCTTCTCTGGAGGCAGCAGCTTCTCAGGACACAGCAGCTCACCTTGGTGATTCTGGCCAGTGTCTGGCACAGCAGCCTGAAGATGTGGAAGCAGCAGGAGGCGAATGCCCACGGCCAGCCCCGGCAGGGGCAGCCACTGCTGCACCAAGGCCTTGGGCCAGCAGCAAGGCAGGGCCATGGCCTGCCACCCATGCAAGCCGCACGTGCTGTGCCGCTCTGCACTGCGACCCAGCCGGCTTGGAAGCACCTGGGGCACTCTGAGACAGACGTGCTCATCAAGGTGCAGGCAGGGCATGGGGACAACACCTGCAGGGACCTGTTCACGGGCCTGGGCCCGTATATGTGGGGGAAGAGGTCTACCCTGAGAGCCTCCAGGTGGGTAAGTGCCCACCAGGAGGCACAGGGAATTTGGTGGCCAGCCAAGCAAAGAGCGTGGCACCATCGGCTGTGCCCAAAGGATGAGGCGACTTTGGTGGATCGTTTGCATAAAAAGAGGGAGGAGCTGGGCAGGTTGGAAGACAAAGTCCATGCAGAGATGTTTAGAGCCACCTTCTCCTCCCTGTACAACAAAGAAAGTCCCATGACGTCCAGGAGCATCCTCAGGGATCCACCAAGCCCCATCCTGGAGCCACCGGCAGGCCATTGCGAGAGGCACAGCACATCCTGTGTGACAAAAGATGCCACAGGAGAGACACCAAAGTACTCAGAGCTTGTGTCTCTTGACCAGTTGTTGGCAGAGATATGCCCTGTCTCTGATGACTCTCTGTCCTCTGACGCTCCTGTCAAGGAGCTCCCCGAAAACTGGGAGCAAGAAGAGCTCCTGGACACAGAAGCAGAAGGACAGAAGGACAGAGAGCCAGAGAGTGCCTTGTTTCTCCCACCACTGCAAGACAAAGAAGAATGTGTCCTCAGGGACACATCAAGTGTCAGCCCGGGACTTGCTGCAGGCTCCCAGGGGCTGTGCAGCACTTCGGGAGGGACCAAAGACTCAGCAGGAGAGACAGAAAACAACACAGAGACGGCACCTCCTGACCGCTTGGTGCACCTGCGCTCGGCCGCTGACAATGAGCCATCCTGTGATGCTCTTCTAAACGAGCTCCTGGAAAAGCGGGAGAGAGGAAAGCTCCTTGGCAGAGCTGGGCCAGGAGAGTGGGACAGCGAGACAGAGAGCTCGTTGTCTCTCACACCGGGAGATGATGAAGAGCCAGAACATTCTACATTGGACAGCGATCCCGGCAGCAATGGGCACAGCGAGCCTCTCCCCAGGGAACCGCCCCAAGAGCCAAAGGGGTTTGCGGGGTGCCCCTCGCCTGCCGATGCTGTGGACGAGGCCGAGGCAGGAGGCACGGAGGCTGGCCGTGCCCAGGCCGCCCCTCCCCAGGAAAAGCCCTGCGGGGATGAGCCGCCGGCAGGAGCTTGCCCGGTGCCTGTGCAGCCCCTGGCACGCAGCGTTCCTGCTTGCCCCGCTGGCAGCGCAGCCGTCCCGCAGCCCCCGGCCCCACGGCCATGGCGCTCCATGGCCAAGAGGGCCCGGCGGGCTCTGCGCCGCCTTTTCTCCTTCAGCTGCCTCAGGGGGCAGCCAGAGGAGTGAGCCCGGGGCCAGCAGCAGGACCATGGCCAAAGATGCCGGGGCTCACCCTGGGGACACCCAGCTCCCAGGGGCAGCGGCAGGTCCCAGAGGGAACGGCTCCAGGGAGATGAAGACTCGGGATGCATGGATGGATGGCGGGATGGTGGCCAAGGCAACCACTTGCCAAAGGCAGGCCCTGCTGCCGGCCACAGCGCCTCAGCCCAAGCCAACAGCAAGGCAGCCTGCTCAGGGAGATCCAGCTGAGGAAGGATGACAGCACAGCCTCGTAGAATCCCTGAGGAGCTGAATTTAGGCCTGGCCTGCATTTTCAGGGGGCATCCCAACCCTGCCCCAAGCCAGGCTTAGGACTTGAGAAATGCTCCTTGGGCCTCAGCATTGCAGATAAATACAGGCAAACCTGTTCTCTCTTCACATGAGAAATAGCAAAGTGCCTCCCTGGATACCAACAACAACAACTGGAGAAAGGTGTTAACTCCGGTTGAACGATTCGGGCATCCTCGCCTCTAGAGGAACCACTGAGAATCCAGTGCAGAGAAACACAGGGTGAGGGAAGACCAACAAGTCGCTACTGGAGCCCAGCCCCTTGCACTGCTGTTTGTTTAACCTCTTCCTCACCTCACCCCAGCCCTGCTCTTCCCCATGCCTCAACACTCCAACTCTTCCCCACCCCCCTCCCAGAGCTTCCCAAGCACAACCCCTCCATTCTCCCACCCCAACCACCCTGCATTCCCCCTCTTTCCTTCTCACCCTTCTCTTTCCCATCCCCACATTTACAGTGAACTAAATCTCTGTTGTTGATTTTGATAGATGGTCCTCTTGGCAACTTAGTTCAGGCAGAGGCATCTCTCACTAATCTCATCTCAACAGGGCCACACATCTGCTCACAACACCCAAGGTGTGGCCTCCACAGTGCCCAGCACAGAGGGACAGTCACTGCCCTGGTCCTGCTGGCCACACCAGTGCTGACACAGAAGGCCAGGAGATCGCGGGCCTCCCTACCCAGCTGGGCACACACTGGCTCAGGTTTGGCTTCTGTCAGCCAGCACCCCAAGTCCTTTTCTACTGGGCAGATTTCCAGCCACTCTGCCCCCAGCCTGGGCCACTGCAGGGGCTTTTGGGGACACAAGGGCAGCGTGGGGAAATATCGCAAGGTCTCGAGATATCTTGATGTCACGCAGAACCCCTCCCCTTTTACTGTTACTGACCGATAACCCCTGTTCTAAAAGACCCTGACTAACCCTTAATAAAGGCCAGTTACTGTCCACCATATTGGTGTATGCATGTGCTTGGCCCGTGTGGCAGAGGCGCCGCCACTGAACCGTCCTCGACCCGGGACGCCACGCCCCAAGTGGCGGCAACAGGGCAGGACCCAGGCCTTGCTCTTCTTGAACCTCACCCCACTGGCCTCACAGCACCCAGCCAGCCTTTAGAGCCTTGTCACCCTCCAGCACATTGACACTCCCACCCAACTTGGTCTCATCACAATTTTACCGCTGAGGGTACGTACCCTCTATGGCCTTGTCCACATCCACAGGACAGACACTGAACAGAACTGGGCCCAGGGGACACTGCTAGTGACCAGGCAACACTGGACGTGACAGCATTCCCCATCACTCTCTGGACACGGCCATCCTGACAGTTCTTAACCCAGCAAACAGTGCCCCTGCACAAGGCCTGGGCTGACGGCTTTTCCAGGACTCTGCTGTGGCAGATGGAGTCAAGGGTTTTTCCTCATGGGAGACTCCATGCCCCGCTTTTCCCTCAGGCCTGAGGTGGCTCATCCATGGCCCAAGGGATATCAGGTTGCTCAGGCAGGACCTGCCTTTCCTAAACCCAAACTCCCTGGGCCTGATCCCTCAGCTGCCCTCTCTGGGCCCTGCGATCCCCCTCACCATGATCTATCTGCCCCAGAACCTTGCTGGGCCCCGAGGTCAGGCTGACAGGCCTGCACTTCCCCACAGCCTCCCTGTGGCCCTTCTTGGGCCTGGATGTCACACTGCCACCTCCAGGCATCTGGGACCTCCCCAGCTGGCAGGGAATGATGACAATGAAGGATGGCAGAGTGGCTTAGGGAGCTCTTCCATGGGCTCCCTCAGCATCCCTGGGGGACTCTGGGCCAGGCCCACACACTTGGCAGTGTCCAAGTGGCTGCACGGGTCACTGACGGCTTCCTCTGGGATTGCAGGGGGGCTGCTCTGCTCCCTGCCCCTGTGTGCCAGCTCAGGGGACTGCTTGTCCTCAGGATAACCCATCTGACTGTTGAAGACTGAGGCAAAGAAGGCATTCCATGCCTGAGCCTTTCCTCGTCCCTTGTGACCATATTCCCCTCATCCCCACATCGATTAAGGAAGGGTGATGTTCCTTGGTGCTCCTGTGTTCCTCATCTTTTTTAACAAAGACCTTTTGTTCTCTTTGAAGGTAATGGCCAGATGAAATTCAAACAGGTTTTTGCCATTCTGATGACCTTTCTACCTGGGATCAGGGCAGGGACACGTGAGGGGCTGAGTGGGAATCACACTTTGGCACAGCACAGGGCTTCCTTGGGCATGTTTAGGGGAAGAACACACAAGGTGGGACAAGAGACAGCTGCAGGTCTATGGGAGAAGAACAAGTGTAGGCAAATTGAGGGACAACGGCCTAAACAAGGCCTCTGTGACCAGGGACCTGTTCTGTCCTCCATTTTTCTGCATGGAAACCACCAGGCCTCTGGGACCATGGGCGGCCATGCCCACCAGGCCTTTGTGACCCGCGGTGACATCGTGCCCAGACACCATTGTGATGCAGGTCCATGTCATGGCCCTTGGGGCTATAAATACCCTGCAGCGGCCACTCCCAGCAGAGCAGCTCTCTGAGGAGGCAGCAGCTTCTCTGGAGGCAGCAGCTTCTCAGGACACAGCAGCTCACCTTGGTGATTCTGGCCAGTGTCTGGCACAGCAGCCTGAAGATGTGGAAGCAGCAGGAGGCGAATGCCCACGGCCAGCCCCGGCAGGGGCAGCCACTGCTGCACCAAGGCCTTGGGCCAGCAGCAAGGCAGGGCCATGGCCTGCCACCCATGCAAGCCGCACGTGCTGTGCCGCTCTGCACTGCGACCCAGCCGGCTTGGAAGCACCTGGGGCACTCTGAGACAGACGTGCTCATCAAGGTGCAGGCAGGGCATGGGGACAACACCTGCAGGGACCTGTTCACGGGCCTGGGCCCGTATATGTGGGGGAAGAGGTCTACCCTGAGAGCCTCCAGGTGGGTAAGTGCCCACCAGGAGGCACAGGGAATTTGGTGGCCAGCCAAGCAAAGAGCGTGGCACCATCGGCTGTGCCCAAAGGATGAGGCGACTTTGGTGGATCGTTTGCATAAAAAGAGGGAGGAGCTGGGCAGGTTGGAAGACAAAGTCCATGCAGAGATGTTTAGAGCCACCTTCTCCTCCCTGTACAACAAAGAAAGTCCCATGACGTCCAGGAGCATCCTCAGGGATCCACCAAGCCCCATCCTGGAGCCACCGGCAGGCCATTGCGAGAGGCACAGCACATCCTGTGTGACAAAAGATGCCACAGGAGAGACACCAAAGTACTCAGAGCTTGTGTCTCTTGACCAGTTGTTGGCAGAGATATGCCCTGTCTCTGATGACTCTCTGTCCTCTGACGCTCCTGTCAAGGAGCTCCCCGAAAACTGGGAGCAAGAAGAGCTCCTGGACACAGAAGCAGAAGGACAGAAGGACAGAGAGCCAGAGAGTGCCTTGTTTCTCCCACCACTGCAAGACAAAGAAGAATGTGTCCTCAGGGACACATCAAGTGTCAGCCCGGGACTTGCTGCAGGCTCCCAGGGGCTGTGCAGCACTTCGGGAGGGACCAAAGACTCAGCAGGAGAGACAGAAAACAACACAGAGACGGCACCTCCTGACCGCTTGGTGCACCTGCGCTCGGCCGCTGACAATGAGCCATCCTGTGATGCTCTTCTAAACGAGCTCCTGGAAAAGCGGGAGAGAGGAAAGCTCCTTGGCAGAGCTGGGCCAGGAGAGTGGGACAGCGAGACAGAGAGCTCGTTGTCTCTCACACCGGGAGATGATGAAGAGCCAGAACATTCTACATTGGACAGCGATCCCGGCAGCAATGGGCACAGCGAGCCTCTCCCCAGGGAACCGCCCCAAGAGCCAAAGGGGTTTGCGGGGTGCCCCTCGCCTGCCGATGCTGTGGACGAGGCCGAGGCAGGAGGCACGGAGGCTGGCCGTGCCCAGGCCGCCCCTCCCCAGGAAAAGCCCTGCGGGGATGAGCCGCCGGCAGGAGCTTGCCCGGTGCCTGTGCAGCCCCTGGCACGCAGCGTTCCTGCTTGCCCCGCTGGCAGCGCAGCCGTCCCGCAGCCCCCGGCCCCACGGCCATGGCGCTCCATGGCCAAGAGGGCCCGGCGGGCTCTGCGCCGCCTTTTCTCCTTCAGCTGCCTCAGGGGGCAGCCAGAGGAGTGAGCCCGGGGCCAGCAGCAGGACCATGGCCAAAGATGCCGGGGCTCACCCTGGGGACACCCAGCTCCCAGGGGCAGCGGCAGGTCCCAGAGGGAACGGCTCCAGGGAGATGAAGACTCGGGATGCATGGATGGATGGCGGGATGGTGGCCAAGGCAACCACTTGCCAAAGGCAGGCCCTGCTGCCGGCCACAGCGCCTCAGCCCAAGCCAACAGCAAGGCAGCCTGCTCAGGGAGATCCAGCTGAGGAAGGATGACAGCACAGCCTCGTAGAATCCCTGAGGAGCTGAATTTAGGCCTGGCCTGCATTTTCAGGGGGCATCCCAACCCTGCCCCAAGCCAGGCTTAGGACTTGAGAAATGCTCCTTGGGCCTCAGCATTGCAGATAAATACAGGCAAACCTGTTCTCTCTTCACATGAGAAATAGCAAAGTGCCTCCCTGGATACCAACAACAACAACTGGAGAAAGGTGTTAACTCCGGTTGAACGATTCGGGCATCCTCGCCTCTAGAGGAACCACTGAGAATCCAGTGCAGAGAAACACAGGGTGAGGGAAGACCAACAAGTCGCTACTGGAGCCCAGCCCCTTGCACTGCTGTTTGTTTAACCTCTTCCTCACCTCACCCCAGCCCTGCTCTTCCCCATGCCTCAACACTCCAACTCTTCCCCACCCCCCTCCCAGAGCTTCCCAAGCACAACCCCTCCATTCTCCCACCCCAACCACCCTGCATTCCCCCTCTTTCCTTCTCACCCTTCTCTTTCCCATCCCCACATTTACAGTGAACTAAATCTCTGTTGTTGATTTTGATAGATGGTCCTCTTGGCAACTTAGTTCAGGCAGAGGCATCTCTCACTAATCTCATCTCAACAGGGCCACACATCTGCTCACAACACCCAAGGTGTGGCCTCCACAGTGCCCAGCACAGAGGGACAGTCACTGCCCTGGTCCTGCTGGCCACACCAGTGCTGACACAGAAGGCCAGGAGATCGCAGGCCTCCCTACCCAGCTGGGCACACACTGGCTCAGGTTTGGCTTCTGTCAGCCAGCACCCCAAGTCCTTTTCTACTGGGCAGATTTCCAGCCACTCTGCCCCCAGCCTGGGCCACTGCAGGGGCTTTTGGGGACACAAGGGCAGCGTGGGGAAATATCGCAAGGTCTCGAGATATCTTGATGTCACGCAGAACCCCTCCCCTTTTACTGTTACTGACCGATAACCCCTGTTCTAAAAGACCCTGACTAACCCTTAATAAAGGCCAGTTACTGTCCACCATATTGGTGTATGCATGTGCTTGGCCCGTGTGGCAGAGGCGCCGCCACTGAACCGTCCTCGACCCGGGACGCCACGCCCCAAGTGGCGGCAACAGGGCAGGACCCAGGCCTTGCTCTTCTTGAACCTCACCCCACTGGCCTCACAGCACCCAGCCAGCCTTTAGAGCCTTGTCACCCTCCAGCACATTGACACTCCCACCCAACTTGGTCTCATCACAATTTTACCGCTGAGGGTACGTACCCTCTATGGCCTTGTCCACATCCACAGGACAGACACTGAACAGAACTGGGCCCAGGGGACACTGCTAGTGACCAGGCAACACTGGACGTGACAGCATTCCCCATCACTCTCTGGACACGGCCATCCTGACAGTTCTTAACCCAGCAAACAGTGCCCCTGCACAAGGCCTGGGCTGACGGCTTTTCCAGGACTCTGCTGTGGCAGATGGAGTCAAGGGTTTTTCCTCATGGGAGACTCCATGCCCCGCTTTTCCCTCAGGCCTGAGGTGGCTCATCCATGGCCCAAGGGATATCAGGTTGCTCAGGCAGGACCTGCCTTTCCTAAACCCAAACTCCCTGGGCCTGATCCCTCAGCTGCCCTCTCTGGGCCCTGCGATCCCCCTCACCATGATCTATCTGCCCCAGAACCTTGCTGGGCCCCGAGGTCAGGCTGACAGGCCTGCACTTCCCCACAGCCTCCCTGTGGCCCTTCTTGGGCCTGGATGTCACACTGCCACCTCCAGGCATCTGGGACCTCCCCAGCTGGCAGGGAATGATGACAATGAAGGATGGCAGAGTGGCTTAGGGAGCTCTTCCATGGGCTCCCTCAGCATCCCTGGGGGACTCTGGGCCAGGCCCACACACTTGGCAGTGTCCAAGTGGCTGCACGGGTCACTGACGGCTTCCTCTGGGATTGCAGGGGGGCTGCTCTGCTCCCTGCCCCTGTGTGCCAGCTCAGGGGACTGCTTGTCCTCAGGATAACCCATCTGACTGTTGAAGACTGAGGCAAAGAAGGCATTCCATGCCTGAGCCTTTCCTCGTCCCTTGTGACCATATTCCCCTCATCCCCACATCGATTAAGGAAGGGTGATGTTCCTTGGTGCTCCTGTGTTCCTCATCTTTTTTAACAAAGACCTTTTGTTCTCTTTGAAGGTAATGGCCAGATGAAATTCAAACAGGTTTTTGCCATTCTGATGACCTTTCTACCTGGGATCAGGGCAGGGACACGTGAGGGGCTGAGTGGGAATCACACTTTGGCACAGCACAGGGCTTCCTTGGGCATGTTTAGGGGAAGAACACACAAGGTGGGACAAGAGACAGCTGCAGGTCTATGGGAGAAGAACAAGTGTAGGCAAATTGAGGGACAACGGCCTAAACAAGGCCTCTGTGACCAGGGACCTGTTCTGTCCTCCATTTTTCTGCATGGAAACCACCAGGCCTCTGGGACCATGGGCGGCCATGCCCACCAGGCCTTTGTGACCCGCGGTGACATCGTGCCCAGACACCATTGTGATGCAGGTCCATGTCATGGCCCTTGGGGCTATAAATACCCTGCAGCGGCCACTCCCAGCAGAGCAGCTCTCTGAGGAGGCAGCAGCTTCTCTGGAGGCAGCAGCTTCTCAGGACACAGCAGCTCACCTTGGTGATTCTGGCCAGTGTCTGGCACAGCAGCCTGAAGATGTGGAAGCAGCAGGAGGCGAATGCCCACGGCCAGCCCCGGCAGGGGCAGCCACTGCTGCACCAAGGCCTTGGGCCAGCAGCAAGGCAGGGCCATGGCCTGCCACCCATGCAAGCCGCACGTGCTGTGCCGCTCTGCACTGCGACCCAGCCGGCTTGGAAGCACCTGGGGCACTCTGAGACAGACGTGCTCATCAAGGTGCAGGCAGGGCATGGGGACAACACCTGCAGGGACCTGTTCACGGGCCTGGGCCCGTATATGTGGGGGAAGAGGTCTACCCTGAGAGCCTCCAGGTGGGTAAGTGCCCACCAGGAGGCACAGGGAATTTGGTGGCCAGCCAAGCAAAGAGCGTGGCACCATCGGCTGTGCCCAAAGGATGAGGCGACTTTGGTGGATCGTTTGCATAAAAAGAGGGAGGAGCTGGGCAGGTTGGAAGACAAAGTCCATGCAGAGATGTTTAGAGCCACCTTCTCCTCCCTGTACAACAAAGAAAGTCCCATGACGTCCAGGAGCATCCTCAGGGATCCACCAAGCCCCATCCTGGAGCCACCGGCAGGCCATTGCGAGAGGCACAGCACATCCTGTGTGACAAAAGATGCCACAGGAGAGACACCAAAGTACTCAGAGCTTGTGTCTCTTGACCAGTTGTTGGCAGAGATATGCCCTGTCTCTGATGACTCTCTGTCCTCTGACGCTCCTGTCAAGGAGCTCCCCGAAAACTGGGAGCAAGAAGAGCTCCTGGACACAGAAGCAGAAGGACAGAAGGACAGAGAGCCAGAGAGTGCCTTGTTTCTCCCACCACTGCAAGACAAAGAAGAATGTGTCCTCAGGGACACATCAAGTGTCAGCCCGGGACTTGCTGCAGGCTCCCAGGGGCTGTGCAGCACTTCGGGAGGGACCAAAGACTCAGCAGGAGAGACAGAAAACAACACAGAGACGGCACCTCCTGACCGCTTGGTGCACCTGCGCTCGGCCGCTGACAATGAGCCATCCTGTGATGCTCTTCTAAACGAGCTCCTGGAAAAGCGGGAGAGAGGAAAGCTCCTTGGCAGAGCTGGGCCAGGAGAGTGGGACAGCGAGACAGAGAGCTCGTTGTCTCTCACACCGGGAGATGATGAAGAGCCAGAACATTCTACATTGGACAGCGATCCCGGCAGCAATGGGCACAGCGAGCCTCTCCCCAGGGAACCGCCCCAAGAGCCAAAGGGGTTTGCGGGGTGCCCCTCGCCTGCCGATGCTGTGGACGAGGCCGAGGCAGGAGGCACGGAGGCTGGCCGTGCCCAGGCCGCCCCTCCCCAGGAAAAGCCCTGCGGGGATGAGCCGCCGGCAGGAGCTTGCCCGGTGCCTGTGCAGCCCCTGGCACGCAGCGTTCCTGCTTGCCCCGCTGGCAGCGCAGCCGTCCCGCAGCCCCCGGCCCCACGGCCATGGCGCTCCATGGCCAAGAGGGCCCGGCGGGCTCTGCGCCGCCTTTTCTCCTTCAGCTGCCTCAGGGGGCAGCCAGAGGAGTGAGCCCGGGGCCAGCAGCAGGACCATGGCCAAAGATGCCGGGGCTCACCCTGGGGACACCCAGCTCCCAGGGGCAGCGGCAGGTCCCAGAGGGAACGGCTCCAGGGAGATGAAGACTCGGGATGCATGGATGGATGGCGGGATGGTGGCCAAGGCAACCACTTGCCAAAGGCAGGCCCTGCTGCCGGCCACAGCGCCTCAGCCCAAGCCAACAGCAAGGCAGCCTGCTCAGGGAGATCCAGCTGAGGAAGGATGACAGCACAGCCTCGTAGAATCCCTGAGGAGCTGAATTTAGGCCTGGCCTGCATTTTCAGGGGGCATCCCAACCCTGCCCCAAGCCAGGCTTAGGACTTGAGAAATGCTCCTTGGGCCTCAGCATTGCAGATAAATACAGGCAAACCTGTTCTCTCTTCACATGAGAAATAGCAAAGTGCCTCCCTGGATACCAACAACAACAACTGGAGAAAGGTGTTAACTCCGGTTGAACGATTCGGGCATCCTCGCCTCTAGAGGAACCACTGAGAATCCAGTGCAGAGAAACACAGGGTGAGGGAAGACCAACAAGTCGCTACTGGAGCCCAGCCCCTTGCACTGCTGTTTGTTTAACCTCTTCCTCACCTCACCCCAGCCCTGCTCTTCCCCATGCCTCAACACTCCAACTCTTCCCCACCCCCCTCCCAGAGCTTCCCAAGCACAACCCCTCCATTCTCCCACCCCAACCACCCTGCATTCCCCCTCTTTCCTTCTCACCCTTCTCTTTCCCATCCCCACATTTACAGTGAACTAAATCTCTGTTGTTGATTTTGATAGATGGTCCTCTTGGCAACTTAGTTCAGGCAGAGGCATCTCTCACTAATCTCATCTCAACAGGGCCACACATCTGCTCACAACACCCAAGGTGTGGCCTCCACAGTGCCCAGCACAGAGGGACAGTCACTGCCCTGGTCCTGCTGGCCACACCAGTGCTGACACAGAAGGCCAGGAGATCGCGGGCCTCCCTACCCAGCTGGGCACACACTGGCTCAGGTTTGGCTTCTGTCAGCCAGCACCCCAAGTCCTTTTCTACTGGGCAGATTTCCAGCCACTCTGCCCCCAGCCTGGGCCACTGCAGGGGCTTTTGGGGACACAAGGGCAGCGTGGGGAAATATCGCAAGGTCTCGAGATATCTTGATGTCACGCAGAACCCCTCCCCTTTTACTGTTACTGACCGATAACCCCTGTTCTAAAAGACCCTGACTAACCCTTAATAAAGGCCAGTTACTGTCCACCATATTGGTGTATGCATGTGCTTGGCCCGTGTGGCAGAGGCGCCGCCACTGAACCGTCCTCGACCCGGGACGCCACGCCCCAAGTGGCGGCAACAGGGCAGGACCCAGGCCTTGCTCTTCTTGAACCTCACCCCACTGGCCTCACAGCACCCAGCCAGCCTTTAGAGCCTTGTCACCCTCCAGCACATTGACACTCCCACCCAACTTGGTCTCATCACAATTTTACCGCTGAGGGTACGTACCCTCTATGGCCTTGTCCACATCCACAGGACAGACACTGAACAGAACTGGGCCCAGGGGACACTGCTAGTGACCAGGCAACACTGGACGTGACAGCATTCCCCATCACTCTCTGGACACGGCCATCCTGACAGTTCTTAACCCAGCAAACAGTGCCCCTGCACAAGGCCTGGGCTGACGGCTTTTCCAGGACTCTGCTGTGGCAGATGGAGTCAAGGGTTTTTCCTCATGGGAGACTCCATGCCCCGCTTTTCCCTCAGGCCTGAGGTGGCTCATCCATGGCCCAAGGGATATCAGGTTGCTCAGGCAGGACCTGCCTTTCCTAAACCCAAACTCCCTGGGCCTGATCCCTCAGCTGCCCTCTCTGGGCCCTGCGATCCCCCTCACCATGATCTATCTGCCCCAGAACCTTGCTGGGCCCCGAGGTCAGGCTGACAGGCCTGCACTTCCCCACAGCCTCCCTGTGGCCCTTCTTGGGCCTGGATGTCACACTGCCACCTCCAGGCATCTGGGACCTCCCCAGCTGGCAGGGAATGATGACAATGAAGGATGGCAGAGTGGCTTAGGGAGCTCTTCCATGGGCTCCCTCAGCATCCCTGGGGGACTCTGGGCCAGGCCCACACACTTGGCAGTGTCCAAGTGGCTGCACGGGTCACTGACGGCTTCCTCTGGGATTGCAGGGGGGCTGCTCTGCTCCCTGCCCCTGTGTGCCAGCTCAGGGGACTGCTTGTCCTCAGGATAACCCATCTGACTGTTGAAGACTGAGGCAAAGAAGGCGTTCCATGCCTGAGCCTTTCCTCGTCCCTTGTGACCATATTCCCCTCATCCCCACATCGATTAAGGAAGGGTGATGTTCCTTGGTGCTCCTGTGTTCCTCATCTTTTTTAACAAAGACCTTTTGTTCTCTTTGAAGGTAATGGCCAGATGAAATTCAAACAGGTTTTTGCCATTCTGATGACCTTTCTACCTGGGATCAGGGCAGGGACACGTGAGGGGCTGAGTGGGAATCACACTTTGGCACAGCACAGGGCTTCCTTGGGCATGTTTAGGGGAAGAACACACAAGGTGGGACAAGAGACAGCTGCAGGTCTATGGGAGAAGAACAAGTGTAGGCAAATTGAGGGACAACGGCCTAAACAAGGCCTCTGTGACCAGGGACCTGTTCTGTCCTCCATTTTTCTGCATGGAAACCACCAGGCCTCTGGGACCATGGGCGGCCATGCCCACCAGGCCTTTGTGACCCGCGGTGACATCGTGCCCAGACACCATTGTGATGCAGGTCCATGTCATGGCCCTTGGGGCTATAAATACCCTGCAGCGGCCACTCCCAGCAGAGCAGCTCTCTGAGGAGGCAGCAGCTTCTCTGGAGGCAGCAGCTTCTCAGGACACAGCAGCTCACCTTGGTGATTCTGGCCAGTGTCTGGCACAGCAGCCTGAAGATGTGGAAGCAGCAGGAGGCGAATGCCCACGGCCAGCCCCGGCAGGGGCAGCCACTGCTGCACCAAGGCCTTGGGCCAGCAGCAAGGCAGGGCCATGGCCTGCCACCCATGCAAGCCGCACGTGCTGTGCCGCTCTGCACTGCGACCCAGCCGGCTTGGAAGCACCTGGGGCACTCTGAGACAGACGTGCTCATCAAGGTGCAGGCAGGGCATGGGGACAACACCTGCAGGGACCTGTTCACGGGCCTGGGCCCGTATATGTGGGGGAAGAGGTCTACCCTGAGAGCCTCCAGGTGGGTAAGTGCCCACCAGGAGGCACAGGGAATTTGGTGGCCAGCCAAGCAAAGAGCGTGGCACCATCGGCTGTGCCCAAAGGATGAGGCGACTTTGGTGGATCGTTTGCATAAAAAGAGGGAGGAGCTGGGCAGGTTGGAAGACAAAGTCCATGCAGAGATGTTTAGAGCCACCTTCTCCTCCCTGTACAACAAAGAAAGTCCCATGACGTCCAGGAGCATCCTCAGGGATCCACCAAGCCCCATCCTGGAGCCACCGGCAGGCCATTGCGAGAGGCACAGCACATCCTGTGTGACAAAAGATGCCACAGGAGAGACACCAAAGTACTCAGAGCTTGTGTCTCTTGACCAGTTGTTGGCAGAGATATGCCCTGTCTCTGATGACTCTCTGTCCTCTGACGCTCCTGTCAAGGAGCTCCCCGAAAACTGGGAGCAAGAAGAGCTCCTGGACACAGAAGCAGAAGGACAGAAGGACAGAGAGCCAGAGAGTGCCTTGTTTCTCCCACCACTGCAAGACAAAGAAGAATGTGTCCTCAGGGACACATCAAGTGTCAGCCCGGGACTTGCTGCAGGCTCCCAGGGGCTGTGCAGCACTTCGGGAGGGACCAAAGACTCAGCAGGAGAGACAGAAAACAACACAGAGACGGCACCTCCTGACCGCTTGGTGCACCTGCGCTCGGCCGCTGACAATGAGCCATCCTGTGATGCTCTTCTAAACGAGCTCCTGGAAAAGCGGGAGAGAGGAAAGCTCCTTGGCAGAGCTGGGCCAGGAGAGTGGGACAGCGAGACAGAGAGCTCGTTGTCTCTCACACCGGGAGATGATGAAGAGCCAGAACATTCTACATTGGACAGCGATCCCGGCAGCAATGGGCACAGCGAGCCTCTCCCCAGGGAACCGCCCCAAGAGCCAAAGGGGTTTGCGGGGTGCCCCTCGCCTGCCGATGCTGTGGACGAGGCCGAGGCAGGAGGCATGGAGGCTGGCCGTGCCCAGGCCGCCCCTCCCCAGGAAAAGCCCTGCGGGGATGAGCCGCCGGCAGGAGCTTGCCCGGTGCCTGTGCAGCCCCTGGCACGCAGCGTTCCTGCTTGCCCCGCTGGCAGCGCAGCCGTCCCGCAGCCCCCGGCCCCACGGCCATGGCGCTCCATGGCCAAGAGGGCCCGGCGGGCTCTGCGCCGCCTTTTCTCCTTCAGCTGCCTCAGGGGGCAGCCAGAGGAGTGAGCCCGGGGCCAGCAGCAGGACCATGGCCAAAGATGCCGGGGCTCACCCTGGGGACACCCAGCTCCCAGGGGCAGCGGCAGGTCCCAGAGGGAACGGCTCCAGGGAGATGAAGACTCGGGATGCATGGATGGATGGCGGGATGGTGGCCAAGGCAACCACTTGCCAAAGGCAGGCCCTGCTGCCGGCCACAGCGCCTCAGCCCAAGCCAACAGCAAGGCAGCCTGCTCAGGGAGATCCAGCTGAGGAAGGATGACAGCACAGCCTCGTAGAATCCCTGAGGAGCTGAATTTAGGCCTGGCCTGCATTTTCAGGGGGCATCCCAACCCTGCCCCAAGCCAGGCTTAGGACTTGAGAAATGCTCCTTGGGCCTCAGCATTGCAGATAAATACAGGCAAACCTGTTCTCTCTTCACATGAGAAATAGCAAAGTGCCTCCCTGGATACCAACAACAACAACTGGAGAAAGGTGTTAACTCCGGTTGAACGATTCGGGCATCCTCGCCTCTAGAGGAACCACTGAGAATCCAGTGCAGAGAAACACAGGGTGAGGGAAGACCAACAAGTCGCTACTGGAGCCCAGCCCCTTGCACTGCTGTTTGTTTAACCTCTTCCTCACCTCACCCCAGCCCTGCTCTTCCCCATGCCTCAACACTCCAACTCTTCCCCACCCCCCTCCCAGAGCTTCCCAAGCACAACCCCTCCATTCTCCCACCCCAACCACCCTGCATTCCCCCTCTTTCCTTCTCACCCTTCTCTTTCCCATCCCCACATTTACAGTGAACTAAATCTCTGTTGTTGATTTTGATAGATGGTCCTCTTGGCAACTTAGTTCAGGCAGAGGCATCTCTCACTAATCTCATCTCAACAGGGCCACACATCTGCTCACAACACCCAAGGTGTGGCCTCCACAGTGCCCAGCACAGAGGGACAGTCACTGCCCTGGTCCTGCTGGCCACACCAGTGCTGACACAGAAGGCCAGGAGATCGCGGGCCTCCCTACCCAGCTGGGCACACACTGGCTCAGGTTTGGCTTCTGTCAGCCAGCACCCCAAGTCCTTTTCTACTGGGCAGATTTCCAGCCACTCTGCCCCCAGCCTGGGCCACTGCAGGGGCTTTTGGGGACACAAGGGCAGCGTGGGGAAATATCGCAAGGTCTCGAGATATCTTGATGTCACGCAGAACCCCTCCCCTTTTACTGTTACTGACCGATAACCCCTGTTCTAAAAGACCCTGACTAACCCTTAATAAAGGCCAGTTACTGTCCACCATATTGGTGTATGCATGTGCTTGGCCCGTGTGGCAGAGGCGCCGCCACTGAACCGTCCTCGACCCGGGACGCCACGCCCCAAGTGGCGGCAACAGGGCAGGACCCAGGCCTTGCTCTTCTTGAACCTCACCCCACTGGCCTCACAGCACCCAGCCAGCCTTTAGAGCCTTGTCACCCTCCAGCACATTGACACTCCCACCCAACTTGGTCTCATCACAATTTTACCGCTGAGGGTACGTACCCTCTATGGCCTTGTCCACATCCACAGGACAGACACTGAACAGAACTGGGCCCAGGGGACACTGCTAGTGACCAGGCAACACTGGACGTGACAGCATTCCCCATCACTCTCTGGACACGGCCATCCTGACAGTTCTTAACCCAGCAAACAGTGCCCCTGCACAAGGCCTGGGCTGACGGCTTTTCCAGGACTCTGCTGTGGCAGATGGAGTCAAGGGTTTTTCCTCATGGGAGACTCCATGCCCCGCTTTTCCCTCAGGCCTGAGGTGGCTCATCCATGGCCCAAGGGATATCAGGTTGCTCAGGCAGGACCTGCCTTTCCTAAACCCAAACTCCCTGGGCCTGATCCCTCAGCTGCCCTCTCTGGGCCCTGCGATCCCCCTCACCATGATCTATCTGCCCCAGAACCTTGCTGGGCCCCGAGGTCAGGCTGACAGGCCTGCACTTCCCCACAGCCTCCCTGTGGCCCTTCTTGGGCCTGGATGTCACACTGCCACCTCCAGGCATCTGGGACCTCCCCAGCTGGCAGGGAATGATGACAATGAAGGATGGCAGAGTGGCTTAGGGAGCTCTTCCATGGGCTCCCTCAGCATCCCTGGGGGACTCTGGGCCAGGCCCACACACTTGGCAGTGTCCAAGTGGCTGCACGGGTCACTGACGGCTTCCTCTGGGATTGCAGGGGGGCTGCTCTGCTCCCTGCCCCTGTGTGCCAGCTCAGGGGACTGCTTGTCCTCAGGATAACCCATCTGACTGTTGAAGACTGAGGCAAAGAAGGCATTCCATGCCTGAGCCTTTCCTCGTCCCTTGTGACCATATTCCCCTCATCCCCACATCGATTAAGGAAGGGTGATGTTCCTTGGTGCTCCTGTGTTCCTCATCTTTTTTAACAAAGACCTTTTGTTCTCTTTGAAGGTAATGGCCAGATGAAATTCAAACAGGTTTTTGCCATTCTGATGACCTTTCTACCTGGGATCAGGGCAGGGACACGTGAGGGGCTGAGTGGGAATCACACTTTGGCACAGCACAGGGCTTCCTTGGGCATGTTTAGGGGAAGAACACACAAGGTGGGACAAGAGACAGCTGCAGGTCTATGGGAGAAGAACAAGTGTAGGCAAATTGAGGGACAACGGCCTAAACAAGGCCTCTGTGACCAGGGACCTGTTCTGTCCTCCATTTTTCTGCATGGAAACCACCAGGCCTCTGGGACCATGGGCGGCCATGCCCACCAGGCCTTTGTGACCCGCGGTGACATCGTGCCCAGACACCATTGTGATGCAGGTCCATGTCATGGCCCTTGGGGCTATAAATACCCTGCAGCGGCCACTCCCAGCAGAGCAGCTCTCTGAGGAGGCAGCAGCTTCTCTGGAGGCAGCAGCTTCTCAGGACACAGCAGCTCACCTTGGTGATTCTGGCCAGTGTCTGGCACAGCAGCCTGAAGATGTGGAAGCAGCAGGAGGCGAATGCCCACGGCCAGCCCCGGCAGGGGCAGCCACTGCTGCACCAAGGCCTTGGGCCAGCAGCAAGGCAGGGCCATGGCCTGCCACCCATGCAAGCCGCACGTGCTGTGCCGCTCTGCACTGCGACCCAGCCGGCTTGGAAGCACCTGGGGCACTCTGAGACAGACGTGCTCATCAAGGTGCAGGCAGGGCATGGGGACAACACCTGCAGGGACCTGTTCACGGGCCTGGGCCCGTATATGTGGGGGAAGAGGTCTACCCTGAGAGCCTCCAGGTGGGTAAGTGCCCACCAGGAGGCACAGGGAATTTGGTGGCCAGCCAAGCAAAGAGCGTGGCACCATCGGCTGTGCCCAAAGGATGAGGCGACTTTGGTGGATCGTTTGCATAAAAAGAGGGAGGAGCTGGGCAGGTTGGAAGACAAAGTCCATGCAGAGATGTTTAGAGCCACCTTCTCCTCCCTGTACAACAAAGAAAGTCCCATGACGTCCAGGAGCATCCTCAGGGATCCACCAAGCCCCATCCTGGAGCCACCGGCAGGCCATTGCGAGAGGCACAGCACATCCTGTGTGACAAAAGATGCCACAGGAGAGACACCAAAGTACTCAGAGCTTGTGTCTCTTGACCAGTTGTTGGCAGAGATATGCCCTGTCTCTGATGACTCTCTGTCCTCTGACGCTCCTGTCAAGGAGCTCCCCGAAAACTGGGAGCAAGAAGAGCTCCTGGACACAGAAGCAGAAGGACAGAAGGACAGAGAGCCAGAGAGTGCCTTGTTTCTCCCACCACTGCAAGACAAAGAAGAATGTGTCCTCAGGGACACATCAAGTGTCAGCCCGGGACTTGCTGCAGGCTCCCAGGGGCTGTGCAGCACTTCGGGAGGGACCAAAGACTCAGCAGGAGAGACAGAAAACAACACAGAGACGGCACCTCCTGACCGCTTGGTGCACCTGCGCTCGGCCGCTGACAATGAGCCATCCTGTGATGCTCTTCTAAACGAGCTCCTGGAAAAGCGGGAGAGAGGAAAGCTCCTTGGCAGAGCTGGGCCAGGAGAGTGGGACAGCGAGACAGAGAGCTCGTTGTCTCTCACACCGGGAGATGATGAAGAGCCAGAACATTCTACATTGGACAGCGATCCCGGCAGCAATGGGCACAGCGAGCCTCTCCCCAGGGAACCGCCCCAAGAGCCAAAGGGGTTTGCGGGGTGCCCCTCGCCTGCCGATGCTGTGGACGAGGCCGAGGCAGGAGGCACGGAGGCTGGCCGTGCCCAGGCCGCCCCTCCCCAGGAAAAGCCCTGCGGGGATGAGCCGCCGGCAGGAGCTTGCCCGGTGCCTGTGCAGCCCCTGGCACGCAGCGTTCCTGCTTGCCCCGCTGGCAGCGCAGCCGTCCCGCAGCCCCCGGCCCCACGGCCATGGCGCTCCATGGCCAAGAGGGCCCGGCGGGCTCTGCGCCGCCTTTTCTCCTTCAGCTGCCTCAGGGGGCAGCCAGAGGAGTGAGCCCGGGGCCAGCAGCAGGACCATGGCCAAAGATGCCGGGGCTCACCCTGGGGACACCCAGCTCCCAGGGGCAGCGGCAGGTCCCAGAGGGAACGGCTCCAGGGAGATGAAGACTCGGGATGCATGGATGGATGGCGGGATGGTGGCCAAGGCAACCACTTGCCAAAGGCAGGCCCTGCTGCCGGCCACAGCGCCTCAGCCCAAGCCAACAGCAAGGCAGCCTGCTCAGGGAGATCCAGCTGAGGAAGGATGACAGCACAGCCTCGTAGAATCCCTGAGGAGCTGAATTTAGGCCTGGCCTGCATTTTCAGGGGGCATCCCAACCCTGCCCCAAGCCAGGCTTAGGACTTGAGAAATGCTCCTTGGGCCTCAGCATTGCAGATAAATACAGGCAAACCTGTTCTCTCTTCACATGAGAAATAGCAAAGTGCCTCCCTGGATACCAACAACAACAACTGGAGAAAGGTGTTAACTCCGGTTGAACGATTCGGGCATCCTCGCCTCTAGAGGAACCACTGAGAATCCAGTGCAGAGAAACACAGGGTGAGGGAAGACCAACAAGTCGCTACTGGAGCCCAGCCCCTTGCACTGCTGTTTGTTTAACCTCTTCCTCACCTCACCCCAGCCCTGCTCTTCCCCATGCCTCAACACTCCAACTCTTCCCCACCCCCCTCCCAGAGCTTCCCAAGCACAACCCCTCCATTCTCCCACCCCAACCACCCTGCATTCCCCCTCTTTCCTTCTCACCCTTCTCTTTCCCATCCCCACATTTACAGTGAACTAAATCTCTGTTGTTGATTTTGATAGATGGTCCTCTTGGCAACTTAGTTCAGGCAGAGGCATCTCTCACTAATCTCATCTCAACAGGGCCACACATCTGCTCACAACACCCAAGGTGTGGCCTCCACAGTGCCCAGCACAGAGGGACAGTCACTGCCCTGGTCCTGCTGGCCACACCAGTGCTGACACAGAAGGCCAGGAGATCGCGGGCCTCCCTACCCAGCTGGGCACACACTGGCTCAGGTTTGGCTTCTGTCAGCCAGCACCCCAAGTCCTTTTCTACTGGGCAGATTTCCAGCCACTCTGCCCCCAGCCTGGGCCACTGCAGGGGCTTTTGGGGACACAAGGGCAGCGTGGGGAAATATCGCAAGGTCTCGAGATATCTTGATGTCACGCAGAACCCCTCCCCTTTTACTGTTACTGACCGATAACCCCTGTTCTAAAAGACCCTGACTAACCCTTAATAAAGGCCAGTTACTGTCCACCATATTGGTGTATGCATGTGCTTGGCCCGTGTGGCAGAGGCGCCGCCACTGAACCGTCCTCGACCCGGGACGCCACGCCCCAAGTGGCGGCAACAGGGCAGGACCCAGGCCTTGCTCTTCTTGAACCTCACCCCACTGGCCTCACAGCACCCAGCCAGCCTTTAGAGCCTTGTCACCCTCCAGCACATTGACACTCCCACCCAACTTGGTCTCATCACAATTTTACCGCTGAGGGTACGTACCCTCTATGGCCTTGTCCACATCCACAGGACAGACACTGAACAGAACTGGGCCCAGGGGACACTGCTAGTGACCAGGCAACACTGGACGTGACAGCATTCCCCATCACTCTCTGGACACGGCCATCCTGACAGTTCTTAACCCAGCAAACAGTGCCCCTGCACAAGGCCTGGGCTGACGGCTTTTCCAGGACTCTGCTGTGGCAGATGGAGTCAAGGGTTTTTCCTCATGGGAGACTCCATGCCCCGCTTTTCCCTCAGGCCTGAGGTGGCTCATCCATGGCCCAAGGGATATCAGGTTGCTCAGGCAGGACCTGCCTTTCCTAAACCCAAACTCCCTGGGCCTGATCCCTCAGCTGCCCTCTCTGGGCCCTGCGATCCCCCTCACCATGATCTATCTGCCCCAGAACCTTGCTGGGCCCCGAGGTCAGGCTGACAGGCCTGCACTTCCCCACAGCCTCCCTGTGGCCCTTCTTGGGCCTGGATGTCACACTGCCACCTCCAGGCATCTGGGACCTCCCCAGCTGGCAGGGAATGATGACAATGAAGGATGGCAGAGTGGCTTAGGGAGCTCTTCCATGGGCTCCCTCAGCATCCCTGGGGGACTCTGGGCCAGGCCCACACACTTGGCAGTGTCCAAGTGGCTGCACGGGTCACTGACGGCTTCCTCTGGGATTGCAGGGGGGCTGCTCTGCTCCCTGCCCCTGTGTGCCAGCTCAGGGGACTGCTTGTCCTCAGGATAACCCATCTGACTGTTGAAGACTGAGGCAAAGAAGGCATTCCATGCCTGAGCCTTTCCTCGTCCCTTGTGACCATATTCCCCTCATCCCCACATCGATTAAGGAAGGGTGATGTTCCTTGGTGCTCCTGTGTTCCTCATCTTTTTTAACAAAGACCTTTTGTTCTCTTTGAAGGTAATGGCCAGATGAAATTCAAACAGGTTTTTGCCATTCTGATGACCTTTCTACCTGGGATCAGGGCAGGGACACGTGAGGGGCTGAGTGGGAATCACACTTTGGCACAGCACAGGGCTTCCTTGGGCATGTTTAGGGGAAGAACACACAAGGTGGGACAAGAGACAGCTGCAGGTCTATGGGAGAAGAACAAGTGTAGGCAAATTGAGGGACAACGGCCTAAACAAGGCCTCTGTGACCAGGGACCTGTTCTGTCCTCCATTTTTCTGCATGGAAACCACCAGGCCTCTGGGACCATGGGCGGCCATGCCCACCAGGCCTTTGTGACCCGCGGTGACATCGTGCCCAGACACCATTGTGATGCAGGTCCATGTCATGGCCCTTGGGGCTATAAATACCCTGCAGCGGCCACTCCCAGCAGAGCAGCTCTCTGAGGAGGCAGCAGCTTCTCTGGAGGCAGCAGCTTCTCAGGACACAGCAGCTCACCTTGGTGATTCTGGCCAGTGTCTGGCACAGCAGCCTGAAGATGTGGAAGCAGCAGGAGGCGAATGCCCACGGCCAGCCCCGGCAGGGGCAGCCACTGCTGCACCAAGGCCTTGGGCCAGCAGCAAGGCAGGGCCATGGCCTGCCACCCATGCAAGCCGCACGTGCTGTGCCGCTCTGCACTGCGACCCAGCCGGCTTGGAAGCACCTGGGGCACTCTGAGACAGACGTGCTCATCAAGGTGCAGGCAGGGCATGGGGACAACACCTGCAGGGACCTGTTCACGGGCCTGGGCCCGTATATGTGGGGGAAGAGGTCTACCCTGAGAGCCTCCAGGTGGGTAAGTGCCCACCAGGAGGCACAGGGAATTTGGTGGCCAGCCAAGCAAAGAGCGTGGCACCATCGGCTGTGCCCAAAGGATGAGGCGACTTTGGTGGATCGTTTGCATAAAAAGAGGGAGGAGCTGGGCAGGTTGGAAGACAAAGTCCATGCAGAGATGTTTAGAGCCACCTTCTCCTCCCTGTACAACAAAGAAAGTCCCATGACGTCCAGGAGCATCCTCAGGGATCCACCAAGCCCCATCCTGGAGCCACCGGCAGGCCATTGCGAGAGGCACAGCACATCCTGTGTGACAAAAGATGCCACAGGAGAGACACCAAAGTACTCAGAGCTTGTGTCTCTTGACCAGTTGTTGGCAGAGATATGCCCTGTCTCTGATGACTCTCTGTCCTCTGACGCTCCTGTCAAGGAGCTCCCCGAAAACTGGGAGCAAGAAGAGCTCCTGGACACAGAAGCAGAAGGACAGAAGGACAGAGAGCCAGAGAGTGCCTTGTTTCTCCCACCACTGCAAGACAAAGAAGAATGTGTCCTCAGGGACACATCAAGTGTCAGCCCGGGACTTGCTGCAGGCTCCCAGGGGCTGTGCAGCACTTCGGGAGGGACCAAAGACTCAGCAGGAGAGACAGAAAACAACACAGAGACGGCACCTCCTGACCGCTTGGTGCACCTGCGCTCGGCCGCTGACAATGAGCCATCCTGTGATGCTCTTCTAAACGAGCTCCTGGAAAAGCGGGAGAGAGGAAAGCTCCTTGGCAGAGCTGGGCCAGGAGAGTGGGACAGCGAGACAGAGAGCTCGTTGTCTCTCACACCGGGAGATGATGAAGAGCCAGAACATTCTACATTGGACAGCGATCCCGGCAGCAATGGGCACAGCGAGCCTCTCCCCAGGGAACCGCCCCAAGAGCCAAAGGGGTTTGCGGGGTGCCCCTCGCCTGCCGATGCTGTGGACGAGGCCGAGGCAGGAGGCACGGAGGCTGGCCGTGCCCAGGCCGCCCCTCCCCAGGAAAAGCCCTGCGGGGATGAGCCGCCGGCAGGAGCTTGCCCGGTGCCTGTGCAGCCCCTGGCACGCAGCGTTCCTGCTTGCCCCGCTGGCAGCGCAGCCGTCCCGCAGCCCCCGGCCCCACGGCCATGGCGCTCCATGGCCAAGAGGGCCCGGCGGGCTCTGCGCCGCCTTTTCTCCTTCAGCTGCCTCAGGGGGCAGCCAGAGGAGTGAGCCCGGGGCCAGCAGCAGGACCATGGCCAAAGATGCCGGGGCTCACCCTGGGGACACCCAGCTCCCAGGGGCAGCGGCAGGTCCCAGAGGGAACGGCTCCAGGGAGATGAAGACTCGGGATGCATGGATGGATGGCGGGATGGTGGCCAAGGCAACCACTTGCCAAAGGCAGGCCCTGCTGCCGGCCACAGCGCCTCAGCCCAAGCCAACAGCAAGGCAGCCTGCTCAGGGAGATCCAGCTGAGGAAGGATGACAGCACAGCCTCGTAGAATCCCTGAGGAGCTGAATTTAGGCCTGGCCTGCATTTTCAGGGGGCATCCCAACCCTGCCCCAAGCCAGGCTTAGGACTTGAGAAATGCTCCTTGGGCCTCAGCATTGCAGATAAATACAGGCAAACCTGTTCTCTCTTCACATGAGAAATAGCAAAGTGCCTCCCTGGATACCAACAACAACAACTGGAGAAAGGTGTTAACTCCGGTTGAACGATTCGGGCATCCTCGCCTCTAGAGGAACCACTGAGAATCCAGTGCAGAGAAACACAGGGTGAGGGAAGACCAACAAGTCGCTACTGGAGCCCAGCCCCTTGCACTGCTGTTTGTTTAACCTCTTCCTCACCTCACCCCAGCCCTGCTCTTCCCCATGCCTCAACACTCCAACTCTTCCCCACCCCCCTCCCAGAGCTTCCCAAGCACAACCCCTCCATTCTCCCACCCCAACCACCCTGCATTCCCCCTCTTTCCTTCTCACCCTTCTCTTTCCCATCCCCACATTTACAGTGAACTAAATCTCTGTTGTTGATTTTGATAGATGGTCCTCTTGGCAACTTAGTTCAGGCAGAGGCATCTCTCACTAATCTCATCTCAACAGGGCCACACATCTGCTCACAACACCCAAGGTGTGGCCTCCACAGTGCCCAGCACAGAGGGACAGTCACTGCCCTGGTCCTGCTGGCCACACCAGTGCTGACACAGAAGGCCAGGAGATCGCAGGCCTCCCTACCCAGCTGGGCACACACTGGCTCAGGTTTGGCTTCTGTCAGCCAGCACCCCAAGTCCTTTTCTACTGGGCAGATTTCCAGCCACTCTGCCCCCAGCCTGGGCCACTGCAGGGGCTTTTGGGGACACAAGGGCAGCGTGGGGAAATATCGCAAGGTCTCGAGATATCTTGATGTCACGCAGAACCCCTCCCCTTTTACTGTTACTGACCGATAACCCCTGTTCTAAAAGACCCTGACTAACCCTTAATAAAGGCCAGTTACTGTCCACCATATTGGTGTATGCATGTGCTTGGCCCGTGTGGCAGAGGCGCCGCCACTGAACCGTCCTCGACCCGGGACGCCACGCCCCAAGTGGCGGCAACAGGGCAGGACCCAGGCCTTGCTCTTCTTGAACCTCACCCCACTGGCCTCACAGCACCCAGCCAGCCTTTAGAGCCTTGTCACCCTCCAGCACATTGACACTCCCACCCAACTTGGTCTCATCACAATTTTACCGCTGAGGGTACGTACCCTCTATGGCCTTGTCCACATCCACAGGACAGACACTGAACAGAACTGGGCCCAGGGGACACTGCTAGTGACCAGGCAACACTGGACGTGACAGCATTCCCCATCACTCTCTGGACACGGCCATCCTGACAGTTCTTAACCCAGCAAACAGTGCCCCTGCACAAGGCCTGGGCTGACGGCTTTTCCAGGACTCTGCTGTGGCAGATGGAGTCAAGGGTTTTTCCTCATGGGAGACTCCATGCCCCGCTTTTCCCTCAGGCCTGAGGTGGCTCATCCATGGCCCAAGGGATATCAGGTTGCTCAGGCAGGACCTGCCTTTCCTAAACCCAAACTCCCTGGGCCTGATCCCTCAGCTGCCCTCTCTGGGCCCTGCGATCCCCCTCACCATGATCTATCTGCCCCAGAACCTTGCTGGGCCCCGAGGTCAGGCTGACAGGCCTGCACTTCCCCACAGCCTCCCTGTGGCCCTTCTTGGGCCTGGATGTCACACTGCCACCTCCAGGCATCTGGGACCTCCCCAGCTGGCAGGGAATGATGACAATGAAGGATGGCAGAGTGGCTTAGGGAGCTCTTCCATGGGCTCCCTCAGCATCCCTGGGGGACTCTGGGCCAGGCCCACACACTTGGCAGTGTCCAAGTGGCTGCACGGGTCACTGACGGCTTCCTCTGGGATTGCAGGGGGGCTGCTCTGCTCCCTGCCCCTGTGTGCCAGCTCAGGGGACTGCTTGTCCTCAGGATAACCCATCTGACTGTTGAAGACTGAGGCAAAGAAGGCATTCCATGCCTGAGCCTTTCCTCGTCCCTTGTGACCATATTCCCCTCATCCCCACATCGATTAAGGAAGGGTGATGTTCCTTGGTGCTCCTGTGTTCCTCATCTTTTTTAACAAAGACCTTTTGTTCTCTTTGAAGGTAATGGCCAGATGAAATTCAAACAGGTTTTTGCCATTCTGATGACCTTTCTACCTGGGATCAGGGCAGGGACACGTGAGGGGCTGAGTGGGAATCACACTTTGGCACAGCACAGGGCTTCCTTGGGCATGTTTAGGGGAAGAACACACAAGGTGGGACAAGAGACAGCTGCAGGTCTATGGGAGAAGAACAAGTGTAGGCAAATTGAGGGACAACGGCCTAAACAAGGCCTCTGTGACCAGGGACCTGTTCTGTCCTCCATTTTTCTGCATGGAAACCACCAGGCCTCTGGGACCATGGGCGGCCATGCCCACCAGGCCTTTGTGACCCGCGGTGACATCGTGCCCAGACACCATTGTGATGCAGGTCCATGTCATGGCCCTTGGGGCTATAAATACCCTGCAGCGGCCACTCCCAGCAGAGCAGCTCTCTGAGGAGGCAGCAGCTTCTCTGGAGGCAGCAGCTTCTCAGGACACAGCAGCTCACCTTGGTGATTCTGGCCAGTGTCTGGCACAGCAGCCTGAAGATGTGGAAGCAGCAGGAGGCGAATGCCCACGGCCAGCCCCGGCAGGGGCAGCCACTGCTGCACCAAGGCCTTGGGCCAGCAGCAAGGCAGGGCCATGGCCTGCCACCCATGCAAGCCGCACGTGCTGTGCCGCTCTGCACTGCGACCCAGCCGGCTTGGAAGCACCTGGGGCACTCTGAGACAGACGTGCTCATCAAGGTGCAGGCAGGGCATGGGGACAACACCTGCAGGGACCTGTTCACGGGCCTGGGCCCGTATATGTGGGGGAAGAGGTCTACCCTGAGAGCCTCCAGGTGGGTAAGTGCCCACCAGGAGGCACAGGGAATTTGGTGGCCAGCCAAGCAAAGAGCGTGGCACCATCGGCTGTGCCCAAAGGATGAGGCGACTTTGGTGGATCGTTTGCATAAAAAGAGGGAGGAGCTGGGCAGGTTGGAAGACAAAGTCCATGCAGAGATGTTTAGAGCCACCTTCTCCTCCCTGTACAACAAAGAAAGTCCCATGACGTCCAGGAGCATCCTCAGGGATCCACCAAGCCCCATCCTGGAGCCACCGGCAGGCCATTGCGAGAGGCACAGCACATCCTGTGTGACAAAAGATGCCACAGGAGAGACACCAAAGTACTCAGAGCTTGTGTCTCTTGACCAGTTGTTGGCAGAGATATGCCCTGTCTCTGATGACTCTCTGTCCTCTGACGCTCCTGTCAAGGAGCTCCCCGAAAACTGGGAGCAAGAAGAGCTCCTGGACACAGAAGCAGAAGGACAGAAGGACAGAGAGCCAGAGAGTGCCTTGTTTCTCCCACCACTGCAAGACAAAGAAGAATGTGTCCTCAGGGACACATCAAGTGTCAGCCCGGGACTTGCTGCAGGCTCCCAGGGGCTGTGCAGCACTTCGGGAGGGACCAAAGACTCAGCAGGAGAGACAGAAAACAACACAGAGACGGCACCTCCTGACCGCTTGGTGCACCTGCGCTCGGCCGCTGACAATGAGCCATCCTGTGATGCTCTTCTAAACGAGCTCCTGGAAAAGCGGGAGAGAGGAAAGCTCCTTGGCAGAGCTGGGCCAGGAGAGTGGGACAGCGAGACAGAGAGCTCGTTGTCTCTCACACCGGGAGATGATGAAGAGCCAGAACATTCTACATTGGACAGCGATCCCGGCAGCAATGGGCACAGCGAGCCTCTCCCCAGGGAACCGCCCCAAGAGCCAAAGGGGTTTGCGGGGTGCCCCTCGCCTGCCGATGCTGTGGACGAGGCCGAGGCAGGAGGCACGGAGGCTGGCCGTGCCCAGGCCGCCCCTCCCCAGGAAAAGCCCTGCGGGGATGAGCCGCCGGCAGGAGCTTGCCCGGTGCCTGTGCAGCCCCTGGCACGCAGCGTTCCTGCTTGCCCCGCTGGCAGCGCAGCCGTCCCGCAGCCCCCGGCCCCACGGCCATGGCGCTCCATGGCCAAGAGGGCCCGGCGGGCTCTGCGCCGCCTTTTCTCCTTCAGCTGCCTCAGGGGGCAGCCAGAGGAGTGAGCCCGGGGCCAGCAGCAGGACCATGGCCAAAGATGCCGGGGCTCACCCTGGGGACACCCAGCTCCCAGGGGCAGCGGCAGGTCCCAGAGGGAACGGCTCCAGGGAGATGAAGACTCGGGATGCATGGATGGATGGCGGGATGGTGGCCAAGGCAACCACTTGCCAAAGGCAGGCCCTGCTGCCGGCCACAGCGCCTCAGCCCAAGCCAACAGCAAGGCAGCCTGCTCAGGGAGATCCAGCTGAGGAAGGATGACAGCACAGCCTCGTAGAATCCCTGAGGAGCTGAATTTAGGCCTGGCCTGCATTTTCAGGGGGCATCCCAACCCTGCCCCAAGCCAGGCTTAGGACTTGAGAAATGCTCCTTGGGCCTCAGCATTGCAGATAAATACAGGCAAACCTGTTCTCTCTTCACATGAGAAATAGCAAAGTGCCTCCCTGGATACCAACAACAACAACTGGAGAAAGGTGTTAACTCCGGTTGAACGATTCGGGCATCCTCGCCTCTAGAGGAACCACTGAGAATCCAGTGCAGAGAAACACAGGGTGAGGGAAGACCAACAAGTCGCTACTGGAGCCCAGCCCCTTGCACTGCTGTTTGTTTAACCTCTTCCTCACCTCACCCCAGCCCTGCTCTTCCCCATGCCTCAACACTCCAACTCTTCCCCACCCCCCTCCCAGAGCTTCCCAAGCACAACCCCTCCATTCTCCCACCCCAACCACCCTGCATTCCCCCTCTTTCCTTCTCACCCTTCTCTTTCCCATCCCCACATTTACAGTGAACTAAATCTCTGTTGTTGATTTTGATAGATGGTCCTCTTGGCAACTTAGTTCAGGCAGAGGCATCTCTCACTAATCTCATCTCAACAGGGCCACACATCTGCTCACAACACCCAAGGTGTGGCCTCCACAGTGCCCAGCACAGAGGGACAGTCACTGCCCTGGTCCTGCTGGCCACACCAGTGCTGACACAGAAGGCCAGGAGATCGCAGGCCTCCCTACCCAGCTGGGCACACACTGGCTCAGGTTTGGCTTCTGTCAGCCAGCACCCCAAGTCCTTTTCTACTGGGCAGATTTCCAGCCACTCTGCCCCCAGCCTGGGCCACTGCAGGGGCTTTTGGGGACACAAGGGCAGCGTGGGGAAATATCGCAAGGTCTCGAGATATCTTGATGTCACGCAGAACCCCTCCCCTTTTACTGTTACTGACCGATAACCCCTGTTCTAAAAGACCCTGACTAACCCTTAATAAAGGCCAGTTACTGTCCACCATATTGGTGTATGCATGTGCTTGGCCCGTGTGGCAGAGGCGCCGCCACTGAACCGTCCTCGACCCGGGACGCCACGCCCCAAGTGGCGGCAACAGGGCAGGACCCAGGCCTTGCTCTTCTTGAACCTCACCCCACTGGCCTCACAGCACCCAGCCAGCCTTTAGAGCCTTGTCACCCTCCAGCACATTGACACTCCCACCCAACTTGGTCTCATCACAATTTTACCGCTGAGGGTACGTACCCTCTATGGCCTTGTCCACATCCACAGGACAGACACTGAACAGAACTGGGCCCAGGGGACACTGCTAGTGACCAGGCAACACTGGACGTGACAGCATTCCCCATCACTCTCTGGACACGGCCATCCTGACAGTTCTTAACCCAGCAAACAGTGCCCCTGCACAAGGCCTGGGCTGACGGCTTTTCCAGGACTCTGCTGTGGCAGATGGAGTCAAGGGTTTTTCCTCATGGGAGACTCCATGCCCCGCTTTTCCCTCAGGCCTGAGGTGGCTCATCCATGGCCCAAGGGATATCAGGTTGCTCAGGCAGGACCTGCCTTTCCTAAACCCAAACTCCCTGGGCCTGATCCCTCAGCTGCCCTCTCTGGGCCCTGCGATCCCCCTCACCATGATCTATCTGCCCCAGAACCTTGCTGGGCCCCGAGGTCAGGCTGACAGGCCTGCACTTCCCCACAGCCTCCCTGTGGCCCTTCTTGGGCCTGGATGTCACACTGCCACCTCCAGGCATCTGGGACCTCCCCAGCTGGCAGGGAATGATGACAATGAAGGATGGCAGAGTGGCTTAGGGAGCTCTTCCATGGGCTCCCTCAGCATCCCTGGGGGACTCTGGGCCAGGCCCACACACTTGGCAGTGTCCAAGTGGCTGCACGGGTCACTGACGGCTTCCTCTGGGATTGCAGGGGGGCTGCTCTGCTCCCTGCCCCTGTGTGCCAGCTCAGGGGACTGCTTGTCCTCAGGATAACCCATCTGACTGTTGAAGACTGAGGCAAAGAAGGCATTCCATGCCTGAGCCTTTCCTCGTCCCTTGTGACCATATTCCCCTCATCCCCACATCGATTAAGGAAGGGTGATGTTCCTTGGTGCTCCTGTGTTCCTCATCTTTTTTAACAAAGACCTTTTGTTCTCTTTGAAGGTAATGGCCAGATGAAATTCAAACAGGTTTTTGCCATTCTGATGACCTTTCTACCTGGGATCAGGGCAGGGACACGTGAGGGGCTGAGTGGGAATCACACTTTGGCACAGCACAGGGCTTCCTTGGGCATGTTTAGGGGAAGAACACACAAGGTGGGACAAGAGACAGCTGCAGGTCTATGGGAGAAGAACAAGTGTAGGCAAATTGAGGGACAACGGCCTAAACAAGGCCTCTGTGACCAGGGACCTGTTCTGTCCTCCATTTTTCTGCATGGAAACCACCAGGCCTCTGGGACCATGGGCGGCCATGCCCACCAGGCCTTTGTGACCCGCGGTGACATCGTGCCCAGACACCATTGTGATGCAGGTCCATGTCATGGCCCTTGGGGCTATAAATACCCTGCAGCGGCCACTCCCAGCAGAGCAGCTCTCTGAGGAGGCAGCAGCTTCTCTGGAGGCAGCAGCTTCTCAGGACACAGCAGCTCACCTTGGTGATTCTGGCCAGTGTCTGGCACAGCAGCCTGAAGATGTGGAAGCAGCAGGAGGCGAATGCCCACGGCCAGCCCCGGCAGGGGCAGCCACTGCTGCACCAAGGCCTTGGGCCAGCAGCAAGGCAGGGCCATGGCCTGCCACCCATGCAAGCCGCACGTGCTGTGCCGCTCTGCACTGCGACCCAGCCGGCTTGGAAGCACCTGGGGCACTCTGAGACAGACGTGCTCATCAAGGTGCAGGCAGGGCATGGGGACAACACCTGCAGGGACCTGTTCACGGGCCTGGGCCCGTATATGTGGGGGAAGAGGTCTACCCTGAGAGCCTCCAGGTGGGTAAGTGCCCACCAGGAGGCACAGGGAATTTGGTGGCCAGCCAAGCAAAGAGCGTGGCACCATCGGCTGTGCCCAAAGGATGAGGCGACTTTGGTGGATCGTTTGCATAAAAAGAGGGAGGAGCTGGGCAGGTTGGAAGACAAAGTCCATGCAGAGATGTTTAGAGCCACCTTCTCCTCCCTGTACAACAAAGAAAGTCCCATGACGTCCAGGAGCATCCTCAGGGATCCACCAAGCCCCATCCTGGAGCCACCGGCAGGCCATTGCGAGAGGCACAGCACATCCTGTGTGACAAAAGATGCCACAGGAGAGACACCAAAGTACTCAGAGCTTGTGTCTCTTGACCAGTTGTTGGCAGAGATATGCCCTGTCTCTGATGACTCTCTGTCCTCTGACGCTCCTGTCAAGGAGCTCCCTGAAAACTGGGAGCAAGAAGAGCTCCTGGACACAGAAGCAGAAGGACAGAAGGACAGAGAGCCAGAGAGTGCCTTGTTTCTCCCACCACTGCAAGACAAAGAAGAATGTGTCCTCAGGGACACATCAAGTGTCAGCCCGGGACTTGCTGCAGGCTCCCAGGGGCTGTGCAGCACTTCGGGAGGGACCAAAGACTCAGCAGGAGAGACAGAAAACAACACAGAGACGGCACCTCCTGACCGCTTGGTGCACCTGCGCTCGGCCGCTGACAATGAGCCATCCTGTGATGCTCTTCTAAACGAGCTCCTGGAAAAGCGGGAGAGAGGAAAGCTCCTTGGCAGAGCTGGGCCAGGAGAGTGGGACAGCGAGACAGAGAGCTCGTTGTCTCTCACACCGGGAGATGATGAAGAGCCAGAACATTCTACATTGGACAGCGATCCCGGCAGCAATGGGCACAGCGAGCCTCTCCCCAGGGAACCGCCCCAAGAGCCAAAGGGGTTTGCGGGGTGCCCCTCGCCTGCCGATGCTGTGGACGAGGCCGAGGCAGGAGGCACGGAGGCTGGCCGTGCCCAGGCCGCCCCTCCCCAGGAAAAGCCCTGCGGGGATGAGCCGCCGGCAGGAGCTTGCCCGGTGCCTGTGCAGCCCCTGGCACGCAGCGTTCCTGCTTGCCCCGCTGGCAGCGCAGCCGTCCCGCAGCCCCCGGCCCCACGGCCATGGCGCTCCATGGCCAAGAGGGCCCGGCGGGCTCTGCGCCGCCTTTTCTCCTTCAGCTGCCTCAGGGGGCAGCCAGAGGAGTGAGCCCGGGGCCAGCAGCAGGACCATGGCCAAAGATGCCGGGGCTCACCCTGGGGACACCCAGCTCCCAGGGGCAGCGGCAGGTCCCAGAGGGAACGGCTCCAGGGAGATGAAGACTCGGGATGCATGGATGGATGGCGGGATGGTGGCCAAGGCAACCACTTGCCAAAGGCAGGCCCTGCTGCCGGCCACAGCGCCTCAGCCCAAGCCAACAGCAAGGCAGCCTGCTCAGGGAGATCCAGCTGAGGAAGGATGACAGCACAGCCTCGTAGAATCCCTGAGGAGCTGAATTTAGGCCTGGCCTGCATTTTCAGGGGGCATCCCAACCCTGCCCCAAGCCAGGCTTAGGACTTGAGAAATGCTCCTTGGGCCTCAGCATTGCAGATAAATACAGGCAAACCTGTTCTCTCTTCACATGAGAAATAGCAAAGTGCCTCCCTGGATACCAACAACAACAACTGGAGAAAGGTGTTAACTCCGGTTGAACGATTCGGGCATCCTCGCCTCTAGAGGAACCACTGAGAATCCAGTGCAGAGAAACACAGGGTGAGGGAAGACCAACAAGTCGCTACTGGAGCCCAGCCCCTTGCACTGCTGTTTGTTTAATCTCTTCCTCACCTCACCCCAGCCCTGCTCTTCCCCATGCCTCAACACTCCAACTCTTCCCCACCCCCCTCCCAGAGCTTCCCAAGCACAACCCCTCCATTCTCCCACCCCAACCACCCTGCATTCCCCCTCTTTCCTTCTCACCCTTCTCTTTCCCATCCCCACATTTACAGTGAACTAAATCTCTGTTGTTGATTTTGATAGATGGTCCTCTTGGCAACTTAGTTCAGGCAGAGGCATCTCTCACTAATCTCATCTCAACAGGGCCACACATCTGCTCACAACACCCAAGGTGTGGCCTCCACAGTGCCCAGCACAGAGGGACAGTCACTGCCCTGGTCCTGCTGGCCACACCAGTGCTGACACAGAAGGCCAGGAGATCGCGGGCCTCCCTACCCAGCTGGGCACACACTGGCTCAGGTTTGGCTTCTGTCAGCCAGCACCCCAAGTCCTTTTCTACTGGGCAGATTTCCAGCCACTCTGCCCCCAGCCTGGGCCACTGCAGGGGCTTTTGGGGACACAAGGGCAGCGTGGGGAAATATCGCAAGGTCTCGAGATATCTTGATGTCACGCAGAACCCCTCCCCTTTTACTGTTACTGACCGATAACCCCTGTTCTAAAAGACCCTGACTAACCCTTAATAAAGGCCAGTTACTGTCCACCATATTGGTGTATGCATGTGCTTGGCCCGTGTGGCAGAGGCGCCGCCACTGAACCGTCCTCGACCCGGGACGCCACGCCCCAAGTGGCGGCAACAGGGCAGGACCCAGGCCTTGCTCTTCTTGAACCTCACCCCACTGGCCTCACAGCACCCAGCCAGCCTTTAGAGCCTTGTCACCCTCCAGCACATTGACACTCCCACCCAACTTGGTCTCATCACAATTTTACCGCTGAGGGTACGTACCCTCTATGGCCTTGTCCACATCCACAGGACAGACACTGAACAGAACTGGGCCCAGGGGACACTGCTAGTGACCAGGCAACACTGGACGTGACAGCATTCCCCATCACTCTCTGGACACGGCCATCCTGACAGTTCTTAACCCAGCAAACAGTGCCCCTGCACAAGGCCTGGGCTGACGGCTTTTCCAGGACTCTGCTGTGGCAGATGGAGTCAAGGGTTTTTCCTCATGGGAGACTCCATGCCCCGCTTTTCCCTCAGGCCTGAGGTGGCTCATCCATGGCCCAAGGGATATCAGGTTGCTCAGGCAGGACCTGCCTTTCCTAAACCCAAACTCCCTGGGCCTGATCCCTCAGCTGCCCTCTCTGGGCCCTGCGATCCCCCTCACCATGATCTATCTGCCCCAGAACCTTGCTGGGCCCCGAGGTCAGGCTGACAGGCCTGCACTTCCCCACAGCCTCCCTGTGGCCCTTCTTGGGCCTGGATGTCACACTGCCACCTCCAGGCATCTGGGACCTCCCCAGCTGGCAGGGAATGATGACAATGAAGGATGGCAGAGTGGCTTAGGGAGCTCTTCCATGGGCTCCCTCAGCATCCCTGGGGGACTCTGGGCCAGGCCCACACACTTGGCAGTGTCCAAGTGGCTGCACGGGTCACTGACGGCTTCCTCTGGGATTGCAGGGGGGCTGCTCTGCTCCCTGCCCCTGTGTGCCAGCTCAGGGGACTGCTTGTCCTCAGGATAACCCATCTGACTGTTGAAGACTGAGGCAAAGAAGGCATTCCATGCCTGAGCCTTTCCTCGTCCCTTGTGACCATATTCCCCTCATCCCCACATCGATTAAGGAAGGGTGATGTTCCTTGGTGCTCCTGTGTTCCTCATCTTTTTTAACAAAGACCTTTTGTTCTCTTTGAAGGTAATGGCCAGATGAAATTCAAACAGGTTTTTGCCATTCTGATGACCTTTCTACCTGGGATCAGGGCAGGGACACGTGAGGGGCTGAGTGGGAATCACACTTTGGCACAGCACAGGGCTTCCTTGGGCATGTTTAGGGGAAGAACACACAAGGTGGGACAAGAGACAGCTGCAGGTCTATGGGAGAAGAACAAGTGTAGGCAAATTGAGGGACAACGGCCTAAACAAGGCCTCTGTGACCAGGGACCTGTTCTGTCCTCCATTTTTCTGCATGGAAACCACCAGGCCTCTGGGACCATGGGCGGCCATGCCCACCAGGCCTTTGTGACCCGCGGTGACATCGTGCCCAGACACCATTGTGATGCAGGTCCATGTCATGGCCCTTGGGGCTATAAATACCCTGCAGCGGCCACTCCCAGCAGAGCAGCTCTCTGAGGAGGCAGCAGCTTCTCTGGAGGCAGCAGCTTCTCAGGACACAGCAGCTCACCTTGGTGATTCTGGCCAGTGTCTGGCACAGCAGCCTGAAGATGTGGAAGCAGCAGGAGGCGAATGCCCACGGCCAGCCCCGGCAGGGGCAGCCACTGCTGCACCAAGGCCTTGGGCCAGCAGCAAGGCAGGGCCATGGCCTGCCACCCATGCAAGCCGCACGTGCTGTGCCGCTCTGCACTGCGACCCAGCCGGCTTGGAAGCACCTGGGGCACTCTGAGACAGACGTGCTCATCAAGGTGCAGGCAGGGCATGGGGACAACACCTGCAGGGACCTGTTCACGGGCCTGGGCCCGTATATGTGGGGGAAGAGGTCTACCCTGAGAGCCTCCAGGTGGGTAAGTGCCCACCAGGAGGCACAGGGAATTTGGTGGCCAGCCAAGCAAAGAGCGTGGCACCATCGGCTGTGCCCAAAGGATGAGGCGACTTTGGTGGATCGTTTGCATAAAAAGAGGGAGGAGCTGGGCAGGTTGGAAGACAAAGTCCATGCAGAGATGTTTAGAGCCACCTTCTCCTCCCTGTACAACAAAGAAAGTCCCATGACGTCCAGGAGCATCCTCAGGGATCCACCAAGCCCCATCCTGGAGCCACCGGCAGGCCATTGCGAGAGGCACAGCACATCCTGTGTGACAAAAGATGCCACAGGAGAGACACCAAAGTACTCAGAGCTTGTGTCTCTTGACCAGTTGTTGGCAGAGATATGCCCTGTCTCTGATGACTCTCTGTCCTCTGACGCTCCTGTCAAGGAGCTCCCCGAAAACTGGGAGCAAGAAGAGCTCCTGGACACAGAAGCAGAAGGACAGAAGGACAGAGAGCCAGAGAGTGCCTTGTTTCTCCCACCACTGCAAGACAAAGAAGAATGTGTCCTCAGGGACACATCAAGTGTCAGCCCGGGACTTGCTGCAGGCTCCCAGGGGCTGTGCAGCACTTCGGGAGGGACCAAAGACTCAGCAGGAGAGACAGAAAACAACACAGAGACGGCACCTCCTGACCGCTTGGTGCACCTGCGCTCGGCCGCTGACAATGAGCCATCCTGTGATGCTCTTCTAAACGAGCTCCTGGAAAAGCGGGAGAGAGGAAAGCTCCTTGGCAGAGCTGGGCCAGGAGAGTGGGACAGCGAGACAGAGAGCTCGTTGTCTCTCACACCGGGAGATGATGAAGAGCCAGAACATTCTACATTGGACAGCGATCCCGGCAGCAATGGGCACAGCGAGCCTCTCCCCAGGGAACCGCCCCAAGAGCCAAAGGGGTTTGCGGGGTGCCCCTCGCCTGCCGATGCTGTGGACGAGGCCGAGGCAGGAGGCACGGAGGCTGGCCGTGCCCAGGCCGCCCCTCCCCAGGAAAAGCCCTGCGGGGATGAGCCGCCGGCAGGAGCTTGCCCGGTGCCTGTGCAGCCCCTGGCACGCAGCGTTCCTGCTTGCCCCGCTGGCAGCGCAGCCGTCCCGCAGCCCCCGGCCCCACGGCCATGGCGCTCCATGGCCAAGAGGGCCCGGCGGGCTCTGCGCCGCCTTTTCTCCTTCAGCTGCCTCAGGGGGCAGCCAGAGGAGTGAGCCCGGGGCCAGCAGCAGGACCATGGCCAAAGATGCCGGGGCTCACCCTGGGGACACCCAGCTCCCAGGGGCAGCGGCAGGTCCCAGAGGGAACGGCTCCAGGGAGATGAAGACTCGGGATGCATGGATGGATGGCGGGATGGTGGCCAAGGCAACCACTTGCCAAAGGCAGGCCCTGCTGCCGGCCACAGCGCCTCAGCCCAAGCCAACAGCAAGGCAGCCTGCTCAGGGAGATCCAGCTGAGGAAGGATGACAGCACAGCCTCGTAGAATCCCTGAGGAGCTGAATTTAGGCCTGGCCTGCATTTTCAGGGGGCATCCCAACCCTGCCCCAAGCCAGGCTTAGGACTTGAGAAATGCTCCTTGGGCCTCAGCATTGCAGATAAATACAGGCAAACCTGTTCTCTCTTCACATGAGAAATAGCAAAGTGCCTCCCTGGATACCAACAACAACAACTGGAGAAAGGTGTTAACTCCGGTTGAACGATTCGGGCATCCTCGCCTCTAGAGGAACCACTGAGAATCCAGTGCAGAGAAACACAGGGTGAGGGAAGACCAACAAGTCGCTACTGGAGCCCAGCCCCTTGCACTGCTGTTTGTTTAACCTCTTCCTCACCTCACCCCAGCCCTGCTCTTCCCCATGCCTCAACACTCCAACTCTTCCCCACCCCCCTCCCAGAGCTTCCCAAGCACAACCCCTCCATTCTCCCACCCCAACCACCCTGCATTCCCCCTCTTTCCTTCTCACCCTTCTCTTTCCCATCCCCACATTTACAGTGAACTAAATCTCTGTTGTTGATTTTGATAGATGGTCCTCTTGGCAACTTAGTTCAGGCAGAGGCATCTCTCACTAATCTCATCTCAACAGGGCCACACATCTGCTCACAACACCCAAGGTGTGGCCTCCACAGTGCCCAGCACAGAGGGACAGTCACTGCCCTGGTCCTGCTGGCCACACCAGTGCTGACACAGAAGGCCAGGAGATCGCGGGCCTCCCTACCCAGCTGGGCACACACTGGCTCAGGTTTGGCTTCTGTCAGCCAGCACCCCAAGTCCTTTTCTACTGGGCAGATTTCCAGCCACTCTGCCCCCAGCCTGGGCCACTGCAGGGGCTTTTGGGGACACAAGGGCAGCGTGGGGAAATATCGCAAGGTCTCGAGATATCTTGATGTCACGCAGAACCCCTCCCCTTTTACTGTTACTGACCGATAACCCCTGTTCTAAAAGACCCTGACTAACCCTTAATAAAGGCCAGTTACTGTCCACCATATTGGTGTATGCATGTGCTTGGCCCGTGTGGCAGAGGCGCCGCCACTGAACCGTCCTCGACCCGGGACGCCACGCCCCAAGTGGCGGCAACAGGGCAGGACCCAGGCCTTGCTCTTCTTGAACCTCACCCCACTGGCCTCACAGCACCCAGCCAGCCTTTAGAGCCTTGTCACCCTCCAGCACATTGACACTCCCACCCAACTTGGTCTCATCACAATTTTACTGCTGAGGGTACGTACCCTCTATGGCCTTGTCCACATCCACAGGACAGACACTGAACAGAACTGGGCCCAGGGGACACTGCTAGTGACCAGGCAACACTGGACGTGACAGCATTCCCCATCACTCTCTGGACACGGCCATCCTGACAGTTCTTAACCCAGCAAACAGTGCCCCTGCACAAGGCCTGGGCTGACGGCTTTTCCAGGACTCTGCTGTGGCAGATGGAGTCAAGGGTTTTTCCTCATGGGAGACTCCATGCCCCGCTTTTCCCTCAGGCCTGAGGTGGCTCATCCATGGCCCAAGGGATATCAGGTTGCTCAGGCAGGACCTGCCTTTCCTAAACCCAAACTCCCTGGGCCTGATCCCTCAGCTGCCCTCTCTGGGCCCTGCGATCCCCCTCACCATGATCTATCTGCCCCAGAACCTTGCTGGGCCCCGAGGTCAGGCTGACAGGCCTGCACTTCCCCACAGCCTCCCTGTGGCCCTTCTTGGGCCTGGATGTCACACTGCCACCTCCAGGCATCTGGGACCTCCCCAGCTGGCAGGGAATGATGACAATGAAGGATGGCAGAGTGGCTTAGGGAGCTCTTCCATGGGCTCCCTCAGCATCCCTGGGGGACTCTGGGCCAGGCCCACACACTTGGCAGTGTCCAAGTGGCTGCACGGGTCACTGACGGCTTCCTCTGGGATTGCAGGGGGGCTGCTCTGCTCCCTGCCCCTGTGTGCCAGCTCAGGGGACTGCTTGTCCTCAGGATAACCCATCTGACTGTTGAAGACTGAGGCAAAGAAGGCATTCCATGCCTGAGCCTTTCCTCGTCCCTTGTGACCATATTCCCCTCATCCCCACATCGATTAAGGAAGGGTGATGTTCCTTGGTGCTCCTGTGTTCCTCATCTTTTTTAACAAAGACCTTTTGTTCTCTTTGAAGGTAATGGCCAGATGAAATTCAAACAGGTTTTTGCCATTCTGATGACCTTTCTACCTGGGATCAGGGCAGGGACACGTGAGGGGCTGAGTGGGAATCACACTTTGGCACAGCACAGGGCTTCCTTGGGCATGTTTAGGGGAAGAACACACAAGGTGGGACAAGAGACAGCTGCAGGTCTATGGGAGAAGAACAAGTGTAGGCAAATTGAGGGACAACGGCCTAAACAAGGCCTCTGTGACCAGGGACCTGTTCTGTCCTCCATTTTTCTGCATGGAAACCACCAGGCCTCTGGGACCATGGGCGGCCATGCCCACCAGGCCTTTGTGACCCGCGGTGACATCGTGCCCAGACACCATTGTGATGCAGGTCCATGTCATGGCCCTTGGGGCTATAAATACCCTGCAGCGGCCACTCCCAGCAGAGCAGCTCTCTGAGGAGGCAGCAGCTTCTCTGGAGGCAGCAGCTTCTCAGGACACAGCAGCTCACCTTGGTGATTCTGGCCAGTGTCTGGCACAGCAGCCTGAAGATGTGGAAGCAGCAGGAGGCGAATGCCCACGGCCAGCCCCGGCAGGGGCAGCCACTGCTGCACCAAGGCCTTGGGCCAGCAGCAAGGCAGGGCCATGGCCTGCCACCCATGCAAGCCGCACGTGCTGTGCCGCTCTGCACTGCGACCCAGCCGGCTTGGAAGCACCTGGGGCACTCTGAGACAGACGTGCTCATCAAGGTGCAGGCAGGGCATGGGGACAACACCTGCAGGGACCTGTTCACGGGCCTGGGCCCGTATATGTGGGGGAAGAGGTCTACCCTGAGAGCCTCCAGGTGGGTAAGTGCCCACCAGGAGGCACAGGGAATTTGGTGGCCAGCCAAGCAAAGAGCGTGGCACCATCGGCTGTGCCCAAAGGATGAGGCGACTTTGGTGGATCGTTTGCATAAAAAGAGGGAGGAGCTGGGCAGGTTGGAAGACAAAGTCCATGCAGAGATGTTTAGAGCCACCTTCTCCTCCCTGTACAACAAAGAAAGTCCCATGACGTCCAGGAGCATCCTCAGGGATCCACCAAGCCCCATCCTGGAGCCACTGGCAGGCCATTGCGAGAGGCACAGCACATCCTGTGTGACAAAAGATGCCACAGGAGAGACACCAAAGTACTCAGAGCTTGTGTCTCTTGACCAGTTGTTGGCAGAGATATGCCCTGTCTCTGATGACTCTCTGTCCTCTGACGCTCCTGTCAAGGAGCTCCCCGAAAACTGGGAGCAAGAAGAGCTCCTGGACACAGAAGCAGAAGGACAGAAGGACAGAGAGCCAGAGAGTGCCTTGTTTCTCCCACCACTGCAAGACAAAGAAGAATGTGTCCTCAGGGACACATCAAGTGTCAGCCCGGGACTTGCTGCAGGCTCCCAGGGGCTGTGCAGCACTTCGGGAGGGACCAAAGACTCAGCAGGAGAGACAGAAAACAACACAGAGACAGCACCTCCTGACCGCTTGGTGCACCTGCGCTCGGCCGCTGACAATGAGCCATCCTGTGATGCTCTTCTAAACGAGCTCCTGGAAAAGCGGGAGAGAGGAAAGCTCCTTGGCAGAGCTGGGCCAGGAGAGTGGGACAGCGAGACAGAGAGCTCGTTGTCTCTCACACCGGGAGATGATGAAGAGCCAGAACATTCTACATTGGACAGCGATCCCGGCAGCAATGGGCACAGCGAGCCTCTCCCCAGGGAACCGCCCCAAGAGCCAAAGGGGTTTGCGGGGTGCCCCTCGCCTGCCGATGCTGTGGACGAGGCCGAGGCAGGAGGCACGGAGGCTGGCCGTGCCCAGGCCGCCCCTCCCCAGGAAAAGCCCTGCGGGGATGAGCCGCCGGCAGGAGCTTGCCCGGTGCCTGTGCAGCCCCTGGCACGCAGCGTTCCTGCTTGCCCCGCTGGCAGCGCAGCCGTCCCGCAGCCCCCGGCCCCACGGCCATGGCGCTCCATGGCCAAGAGGGCCCGGCGGGCTCTGCGCCGCCTTTTCTCCTTCAGCTGCCTCAGGGGGCAGCCAGAGGAGTGAGCCCGGGGCCAGCAGCAGGACCATGGCCAAAGATGCCGGGGCTCACCCTGGGGACACCCAGCTCCCAGGGGCAGCGGCAGGTCCCAGAGGGAACGGCTCCAGGGAGATGAAGACTCGGGATGCATGGATGGATGGCGGGATGGTGGCCAAGGCAACCACTTGCCAAAGGCAGGCCCTGCTGCCGGCCACAGCGCCTCAGCCCAAGCCAACAGCAAGGCAGCCTGCTCAGGGAGATCCAGCTGAGGAAGGATGACAGCACAGCCTCGTAGAATCCCTGAGGAGCTGAATTTAGGCCTGGCCTGCATTTTCAGGGGGCATCCCAACCCTGCCCCAAGCTAGGCTTAGGACTTGAGAAATGCTCCTTGGGCCTCAGCATTGCAGATAAATACAGGCAAACCTGTTCTCTCTTCACATGAGAAATAGCAAAGTGCCTCCCTGGATACCAACAACAACAACTGGAGAAAGGTGTTAACTCCGGTTGAACGATTCGGGCATCCTCGCCTCTAGAGGAACCACTGAGAATCCAGTGCAGAGAAACACAGGGTGAGGGAAGACCAACAAGTCGCTACTGGAGCCCAGCCCCTTGCACTGCTGTTTGTTTAATCTCTTCCTCACCTCACCCCAGCCCTGCTCTTCCCCATGCCTCCAACACTCCAACTCTTCCCCACCTCCCTCCCAGAGCTTCCCAAGCACAACCCCTCCATTCTCCCACCCCAACCACCCTGCATTCCCCCTCTTTCCTTCTCACCCTTCTCTTTCCCATCCCCACATTTACAGTGAACTAAATCTCTGTTGTTGATTTTGATAGATGGTCCTCTTGGCAACTTAGTTCAGGCAGAGGCATCTCTCACTAATCTCATCTCAACAGGGCCACACATCTGCTCACAACACCCAAGGTGTGGCCTCCACAGTGCCCAGCACAGAGGGACAGTCACTGCCCTGGTCCTGCTGGCCACACCAGTGCTGACACAGAAGGCCAGGAGATCGCGGGCCTCCCTACCCAGCTGGGCACACACTGGCTCAGGTTTGGCTTCTGTCAGCCAGCACCCCAAGTCCTTTTCTACTGGGCAGATTTCCAGCCACTCTGCCCCCAGCCTGGGCCACTGCAGGGGCTTTTGGGGACACAAGGGCAGCGTGGGGAAATATCGCAAGGTCTCGAGATATCTTGATGTCACGCAGAACCCCTCCCCTTTTACTGTTACTGACCGATAACCCCTGTTCTAAAAGACCCTGACTAACCCTTAATAAAGGCCAGTTACTGTCCACCATATTGGTGTATGCATGTGCTTGGCCCGTGTGGCAGAGGCGCCGCCACTGAACCGTCCTCGACCCGGGACGCCACGCCCCAAGTGGCGGCAACAGGGCAGGACCCAGGCCTTGCTCTTCTTGAACCTCACCCCACTGGCCTCACAGCACCCAGCCAGCCTTTAGAGCCTTGTCACCCTCCAGCACATTGACACTCCCACCCAACTTGGTCTCATCACAATTTTACCGCTGAGGGTACGTACCCTCTATGGCCTTGTCCACATCCACAGGACAGACACTGAACAGAACTGGGCCCAGGGGACACTGCTAGTGACCAGGCAACACTGGACGTGACAGCATTCCCCATCACTCTCTGGACACGGCCATCCTGACAGTTCTTAACCCAGCAAACAGTGCCCCTGCACAAGGCCTGGGCTGACGGCTTTTCCAGGACTCTGCTGTGGCAGATGGAGTCAAGGGTTTTTCCTCATGGGAGACTCCATGCCCCGCTTTTCCCTCAGGCCTGAGGTGGCTCATCCATGGCCCAAGGGATATCAGGTTGCTCAGGCAGGACCTGCCTTTCCTAAACCCAAACTCCCTGGGCCTGATCCCTCAGCTGCCCTCTCTGGGCCCTGCGATCCCCCTCACCATGATCTATCTGCCCCAGAACCTTGCTGGGCCCCGAGGTCAGGCTGACAGGCCTGCACTTCCCCACAGCCTCCCTGTGGCCCTTCTTGGGCCTGGATGTCACACTGCCACCTCCAGGCATCTGGGACCTCCCCAGCTGGCAGGGAATGATGACAATGAAGGATGGCAGAGTGGCTTAGGGAGCTCTTCCATGGGCTCCCTCAGCATCCCTGGGGGACTCTGGGCCAGGCCCACACACTTGGCAGTGTCCAAGTGGCTGCACGGGTCACTGACGGCTTCCTCTGGGATTGCAGGGGGGCTGCTCTGCTCCCTGCCCCTGTGTGCCAGCTCAGGGGACTGCTTGTCCTCAGGATAACCCATCTGACTGTTGAAGACTGAGGCAAAGAAGGCATTCCATGCCTGAGCCTTTCCTCGTCCCTTGTGACCATATTCCCCTCATCCCCACATCGATTAAGGAAGGGTGATGTTCCTTGGTGCTCCTGTGTTCCTCATCTTTTTTAACAAAGACCTTTTGTTCTCTTTGAAGGTAATGGCCAGATGAAATTCAAACAGGTTTTTGCCATTCTGATGACCTTTCTACCTGGGATCAGGGCAGGGACACGTGAGGGGCTGAGTGGGAATCACACTTTGGCACAGCACAGGGCTTCCTTGGGCATGTTTAGGGGAAGAACACACAAGGTGGGACAAGAGACAGCTGCAGGTCTATGGGAGAAGAACAAGTGTAGGCAAATTGAGGGACAACGGCCTAAACAAGGCCTCTGTGACCAGGGACCTGTTCTGTCCTCCATTTTTCTGCATGGAAACCACCAGGCCTCTGGGACCATGGGCGGCCATGCCCACCAGGCCTTTGTGACCCGCGGTGACATCGTGCCCAGACACCATTGTGATGCAAGTCCATGTCATGGCACTTGGGGCTATAAATACCCTGCAGCGGCCACTCCCAGCAGAGCAGCTCTCTGAGGAGGCAGCAGCTTCTCTGGAGGCAGCAGCTTCTCAGGACACAGCAGCTCACCTTGGTGATTCTGGCCAGTGTCTGGCACAGCAGCCTGAAGATGTGGAAGCAGCAGGAGGCGAATGCCCACGGCCAGCCCCGGCAGGGGCAGCCACTGCTGCACCAAGGCCTTGGGCCAGCAGCAAGGCAGGGCCGTGGCCTGCCACCCATGCAAGCCGCACGTGCTGTGCCGCTCTGCACTGCGACCCAGCCAGCTTGGAAGCACCTGGGGCACTCTGAGACAGACGTGCTCATCAAGGTGCAGGCAGGGCATGGGGACAACACCTGCAGGGACCTGTTCACGGGCCTGGGCCCGTATATGTGGGGGAAGAGGTCCACCCTGAGAGCCTCCAGGTGGGTAAGTGCCCACCAGGAGGCACAGGGAATTTGGTGGCCAGCCAAGCAAAGAGCGTGGCACCATCGGCTGTGCCCAAAGGATGAGGCGACTTTGGTGGATCGTTTGCATAAAAAGAGGGAGGAGCTGGGCAGGTTGGAAGACAAAGTCCATGCAGAGATGTTTAGAGCCACCTTCTCCTCCCTGTACAACAAAGAAAGTCCCATGACGTCCAGGAGCATCCTCAGGGATCCACCAAGCCCCATCCTGGAGCCACCTGCAGGCCATTGCGAGAGGCACAGCACATCCTGTGTGACAAAAGATGCCACAGGAGAGACACCAAAGTACTCAGAGCTTGTGTCTCTTGACCAGTTGTTGGCAGAGATATGCCCTGTCTCTGATGACTCTCTGTCCTCTGACGCTCCTGTCAAGGAGCTCCCCGAAAACTGGGAGCAAGAAGAGCTCCTGGACACAGAAGCAGAAGGACAGAAGGACAGAGAGCCAGAGAGTGCCTTGTTTCTCCCACCTCTGCAAGACAAAGAAGAATGTGTCCTCAGGGATACATCAAGTGTCAGCCCGGGACTTGCTGCAGGCTCCCAGGGGCTGTGCAGCACTTCGGGAGGGACCAAAGACTCAGCAGGAGAGACAGAAAACAACACAGAGACGGCACCTCCTGACCGCTTGGTGCACCTGCGCTCGGCCGCTGACAATGAGCCATCCTGTGATGCTCTTCTAAACGAGCTCCTGGAAAAGCGGGAGAGAGGAAAGCTCCTTGGCAGAGCTGGGCCAGGAGAGTGGGACAGCGAGACAGAGAGCTCGTTGTCTCTCACACCGGGAGATGATGAAGAGCCAGAACATTCTACATTGGACAGCGATCCCGGCAGCAATGGGCACAGCGAGCCTCTCCCCAGGGAACCGCCCCAAGAGCCAAAGGGGTTTGCGGGGTGCCCCTCGCCTGCCGATGCTGTGGACGAGGCCGAGGCAGGAGGCACGGAGGCTGGCCGTGCCCAGGCCGCCCCTCCCCAGGAAAAGCCCTGCGGGGATGAGCCGCCGGCAGGAGCTTGCCCGGTGCCTGTGCAGCCCCTGGCACGCAGCGTTCCTGCTTGCCCCGCTGGCAGCGCAGCTGTCCCGCAGCCCCCGGCCCCACGGCCATGGCGCTCCATGGCCAAGAGGGCCCGGCGGGCTCTGCGCCGCCTTTTCTCCTTCAGCTGCCTCAGGGGGCAGCCAGAGGAGTGAGCCCGGGGCCAGCAGCAGGACCATGGCCAAAGATGCCGGGGCTCACCCTGGGGACACCCAGCTCCCAGGGGCAGCGGCAGGTCCCAGAGGGAACGGCTCCAGGGAGATGAAGACTCGGGATGCATGGATGGATGGCGGGATGGTGGCCAAGGCAACCACTTGCCAAAGGCAGGCCCTGCTGCCGGCCACAGCGCCTCAGCCCAAGCCAACAGCAAGGCAGCCTGCTCAGGGAGATCCAGCTGAGGAACGATGACAGCACAGCCTCGTAGAATCCCTGAGGAGCTGAATTTAGGCCTGGCCTGCATTTTCAGGGGGCATCCCAACCCTGCCCCAAGCTAGGCTTAGGACTTGAGAAATGCTCCTTGGGCCTCAGCATTGCAGATAAATACAGGCAAACCTGTTCTCTCTTCACATGAGAAATAGCAAAGTGCCTCCCTGGATACCAACAACAACAACTGGAGAAAGGTGTTAACTCCGGTTGAACGATTCGGGCATCCTCGCCTCTAGAGGAACCACTGAGAATCCAGTGCAGAGAAACACAGGGTGAGGGAAGACCAACAAGTCGCTACTGGAGCCCAGCCCCTTGCACTGCTGTTTGTTTAATCTCTTCCTCACCTCACCCCAGCCCTGCTCTTCCCCATGCCTCAACACTCCAACTCTTCCCCACCCCCCTCCCAGAGCTTCCCAAGCACAACCCCTCCATTCTCCCACCCCAACCACCCTGCATTCCCCCTCTTTCCTTCTCACCCTTCTCTTTCCCATCCCCACATTTACAGTGAACTAAATCTCTGTTGTTGATTTTGATAGATGGTCCTCTTGGCAACTTAGTTCAGGCAGAGGCATCTCTCACTAATCTCATCTCAACAGGGCCACACATCTGCTCACAACACCCAAGGTGTGGCCTCCACAGTGCCCAGCACAGAGGGACAGTCACTGCCCTGGTCCTGCTGGCCACACCAGTGCTGACACAGAAGGCCAGGAGATCGCGGGCCTCCCTACCCAGCTGGGCACACACTGGCTCAGGTTTGGCTTCTGTCAGCCAGCACCCCAAGTCCTTTTCTACTGGGCAGATTTCCAGCCACTCTGCCCCCAGCCTGGGCCACTGCAGGGGCTTTTGGGGACACAAGGGCAGCGTGGGGAAATATCGCAAGGTCTCGAGATATCTTGATGTCACGCAGAACCCCTCCCCTTTTACTGTTACTGACCGATAACCCCTGTTCTAAAAGACCCTGACTAACCCTTAATAAAGGCCAGTTACTGTCCACCATATTGGTGTATGCATGTGCTTGGCCCGTGTGGCAGAGGCGCCGCCACTGAACCGTCCTCGACCCGGGACGCCACGCCCCAAGTGGCGGCAACAGGGCAGGACCCAGGCCTTGCTCTTCTTGAACCTCACCCCACTGGCCTCACAGCACCCAGCCAGCCTTTAGAGCCTTGTCACCCTCCAGCACATTGACACTCCCACCCAACTTGGTCTCATCACAATTTTACTGCTGAGGGTACGTACCCTCTATGGCCTTGTCCACATCCACAGGACAGACACTGAACAGAACTGGGCCCAGGGGACACTGCTAGTGACCAGGCAACACTGGATGTGACAGCATTCCCCATCACTCTCTGGACACGGCCATCCTGACAGTTCTTAACCCAGCAAACAGTGCCCCTGCACAAGGCCTGGGCTGACGGCTTTTCCAGGACTCTGCTGTGGCAGATGGAGTCAAGGGTTTTTCCTCATGGGAGACTCCATGCCCCGCTTTTCCCTCAGGCCTGAGGTGGCTCATCCATGGCCCAAGGGATATCAGGTTGCTCAGGCAGGACCTGCCTTTCCTAAACCCAAACTCCCTGGGCCTGATCCCTCAGCTGCCCTCTCTGGGCCCTGCGATCCCCCTCACCATGATCTATCTGCCCCAGAACCTTGCTGGGCCCCGAGGTCAGGCTGACAGGCCTGCACTTCCCCACAGCCTCCCTGTGGCCCTTCTTGGGCCTGGATGTCACACTGCCACCTCCAGGCATCTGGGACCTCCCCAGCTGGCAGGGAATGATGACAATGAAGGATGGCAGAGTGGCTTAGGGAGCTCTTCCATGGGCTCCCTCAGCATCCCTGGGGGACTCTGGGCCAGGCCCACACACTTGGCAGTGTCCAAGTGGCTGCACGGGTCACTGACGGCTTCCTCTGGGATTGCAGGGGGGCTGCTCTGCTCCCTGCCCCTGTGTGCCAGCTCAGGGGACTGCTTGTCCTCAGGATAACCCATCTGACTGTTGAAGACTGAGGCAAAGAAGGCATTCCATGCCTGAGCCTTTCCTCGTCCCTTGTGACCATATTCCCCTCATCCCCACATCGATTAAGGAAGGGTGATGTTCCTTGGTGCTCCTGTGTTCCTCATCTTTTTTAACAAAGACCTTTTGTTCTCTTTGAAGGTAATGGCCAGATGAAATTCAAACAGGTTTTTGCCATTCTGATGACCTTTCTACCTGGGATCAGGGCAGGGACACGTGAGGGGCTGAGTGGGAATCACACTTTGGCACAGCACAGGGCTTCCTTGGGCATGTTTAGGGGAAGAACACACAAGGTGGGACAAGAGACAGCTGCAGGTCTATGGGAGAAGAACAAGTGTAGGCAAATTGAGGGACAACGGCCTAAACAAGGCCTCTGTGACCAGGGACCTGTTCTGTCCTCCATTTTTCTGCATGGAAACCACCAGGCCTCTGGGACCATGGGCGGCCATGCCCACCAGGCCTTTGTGACCCGCGGTGACATCGTGCCCAGACACCATTGTGATGCAGGTCCATGTCATGGCCCTTGGGGCTATAAATACCCTGCAGCGGCCACTCCCAGCAGAGCAGCTCTCTGAGGAGGCAGCAGCTTCTCTGGAGGCAGCAGCTTCTCAGGACACAGCAGCTCACCTTGGTGATTCTGGCCAGTGTCTGGCACAGCAGCCTGAAGATGTGGAAGCAGCAGGAGGCGAATGCCCACGGCCAGCCCCGGCAGGGGCAGCCACTGCTGCACCAAGGCCTTGGGCCAGCAGCAAGGCAGGGCCATGGCCTGCCACCCATGCAAGCCGCACGTGCTGTGCCGCTCTGCACTGCGACCCAGCCGGCTTGGAAGCACCTGGGGCACTCTGAGACAGACGTGCTCATCAAGGTGCAGGCAGGGCATGGGGACAACACCTGCAGGGACCTGTTCACGGGCCTGGGCCCGTATATGTGGGGGAAGAGGTCTACCCTGAGAGCCTCCAGGTGGGTAAGTGCCCACCAGGAGGCACAGGGAATTTGGTGGCCAGCCAAGCAAAGAGCGTGGCACCATCGGCTGTGCCCAAAGGATGAGGCGACTTTGGTGGATCGTTTGCATAAAAAGAGGGAGGAGCTGGGCAGGTTGGAAGACAAAGTCCATGCAGAGATGTTTAGAGCCACCTTCTCCTCCCTGTACAACAAAGAAAGTCCCATGACGTCCAGGAGCATCCTCAGGGATCCACCAAGCCCCATCCTGGAGCCACCGGCAGGCCATTGCGAGAGGCACAGCACATCCTGTGTGACAAAAGATGCCACAGGAGAGACACCAAAGTACTCAGAGCTTGTGTCTCTTGACCAGTTGTTGGCAGAGATATGCCCTGTCTCTGATGACTCTCTGTCCTCTGACGCTCCTGTCAAGGAGCTCCCCGAAAACTGGGAGCAAGAAGAGCTCCTGGACACAGAAGCAGAAGGACAGAAGGACAGAGAGCCAGAGAGTGCCTTGTTTCTCCCACCACTGCAAGACAAAGAAGAATGTGTCCTCAGGGACACATCAAGTGTCAGCCCGGGACTTGCTGCAGGCTCCCAGGGGCTGTGCAGCACTTCGGGAGGGACCAAAGACTCAGCAGGAGAGACAGAAAACAACACAGAGACGGCACCTCCTGACCGCTTGGTGCACCTGCGCTCGGCCGCTGACAATGAGCCATCCTGTGATGCTCTTCTAAACGAGCTCCTGGAAAAGCGGGAGAGAGGAAAGCTCCTTGGCAGAGCTGGGCCAGGAGAGTGGGACAGCGAGACAGAGAGCTCGTTGTCTCTCACACCGGGAGATGATGAAGAGCCAGAACATTCTACATTGGACAGCGATCCCGGCAGCAATGGGCACAGCGAGCCTCTCCCCAGGGAACCGCCCCAAGAGCCAAAGGGGTTTGCGGGGTGCCCCTCGCCTGCCGATGCTGTGGACGAGGCCGAGGCAGGAGGCACGGAGGCTGGCCGTGCCCAGGCCGCCCCTCCCCAGGAAAAGCCCTGCGGGGATGAGCCGCCGGCAGGAGCTTGCCCGGTGCCTGTGCAGCCCCTGGCACGCAGCGTTCCTGCTTGCCCCGCTGGCAGCGCAGCCGTCCCGCAGCCCCCGGCCCCACGGCCATGGCGCTCCATGGCCAAGAGGGCCCGGCGGGCTCTGCGCCGCCTTTTCTCCTTCAGCTGCCTCAGGGGGCAGCCAGAGGAGTGAGCCCGGGGCCAGCAGCAGGACCATGGCCAAAGATGCCGGGGCTCACCCTGGGGACACCCAGCTCCCAGGGGCAGCGGCAGGTCCCAGAGGGAACGGCTCCAGGGAGATGAAGACTCGGGATGCATGGATGGATGGCGGGATGGTGGCCAAGGCAACCACTTGCCAAAGGCAGGCCCTGCTGCCGGCCACAGCGCCTCAGCCCAAGCCAACAGCAAGGCAGCCTGCTCAGGGAGATCCAGCTGAGGAAGGATGACAGCACAGCCTCGTAGAATCCCTGAGGAGCTGAATTTAGGCCTGGCCTGCATTTTCAGGGGGCATCCCAACCCTGCCCCAAGCCAGGCTTAGGACTTGAGAAATGCTCCTTGGGCCTCAGCATTGCAGATAAATACAGGCAAACCTGTTCTCTCTTCACATGAGAAATAGCAAAGTGCCTCCCTGGATACCAACAACAACAACTGGAGAAAGGTGTTAACTCCGGTTGAACGATTCGGGCATCCTCGCCTCTAGAGGAACCACTGAGAATCCAGTGCAGAGAAACACAGGGTGAGGGAAGACCAACAAGTCGCTACTGGAGCCCAGCCCCTTGCACTGCTGTTTGTTTAACCTCTTCCTCACCTCACCCCAGCCCTGCTCTTCCCCATGCCTCAACACTCCAACTCTTCCCCACCCCCCTCCCAGAGCTTCCCAAGCACAACCCCTCCATTCTCCCACCCCAACCACCCTGCATTCCCCCTCTTTCCTTCTCACCCTTCTCTTTCCCATCCCCACATTTACAGTGAACTAAATCTCTGTTGTTGATTTTGATAGATGGTCCTCTTGGCAACTTAGTTCAGGCAGAGGCATCTCTCACTAATCTCATCTCAACAGGGCCACACATCTGCTCACAACACCCAAGGTGTGGCCTCCACAGTGCCCAGCACAGAGGGACAGTCACTGCCCTGGTCCTGCTGGCCACACCAGTGCTGACACAGAAGGCCAGGAGATCGCGGGCCTCCCTACCCAGCTGGGCACACACTGGCTCAGGTTTGGCTTCTGTCAGCCAGCACCCCAAGTCCTTTTCTACTGGGCAGATTTCCAGCCACTCTGCCCCCAGCCTGGGCCACTGCAGGGGCTTTTGGGGACACAAGGGCAGCGTGGGGAAATATCGCAAGGTCTCGAGATATCTTGATGTCACGCAGAACCCCTCCCCTTTTACTGTTACTGACCGATAACCCCTGTTCTAAAAGACCCTGACTAACCCTTAATAAAGGCCAGTTACTGTCCACCATATTGGTGTATGCATGTGCTTGGCCCGTGTGGCAGAGGCGCCGCCACTGAACCGTCCTCGACCCGGGACGCCACGCCCCAAGTGGCGGCAACAGGGCAGGACCCAGGCCTTGCTCTTCTTGAACCTCACCCCACTGGCCTCACAGCACCCAGCCAGCCTTTAGAGCCTTGTCACCCTCCAGCACATTGACACTCCCACCCAACTTGGTCTCATCACAATTTTACTGCTGAGGGTACGTACCCTCTATGGCCTTGTCCACATCCACAGGACAGACACTGAACAGAACTGGGCCCAGGGGACACTGCTAGTGACCAGGCAACACTGGACGTGACAGCATTCCCCATCACTCTCTGGACACGGCCATCCTGACAGTTCTTAACCCAGCAAACAGTGCCCCTGCACAAGGCCTGGGCTGACGGCTTTTCCAGGACTCTGCTGTGGCAGATGGAGTCAAGGGTTTTTCCTCATGGGAGACTCCATGCCCCGCTTTTCCCTCAGGCCTGAGGTGGCTCATCCATGGCCCAAGGGATATCAGGTTGCTCAGGCAGGACCTGCCTTTCCTAAACCCAAACTCCCTGGGCCTGATCCCTCAGCTGCCCTCTCTGGGCCCTGCGATCCCCCTCACCATGATCTATCTGCCCCAGAACCTTGCTGGGCCCCGAGGTCAGGCTGACAGGCCTGCACTTCCCCACAGCCTCCCTGTGGCCCTTCTTGGGCCTGGATGTCACACTGCCACCTCCAGGCATCTGGGACCTCCCCAGCTGGCAGGGAATGATGACAATGAAGGATGGCAGAGTGGCTTAGGGAGCTCTTCCATGGGCTCCCTCAGCATCCCTGGGGGACTCTGGGCCAGGCCCACACACTTGGCAGTGTCCAAGTGGCTGCACGGGTCACTGACGGCTTCCTCTGGGATTGCAGGGGGGCTGCTCTGCTCCCTGCCCCTGTGTGCCAGCTCAGGGGACTGCTTGTCCTCAGGATAACCCATCTGACTGTTGAAGACTGAGGCAAAGAAGGCATTCCATGCCTGAGCCTTTCCTCGTCCCTTGTGACCATATTCCCCTCATCCCCACATCGATTAAGGAAGGGTGATGTTCCTTGGTGCTCCTGTGTTCCTCATCTTTTTTAACAAAGACCTTTTGTTCTCTTTGAAGGTAATGGCCAGATGAAATTCAAACAGGTTTTTGCCATTCTGATGACCTTTCTACCTGGGATCAGGGCAGGGACACGTGAGGGGCTGAGTGGGAATCACACTTTGGCACAGCACAGGGCTTCCTTGGGCATGTTTAGGGGAAGAACACACAAGGTGGGACAAGAGACAGCTGCAGGTCTATGGGAGAAGAACAAGTGTAGGCAAATTGAGGGACAACGGCCTAAACAAGGCCTCTGTGACCAGGGACCTGTTCTGTCCTCCATTTTTCTGCATGGAAACCACCAGGCCTCTGGGACCATGGGCGGCCATGCCCACCAGGCCTTTGTGACCCGCGGTGACATCGTGCCCAGACACCATTGTGATGCAGGTCCATGTCATGGCCCTTGGGGCTATAAATACCCTGCAGCGGCCACTCCCAGCAGAGCAGCTCTCTGAGGAGGCAGCAGCTTCTCTGGAGGCAGCAGCTTCTCAGGACACAGCAGCTCACCTTGGTGATTCTGGCCAGTGTCTGGCACAGCAGCCTGAAGATGTGGAAGCAGCAGGAGGCGAATGCCCACGGCCAGCCCCGGCAGGGGCAGCCACTGCTGCACCAAGGCCTTGGGCCAGCAGCAAGGCAGGGCCATGGCCTGCCACCCATGCAAGCCGCACGTGCTGTGCCGCTCTGCACTGCGACCCAGCCGGCTTGGAAGCACCTGGGGCACTCTGAGACAGACGTGCTCATCAAGGTGCAGGCAGGGCATGGGGACAACACCTGCAGGGACCTGTTCACGGGCCTGGGCCCGTATATGTGGGGGAAGAGGTCTACCCTGAGAGCCTCCAGGTGGGTAAGTGCCCACCAGGAGGCACAGGGAATTTGGTGGCCAGCCAAGCAAAGAGCGTGGCACCATCGGCTGTGCCCAAAGGATGAGGCGACTTTGGTGGATCGTTTGCATAAAAAGAGGGAGGAGCTGGGCAGGTTGGAAGACAAAGTCCATGCAGAGATGTTTAGAGCCACCTTCTCCTCCCTGTACAACAAAGAAAGTCCCATGACGTCCAGGAGCATCCTCAGGGATCCACCAAGCCCCATCCTGGAGCCACCGGCAGGCCATTGCGAGAGGCACAGCACATCCTGTGTGACAAAAGATGCCACAGGAGAGACACCAAAGTACTCAGAGCTTGTGTCTCTTGACCAGTTGTTGGCAGAGATATGCCCTGTCTCTGATGACTCTCTGTCCTCTGACGCTCCTGTCAAGGAGCTCCCCGAAAACTGGGAGCAAGAAGAGCTCCTGGACACAGAAGCAGAAGGACAGAAGGACAGAGAGCCAGAGAGTGCCTTGTTTCTCCCACCACTGCAAGACAAAGAAGAATGTGTCCTCAGGGACACATCAAGTGTCAGCCCGGGACTTGCTGCAGGCTCCCAGGGGCTGTGCAGCACTTCGGGAGGGACCAAAGACTCAGCAGGAGAGACAGAAAACAACACAGAGACGGCACCTCCTGACCGCTTGGTGCACCTGCGCTCGGCCGCTGACAATGAGCCATCCTGTGATGCTCTTCTAAACGAGCTCCTGGAAAAGCGGGAGAGAGGAAAGCTCCTTGGCAGAGCTGGGCCAGGAGAGTGGGACAGCGAGACAGAGAGCTCGTTGTCTCTCACACCGGGAGATGATGAAGAGCCAGAACATTCTACATTGGACAGCGATCCCGGCAGCAATGGGCACAGCGAGCCTCTCCCCAGGGAACCGCCCCAAGAGCCAAAGGGGTTTGCGGGGTGCCCCTCGCCTGCCGATGCTGTGGACGAGGCCGAGGCAGGAGGCACGGAGGCTGGCCGTGCCCAGGCCGCCCCTCCCCAGGAAAAGCCCTGCGGGGATGAGCCGCCGGCAGGAGCTTGCCCGGTGCCTGTGCAGCCCCTGGCACGCAGCGTTCCTGCTTGCCCCGCTGGCAGCGCAGCCGTCCCGCAGCCCCCGGCCCCACGGCCATGGCGCTCCATGGCCAAGAGGGCCCGGCGGGCTCTGCGCCGCCTTTTCTCCTTCAGCTGCCTCAGGGGGCAGCCAGAGGAGTGAGCCCGGGGCCAGCAGCAGGACCATGGCCAAAGATGCCGGGGCTCACCCTGGGGACACCCAGCTCCCAGGGGCAGCGGCAGGTCCCAGAGGGAACGGCTCCAGGGAGATGAAGACTCGGGATGCATGGATGGATGGATGGGTGGATGGTGGCCAAGGCAACCACTTGCCAAAGGCAGGCCCTGCTGCCGGCCACAGCGCCTCAGCCCAAGCCAACAGCAAGGCAGCCTGCTCAGGGAGATCCAGCTGAGGAACGATGACAGCACAGCCTCGTAGAATCCCTGAGGAGCTGAATTTAGGCCTGGCCTGCATTTTCAGGGGGCATCCCAACCCTGCCCCAAGCTAGGCTTAGGACTTGAGAAATGCTCCTTGGGCCTCAGCATTGCAGATAAATACAGGCAAACCTGTTCTCTCTTCACATGAGAAATAGCAAAGTGCCTCCCTGGATACCAACAACAACAACTGGAGAAAGGTGTTAACTCCGGTTGAACGATTCGGGCATCCTCGCCTCTAGAGGAACCACTGAGAATCCAGTGCAGAGAAACACAGGGTGAGGGAAGACCAACAAGTCGCTACTGGAGCCCAGCCCCTTGCACTGCTGTTTGTTTAATCTCTTCCTCACCTCACCCCAGCCCTGCTCTTCCCCATGCCTCAACACTCCAACTCTTCCCCACCCCCCTCCCAGAGCTTCCCAAGCACAACCCCTCCATTCTCCCACCCCAACCACCCTGCATTCCCCCTCTTTCCTTCTCACCCTTCTCTTTCCCATCCCCACATTTACAGTGAACTAAATCTCTGTTGTTGATTTTGATAGATGGTCCTCTTGGCAACTTAGTTCAGGCAGAGGCATCTCTCACTAATCTCATCTCAACAGGGCCACACATCTGCTCACAACACCCAAGGTGTGGCCTCCACAGTGCCCAGCACAGAGGGACAGTCACTGCCCTGGTCCTGCTGGCCACACCAGTGCTGACACAGAAGGCCAGGAGATCGCGGGCCTCCCTACCCAGCTGGGCACACACTGGCTCAGGTTTGGCTTCTGTCAGCCAGCACCCCAAGTCCTTTTCTACTGGGCAGATTTCCAGCCACTCTGCCCCCAGCCTGGGCCACTGCAGGGGCTTTTGGGGACACAAGGGCAGTGTGGGGAAATATCGCAAGGTCTCGAGATATCTTGATGTCACGCAGAACCCCTCCCCTTTTACTGTTACTGACCGATAACCCCTGTTCTAAAAGACCCTGACTAACCCTTAATAAAGGCCAGTTACTGTCCACCATATTGGTGTATGCATGTGCTTGGCCCGTGTGGCAGAGGCGCCGCCACTGAACCGTCCTCGACCCGGGACGCCACGCCCCAAGTGGCAGCAACAGGGCAGGACCCAGGCCTTGCTCTTCTTGAACCTCACCCCACTGGCCTCACAGCACCCAGCCAGCCTTTAGAGCCTTGTCACCCTCCAGCACATTGACACTCCCACCCAACTTGGTCTCATCACAATTTTACTGCTGAGGGTACGTACCCTCTATGGCCTTGTCCACATCCACAGGACAGACACTGAACAGAACTGGGCCCAGGGGACACTGCTAGTGACCAGGCAACACTGGACGTGACAGCATTCCCCATCACTCTCTGGACACGGCCATCCTGACAGTTCTTAACCCAGCAAACAGTGCCCCTGCACAAGGCCTGGGCTGACGGCTTTTCCAGGACTCTGCTGTGGCAGATGGAGTCAAGGGTTTTTCCTCATGGGAGACTCCATGCCCCGCTTTTCCCTCAGGCCTGAGGTGGCTCATCCATGGCCCAAGGGATATCAGGTTGCTCAGGCAGGACCTGCCTTTCCTAAACCCAAACTCCCTGGGCCTGATCCCTCAGCTGCCCTCTCTGGGCCCTGCGATCCCCCTCACCATGATCTATCTGCCCCAGAACCTTGCTGGGCCCCGAGGTCAGGCTGACAGGCCTGCACTTCCCCACAGCCTCCCTGTGGCCCTTCTTGGGCCTGGATGTCACACTGCCACCTCCAGGCATCTGGGACCTCCCCAGCTGGCAGGGAATGATGACAATGAAGGATGGCAGAGTGGCTTAGGGAGCTCTTCCATGGGCTCCCTCAGCATCCCTGGGGGACTCTGGGCCAGGCCCACACACTTGGCAGTGTCCAAGTGGCTGCACGGGTCACTGACGGCTTCCTCTGGGATTGCAGGGGGGCTGCTCTGCTCCCTGCCCCTGTGTGCCAGCTCAGGGGACTGCTTGTCCTCAGGATAACCCATCTGACTGTTGAAGACTGAGGCAAAGAAGGCGTTCCATGCCTGAGCCTTTCCTCGTCCCTTGTGACCATATCCCCCTCATCCCCACATCGATTAAGGAAGGGTGATGTTCCTTGGTGCTCCTGTGTTCCTCATCTTTTTTAACAAAGACCTTTTGTTCTCTTTGAAGGTAATGGCCAGATGAAATTCAAACAGGTTTTTGCCATTCTGATGACCTTTCTACCTGGGATCAGGGCAGGGACACGTGAGGGGCTGAGTGGGAATCACACTTTGGCACAGCACAGGGCTTCCTTGGGCATGTTTAGGGGAAGAACACACAAGGTGGGACAAGAAACAGCTGCAGGTCTATGGGAGAAGAACAAGTGTAGGCAAATTGAGGGACAACGGCCTAAACAAGGCCTCTGTGACCAGGGACCTGTTCTGTCCTCCATTTTTCTGCATGGAAACCACCAGGCCTCTGGGACCATGGGCGGCCATGCCCACCAGGCCTTTGTGACCCGCGGTGACATCGTGCCCAGACACCATTGTGATGCAAGTCCATGTCATGGCACTTGGGGCTATAAATACCCTGCAGCGGCCACTCCCAGCAGAGCAGCTCTCTGAGGAGGCAGCAGCTTCTCTGGAGGCAGCAGCTTCTCAGGACACAGCAGCTCACCTTGGTGATTCTGGCCAGTGTCTGGCACAGCAGCCTGAAGATGTGGAAGCAGCAGGAGGCGAATGCCCACGGCCAGCCCCGGCAGGGGCAGCCACTGCTGCACCAAGGCCTTGGGCCAGCAGCAAGGCAGGGCCATGGCCTGCCACCCATGCAAGCCGCACGTGCTGTGCCGCTCTGCACTGCGACCCAGCCGGCTTGGAAGCACCTGGGGCACTCTGAGACAGACGTGCTCATCAAGGTGCAGGCAGGGCATGGGGACAACACCTGCAGGGACCTGTTCACAGGCCTGGGCCCGTATATGTGGGGGAAGAGGTCTACCCTGAGAGCCTCCAGGTGGGTAAGTGCCCACCAGGAGGCACAGGGAATTTGGTGGCCAGCCAAGCAAAGAGCGTGGCACCATCGGCTGTGCCCAAAGGATGAGGCGACTTTGGTGGATCGTTTGCATAAAAAGAGGGAGGAGCTGGGCAGGTTGGAAGACAAAGTCCATGCAGAGATGTTTAGAGCCACCTTCTCCTCCCTGTACAACAAAGAAAGTCCCATGACGTCCAGGAGCATCCTCAGGGATCCACCAAGCCCCATCCTGGAGCCACCGGCAGGCCATTGCGAGAGGCACAGCACATCCTGTGTGACAAAAGATGCCACAGGAGAGACACCAAAGTACTCAGAGCTTGTGTCTCTTGACCAGTTGTTGGCAGAGATATGCCCTGTCTCTGATGACTCTCTGTCCTCTGACGCTCCTGTCAAGGAGCTCCCCGAAAACTGGGAGCAAGAAGAGCTCCTGGACACAGAAGCAGAAGGACAGAAGGACAGAGAGCCAGAGAGTGCCTTGTTTCTCCCACCACTGCAAGACAAAGAAGAATGTGTCCTCAGGGACACATCAAGTGTCAGCCCGGGACTTGCTGCAGGCTCCCAGGGGCTGTGCAGCACTTCGGGAGGGACCAAAGACTCAGCAGGAGAGACAGAAAACAACACAGAGACGGCACCTCCTGACCGCTTGGTGCACCTGCGCTCGGCCGCTGACAATGAGCCATCCTGTGATGCTCTTCTAAACGAGCTCCTGGAAAAGCGGGAGAGAGGAAAGCTCCTTGGCAGAGCTGGGCCAGGAGAGTGGGACAGCGAGACAGAGAGCTCGTTGTCTCTCACACCGGGAGATGATGAAGAGCCAGAACATTCTACATTGGACAGCGATCCCGGCAGCAATGGGCACAGCGAGCCTCTCCCCAGGGAACCGCCCCAAGAGCCAAAGGGGTTTGCGGGGTGCCCCTCGCCTGCCGATGCTGTGGACGAGGCCGAGGCAGGAGGCACGGAGGCTGGCCGTGCCCAGGCCGCCCCTCCCCAGGAAAAGCCCTGCGGGGATGAGCCGCCGGCAGGAGCTTGCCCGGTGCCTGTGCAGCCCCTGGCACGCAGCGTTCCTGCTTGCCCCGCTGGCAGCGCAGCCGTCCCGCAGCCCCCGGCCCCACGGCCATGGCGCTCCATGGCCAAGAGGGCCCGGCGGGCTCTGCGCCGCCTTTTCTCCTTCAGCTGCCTCAGGGGGCAGCCAGAGGAGTGAGCCCGGGGCCAGCAGCAGGACCATGGCCAAAGATGCCGGGGCTCACCCTGGGGACACCCAGCTCCCAGGGGCAGCGGCAGGTCCCAGAGGGAACGGCTCCAGGGAGATGAAGACTCGGGATGCATGGATGGATGGATGGGTGGATGGTGGCCAAGGCAACCACTTGCCAAAGGCAGGCCCTGCTGCCGGCCACAGCGCCTCAGCCCAAGCCAACAGCAAGGCAGCCTGCTCAGGGAGATCCAGCTGAGGAACGATGACAGCACAGCCTCGTAGAATCCCTGAGGAGCTGAATTTAGGCCTGGCCTGCATTTTCAGGGGGCATCCCAACCCTGCCCCAAGCTAGGCTTAGGACTTGAGAAATGCTCCTTGGGCCTCAGCATTGCAGATAAATACAGGCAAACCTGTTCTCTCTTCACATGAGAAATAGCAAAGTGCCTCCCTGGATACCAACAACAACAACTGGAGAAAGGTGTTAACTCCGGTTGAACGATTCGGGCATCCTCGCCTCTAGAGGAACCACTGAGAATCCAGTGCAGAGAAACACAGGGTGAGGGAAGACCAACAAGTCGCTACTGGAGCCCAGCCCCTTGCACTGCTGTTTGTTTAATCTCTTCCTCACCTCACCCCAGCCCTGCTCTTCCCCATGCCTCAACACTCCAACTCTTCCCCACCCCCCTCCCAGAGCTTCCCAAGCACAACCCCTCCATTCTCCCACCCCAACCACCCTGCATTCCCCCTCTTTCCTTCTCACCCTTCTCTTTCCCATCCCCACATTTACAGTGAACTAAATCTCTGTTGTTGATTTTGATAGATGGTCCTCTTGGCAACTTAGTTCAGGCAGAGGCATCTCTCACTAATCTCATCTCAACAGGGCCACACATCTGCTCACAACACCCAAGGTGTGGCCTCCACAGTGCCCAGCACAGAGGGACAGTCACTGCCCTGGTCCTGCTGGCCACACCAGTGCTGACACAGAAGGCCAGGAGATCGCGGGCCTCCCTACCCAGCTGGGCACACACTGGCTCAGGTTTGGCTTCTGTCAGCCAGCACCCCAAGTCCTTTTCTACTGGGCAGATTTCCAGCCACTCTGCCCCCAGCCTGGGCCACTGCAGGGGCTTTTGGGGACACAAGGGCAGCGTGGGGAAATATCGCAAGGTCTCGAGATATCTTGATGTCACGCAGAACCCCTCCCCTTTTACTGTTACTGACCGATAACCCCTGTTCTAAAAGACCCTGACTAACCCTTAATAAAGGCCAGTTACTGTCCACCATATTGGTGTATGCATGTGCTTGGCCCGTGTGGCAGAGGCGCCGCCACTGAACCGTCCTCGACCCGGGACGCCACGCCCCAAGTGGCAGCAACAGGGCAGGACCCAGGCCTTGCTCTTCTTGAACCTCACCCCACTGGCCTCACAGCACCCAGCCAGCCTTTAGAGCCTTGTCACCCTCCAGCACATTGACACTCCCACCCAACTTGGTCTCATCACAATTTTACTGCTGAGGGTACGTACCCTCTATGGCCTTGTCCACATCCACAGGACAGACACTGAACAGAACTGGGCCCAGGGGACACTGCTAGTGACCAGGCAACACTGGACGTGACAGCATTCCCCATCACTCTCTGGACACGGCCATCCTGACAGTTCTTAACCCAGCAAACAGTGCCCCTGCACAAGGCCTGGGCTGACGGCTTTTCCAGGACTCTGCTGTGGCAGATGGAGTCAAGGGTTTTTCCTCATGGGAGACTCCATGCCCCGCTTTTCCCTCAGGCCTGAGGTGGCTCATCCATGGCCCAAGGGATATCAGGTTGCTCAGGCAGGACCTGCCTTTCCTAAACCCAAACTCCCTGGGCCTGATCCCTCAGCTGCCCTCTCTGGGCCCTGCGATCCCCCTCACCATGATCTATCTGCCCCAGAACCTTGCTGGGCCCCGAGGTCAGGCTGACAGGCCTGCACTTCCCCACAGCCTCCCTGTGGCCCTTCTTGGGCCTGGATGTCACACTGCCACCTCCAGGCATCTGGGACCTCCCCAGCTGGCAGGGAATGATGACAATGAAGGATGGCAGAGTGGCTTAGGGAGCTCTTCCATGGGCTCCCTCAGCATCCCTGGGGGACTCTGGGCCAGGCCCACACACTTGGCAGTGTCCAAGTGGCTGCACGGGTCACTGACGGCTTCCTCTGGGATTGCAGGGGGGCTGCTCTGCTCCCTGCCCCTGTGTGCCAGCTCAGGGGACTGCTTGTCCTCAGGATAACCCATCTGACTGTTGAAGACTGAGGCAAAGAAGGCGTTCCATGCCTGAGCCTTTCCTCGTCCCTTGTGACCATATCCCCCTCATCCCCACATCGATTAAGGAAGGGTGATGTTCCTTGGTGCTCCTGTGTTCCTCATCTTTTTTAACAAAGACCTTTTGTTCTCTTTGAAGGTAATGGCCAGATGAAATTCAAACAGGTTTTTGCCATTCTGATGACCTTTCTACCTGGGATCAGGGCAGGGACACGTGAGGGGCTGAGTGGGAATCACACTTTGGCACAGCACAGGGCTTCCTTGGGCATGTTTAGGGGAAGAACACACAAGGTGGGACAAGAGACAGCTGCAGGTCTATGGGAGAAGAACAAGTGTAGGCAAATTGAGGGACAACGGCCTAAACAAGGCCTCTGTGACCAGGGACCTGTTCTGTCCTCCATTTTTCTGCATGGAAACCACCAGGCCTCTGGGACCATGGGCGGCCATGCCCACCAGGCCTTTGTGACCCGCGGTGACATCGTGCCCAGACACCATTGTGATGCAAGTCCATGTCATGGCCCTTGGGGCTATAAATACCCTGCAGCGGCCACTCCCAGCAGAGCAGCTCTCTGAGGAGGCAGCAGCTTCTCTGGAGGCAGCAGCTTCTCAGGACACAGCAGCTCACCTTGGTGATTCTGGCCAGTGTCTGGCACAGCAGCCTGAAGATGTGGAAGCAGCAGGAGGCGAATGCCCACGGCCAGCCCCGGCAGGGGCAGCCACTGCTGCACCAAGGCCTTGGGCCAGCAGCAAGGCAGGGCCATGGCCTGCCACCCATGCAAGCCGCATGTGCTGTGCCGCTCTGCACTGCGACCCAGCCGGCTTGGAAGCACCTGGGGCACTCTGAGACAGACGTGCTCATCAAGGTGCAGGCAGGGCATGGGGACAACACCTGCAGGGACCTGTTCACAGGCCTGGGCCCGTATATGTGGGGGAAGAGGTCTACCCTGAGAGCCTCCAGGTGGGTAAGTGCCCACCAGGAGGCACAGGGAATTTGGTGGCCAGCCAAGCAAAGAGCGTGGCACAAGCGGCTGTGCCCAAAGGATGAGGCGACTTTGGTGGATCGTTTGCATAAAAAGAGGGAGGAGCTGGGCAGGTTGGAAGACAAAGTCCATGCAGAGATGTTTAGAGCCACCTTCTCCTCCCTGTACAACAAAGAAAGTCCCATGACGTCCAGGAGCATCCTCAGGGATCCACCAAGCCCCATCCTGGAGCCACCTGCAGGCCATTGCGAGAGGCACAGCACATCCTGTGTGACAAAAGATGCCACAGGAGAGACACCAAAGTACTCAGAGCTTGTGTCTCTTGACCAGTTGTTGGCAGAGATATGCCCTGTCTCTGATGACTCTCTGTCCTCTGACGCTCCTGTCAAGGAGCTCCCCGAAAACTGGGAGCAAGAAGAGCTCCTGGACACAGAAGCAGAAGGACAGAAGGACAGAGAGCCAGAGAGTGCCTTGTTTCTCCCACCTCTGCAAGACAAAGAAGAATGTGTCCTCAGGGATACATCAAGTGTCAGCCCGGGACTTGCTGCAGGCTCCCAGGGGCTGTGCAGCACTTCGGGAGGGACCAAAGACTCAGCAGGAGAGACAGAAAACAACACAGAGACGGCACCTCCTGACCGCTTGGTGCACCTGCGCTCGGCCGCTGACAATGAGCCATCCTGTGATGCTCTTCTAAACGAGCTCCTGGAAAAGCGGGAGAGAGGAAAGCTCCTTGGCAGAGCTGGGCCAGGAGAGTGGGACAGCGAGACAGAGAGCTCGTTGTCTCTCACACCGGGAGATGATGAAGAGCCAGAACATTCTACATTGGACAGCGATCCCGGCAGCAATGGGCACAGCGAGCCTCTCCCCAGGGAACCGCCCCAAGAGCCAAAGGGGTTTGCGGGGTGCCCCTCGCCTGCCGATGCTGTGGACGAGGCCGAGGCAGGAGGCACGGAGGCTGGCCGTGCCCAGGCCGCCCCTCCCCAGGAAAAGCCCTGCGGGGATGAGCCGCCGGCAGGAGCTTGCCCGGTGCCTGAGCAGCCCCTGGCACGCAGCGTTCCTGCTTGCCCCGCTGGCAGCGCAGCCGTCCCGCAGCCCCCGGCCCCACGGCCATGGCGCTCCATGGCCAAGAGGGCCCGGCGGGCTCTGCGCCGCCTTTTCTCCTTCAGCTGCCTCAGGGGGCAGCCAGAGGAGTGAGCCCGGGGCCAGCAGCAGGACCATGGCCAAAGATGCCGGGGCTCACCCTGGGGACACCCAGCTCCCAGGGGCAGCGGCAGGTCCCAGAGGGAACGGCTCCAGGGAGATGAAGACTCGGGATGCATGGATGGATGGGTGGATGGTGGCCAAGGCAACCACTTGCCAAAGGCAGGCCCTGCTGCCGGCCACAGCGCCTCAGCCCAAGCCAACAGCAAGGCAGCCTGCTCAGGGAGATCCAGCTGAGGAAGGATGACAGCACAGCCTCGTAGAATCCCTGAGGAGCTGAATTTAGGCCTGGCCTGCATTTTCAGGGGGCATCCCAACCCTGCCCCAAGCTAGGCTTAGGACTTGAGAAATGCTCCTTGGGCCTCAGCATTGCAGATAAATACAGGCAAACCTGTCCTCTCTTCACATGAGAAATAGCAAAGTGCCTCCCTGGATACCAACAACAACAACTGGAGAAAGGTGTTAACTCCGGTTGAACGATTCGGGCATCCTCGCCTCTAGAGGAACCACTGAGAATCCAGTGCAGAGAAACACAGGGTGAGGGAAGACCAACAAGTCGCTACTGGAGCCCAGCCTCTTGCACTGCCGTTTGTTTAATCTCTTCCTCACCTCACCCCAGCCCTGCTCTTCCCCATGCCTCAACACTCCAACTCTTCCCCACCCCCCTCCCAGAGCTTCCCAAGCACAACCCCTCCATTCTCCCACCCCAACCACCCTGCATTCCCCCTCTTTCCTTCTCACCCTTCTCTTTCCCATCCCCACATTTACAGTGAACTAAATCTCTGTTGTTGATTTTGATAGATGGTCCTCTTGGCAACTTAGTTCAGGCAGAGGCATCTCTCACTAATCTCATCTCAACAGGGCCACACATCTGCTCACAACACCCAAGGTGTGGCCTCCACAGTGCCCAGCACAGAGGGACAGTCACTGCCCTGGTCCTGCTGGCCACACCAGTGCTGACACAGAAGGCCAGGAGATCGCGGGCCTCCCTACCCAGCTGGGCACACACTGGCTCAGGTTTGGCTTCTGTCAGCCAGCACCCCAAGTCCTTTTCTACTGGGCAGATTTCCAGCCACTCTGCCCCCAGCCTGGGCCACTGCAGGGGCTTTTGGGGACACAAGGGCAGCGTGGGGAAATATCGCAAGGTCTCGAGATATCTTGATGTCACGCAGAACCCCTCCCCTTTTACTGTTACTGACCGATAACCCCTGTTCTAAAAGACCCTGACTAACCCTTAATAAAGGCCAGTTACTGTCCACCATATTGGTGTATGCATGTGCTTGGCCCGTGTGGCAGAGGCGCCGCCACTGAACCGTCCTCGACCCGGGACGCCACGCCCCAAGTGGCGGCAACAGGGCAGGACCCAGGCCTTGCTCTTCTTGAACCTCACCCCACTGGCCTCACAGCACCCAGCCAGCCTTTAGAGCCTTGTCACCCTCCAGCACATTGACACTCCCACCCAACTTGGTCTCATCACAATTTTACTGCTGAGGGTACGTACCCTCTATGGCCTTGTCCACATCCACAGGACAGACACTGAACAGAACTGGGCCCAGGGGACACTGCTAGTGACCAGGCAACACTGGACGTGACAGCATTCCCCATCACTCTCTGGACACGGCCATCCTGACAGTTCTTAACCCAGCAAACAGTGCCCCTGCACAAGGCCTGGGCTGACGGCTTTTCCAGGACTCTGCTGTGGCAGATGGAGTCAAGGGTTTTTCCTCATGGGAGACTCCATGCCCCGCTTTTCCCTCAGGCCTGAGGTGGCTCATCCATGGCCCAAGGGATATCAGGTTGCTCAGGCAGGACCTGCCTTTCCTAAACCCAAACTCCCTGGGCCTGATCCCTCAGCTGCCCTCTCTGGGCCCTGCGATCCCCCTCACCATGATCTATCTGCCCCAGAACCTTGCTGGGCCCCGAGGTCAGGCTGACAGGCCTGCACTTCCCCACAGCCTCCCTGTGGCCCTTCTTGGGCCTGGATGTCACACTGCCACCTCCAGGCATCTGGGACCTCCCCAGCTGGCAGGGAATGATGACAATGAAGGATGGCAGAGTGGCTTAGGGAGCTCTTCCATGGGCTCCCTCAGCATCCCTGGGGGACTCTGGGCCAGGCCCACACACTTGGCAGTGTCCAAGTGGCTGCACGGGTCACTGACGGCTTCCTCTGGGATTGCAGGGGGGCTGCTCTGCTCCCTGCCCCTGTGTGCCAGCTCAGGGGACTGCTTGTCCTCAGGATAACCCATCTGACTGTTGAAGACTGAGGCAAAGAAGGCGTTCCATGCCTGAGCCTTTCCTCGTCCCTTGTGACCATATCCCCCTCATCCCCACATCGATTAAGGAAGGGTGATGTTCCTTGGTGCTCCTGTGTTCCTCATCTTTTTTAACAAAGACCTTTTGTTCTCTTTGAAGGTAATGGCCAGATGAAATTCAAACAGGTTTTTGCCATTCTGATGACCTTTCTACCTGGGATCAGGGCAGGGACACGTGAGGGGCTGAGTGGGAATCACACTTTGGCACAGCACAGGGCTTCCTTGGGCATGTTTAGGGGAAGAACACACAAGGTGGGACAAGAGACAGCTGCAGGTCTATGGGAGAAGAACAAGTGTAGGCAAATTGAGGGACAACGGCCTAAACAAGGCCTCTGTGACCAGGGACCTGTTCTGTCCTCCATTTTTCTGCATGGAAACCACCAGGCCTCTGGGACCATGGGCGGCCATGCCCACCAGGCCTTTGTGACCCGCGGTGACATCGTGCCCAGACACCATTGTGATGCAAGTCCATGTCATGGCACTTGGGGCTATAAATACCCTGCAGCGGCCACTCCCAGCAGAGCAGCTCTCTGAGGAGGCAGCAGCTTCTCTGGAGGCAGCAGCTTCTCAGGACACAGCAGCTCACCTTGGTGATTCTGGCCAGTGTCTGGCACAGCAGCCTGAAGATGTGGAAGCAGCAGGAGGCGAATGCCCACGGCCAGCCCCGGCAGGGGCAGCCACTGCTGCACCAAGGCCTTGGGCCAGCAGCAAGGCAGGGCCGTGGCCTGCCACCCATGCAAGCCGCACGTGCTGTGCCGCTCTGCACTGCGACCCAGCCAGCTTGGAAGCACCTGGGGCACTCTGAGACAGACGTGCTCATCAAGGTGCAGGCAGGGCATGGGGACAACACCTGCAGGGACCTGTTCACAGGCCTGGGCCCATATATGTGGGGGAAGAGGTCTACCCTGAGAGCCTCCAGGTGGGTAAGTGCCCACCAGGAGGCACAGGGAATTTGGTGGCCAGCCAAGCAAAGAGCATGGCACCATCGGCTGTGCCCAAAGGATGAGGCGACTTTGGTGGATCGTTTGCATAAAAAGAGGGAGGAGCTGGGCAGGTTGGAAGACAAAGTCCATGCAGAGATGTTTAGAGCCACCTTCTCCTCCCTGTACAACAAAGAAAGTCCCATGACGTCCAGGAGCATCCTCAGGGATCCACCAAGCCCCATCCTGGAGCCACCTGCAGGCCATTGCGAGAGGCACAGCACATCCTGTGTGACAAAAGATGCCACAGGAGAGACACCAAAGTACTCAGAGCTTGTGTCTCTTGACCAGTTGTTGGCAGAGATATGCCCTGTCTCTGATGACTCTCTGTCCTCTGACGCTCCTGTCAAGGAGCTCCCCGAAAACTGGGAGCAAGAAGAGCTCCTGGACACAGAAGCAGAAGGACAGAAGGACAGAGAGCCAGAGAGTGCCTTGTTTCTCCCACCTCTGCAAGACAAAGAAGAATGTGTCCTCAGGGATACATCAAGTGTCAGCCCGGGACTTGCTGCAGGCTCCCAGGGGCTGTGCAGCACTTCGGGAGGGACCAAAGACTCAGCAGGAGAGACAGAAAACAACACAGAGACGGCACCTCCTGACCGCTTGGTGCACCTGCGCTCGGCCGCTGACAATGAGCCATCCTGTGATGCTCTTCTAAACGAGCTCCTGGAAAAGCGGGAGAGAGGAAAGCTCCTTGGCAGAGCTGGGCCAGGAGAGTGGGACAGCGAGACAGAGAGCTCGTTGTCTCTCACACCGGGAGATGATGAAGAGCCAGAACATTCTACATTGGACAGCGATCCCGGCAGCAATGGGCACAGCGAGCCTCTCCCCAGGGAACCGCCCCAAGAGCCAAAGGGGTTTGCGGGGTGCCCCTCGCCTGCCGATGCTGTGGACGAGGCCGAGGCAGGAGGCACGGAGGCTGGCCGTGCCCAGGCCGCCCCTCCCCAGGAAAAGCCCTGCGGGGATGAGCCGCCGGCAGGAGCTTGCCCGGTGCCTGAGCAGCCCCTGGCACGCAGCGTTCCTGCTTGCCCCGCTGGCAGCGCAGCCGTCCCGCAGCCCCCGGCCCCACGGCCATGGCGCTCCATGGCCAAGAGGGCCCGGCGGGCTCTGCACCGCCTTTTCTCCTTCAGCTGCCTCAGGGGGCAGCCAGAGGAGTGAGCCCGGGGCCAGCAGCAGGACCATGGCCAAAGATGCCGGGGCTCACCCTGGGGACACCCAGCTCCCAGGGGCAGCGGCAGGTCCCAGAGGGAACGGCTCCAGGGAGATGAAGACTCGGGATGCATGGATGGATGGGTGGATGGTGGCCAAGGCAACCACTTGCCAAAGGCAGGCCCTGCTGCCGGCCACAGCGCCTCAGCCCAAGCCAACAGCAAGGCAGCCTGCTCAGGGAGATCCAGCTGAGGAAGGATGACAGCACAGCCTCGTAGAATCCCTGAGGAGCTGAATTTAGGCCTGGCCTGCATTTTCAGGGGGCATCCCAACCCTGCCCCAAGCTAGGCTTAGGACTTGAGAAATGCTCCTTGGGCCTCAGCATTGCAGATAAATACAGGCAAACCTGTTCTCTCTTCACATGAGAAATAGCAAAGTGCCTCCCTGGATACCAACAACAACAACTGGAGAAAGGTGTTAACTCCGGTTGAACGATTCGGGCATCCTCGCCTCTAGAGGAACCACTGAGAATCCAGTGCAGAGAAACACAGGGTGAGGGAAGACCAACAAGTCGCTACTGGAGCCCAGCCTCTTGCACTGCCGTTTGTTTAATCTCTTCCTCACCTCACCCCAGCCCTGCTCTTCCCCATGCCTCCAACACTCCAACTCTTCCCCACCCCCCTCCCAGAGCTTCCCAAGCACAACCCCTCCATTCTCCCACCCCAACCACCCTGCATTCCCCCTCTTTCCTTCTCACCCTTCTCTTTCCCATCCCCACATTTACAGTGAACTAAATCTCTGTTGTTGATTTTGATAGATGGTCCTCTTGGCAACTTAGTTCAGGCAGAGGCATCTCTCACTAATCTCATCTCAACAGGGCCACACATCTGCTCACAACACCCAAGGTGTGGCCTCCACAGTGCCCAGCACAGAGGGACAGTCACTGCCCTGGTCCTGCTGGCCACACCAGTGCTGACACAGAAGGCCAGGAGATCGCGGGCCTCCCTACCCAGCTGGGCACACACTGGCTCAGGTTTGGCTTCTGTCAGCCAGCACCCCAAGTCCTTTTCTACTGGGCAGATTTCCAGCCACTCTGCCCCCAGCCTGGGCCACTGCAGGGGCTTTTGGGGACACAAGGGCAGTGTGGGGAAATATCGCAAGGTCTCGAGATATCTTGATGTCACGCAGAACCCCTCCCCTTTTACTGTTACTGACCGATAACCCCTGTTCTAAAAGACCCTGACTAACCCTTAATAAAGGCCAGTTACTGTCCACCATATTGGTGTATGCATGTGCTTGGCCCGTGTGGCAGAGGCGCCGCCACTGAACCGTCCTCGACCCGGGACGCCACGCCCCAAGTGGCGGCAACAGGGCAGGACCCAGGCCTTGCTCTTCTTGAACCTCACCCCACTGGCCTCACAGCACCCAGCCAGCCTTTAGAGCCTTGTCACCCTCCAGCACATTGACACTCCCACCCAACTTGGTCTCATCACAATTTTACTGCTGAGGGTACGTACCCTCTATGGCCTTGTCCACATCCACAGGACAGACACTGAACAGAACTGGGCCCAGGGGACACTGCTAGTGACCAGGCAACACTGGATGTGACAGCATTCCCCATCACTCTCTGGACACGGCCATCCTGACAGTTCTTAACCCAGCAAACAGTGCCCCTGCACAAGGCCTGGGCTGACGGCTTTTCCAGGACTCTGCTGTGGCAGATGGAGTCAAGGGTTTTTCCTCATGGGAGACTCCATGCCCCGCTTTTCCCTCAGGCCTGAGGTGGCTCATCCATGGCCCAAGGGATATCAGGTTGCTCAGGCAGGACCTGCCTTTCCTAAACCCAAACTCCCTGGGCCTGATCCCTCAGCTGCCCTCTCTGGGCCCTGCGATCCCCCTCACCATGATCTATCTGCCCCAGAACCTTGCTGGGCCCCGAGGTCAGGCTGACAGGCCTGCACTTCCCCACAGCCTCCCTGTGGCCCTTCTTGGGCCTGGATGTCACACTGCCACCTCCAGGCATCTGGGACCTCCCCAGCTGGCAGGGAATGATGACAATGAAGGATGGCAGAGTGGCTTAGGGAGCTCTTCCATGGGCTCCCTCAGCATCCCTGGGGGACTCTGGGCCAGGCCCACACACTTGGCAGTGTCCAAGTGGCTGCACGGGTCACTGACGGCTTCCTCTGGGATTGCAGGGGGGCTGCTCTGCTCCCTGCCCCTGTGTGCCAGCTCAGGGGACTGCTTGTCCTCAGGATAACCCATCTGACTCTTGAAGACTGAGGCAAAGAAGGCATTCCATGCCTGAGCTTTTCCTCGTCCCTTGTGACCATATTCCCCTCATCCCCACATCGATTAAGGAAGGGTGATGTTCCTTGGTGCTCCTGTGTTCCTCATCTTTTTTAACAAAGACCTTTTGTTCTCTTTGAAGGTAATGGCCAGATGAAATTCAAACAGGTTTTTGCCATTCTGATGACCTTTCTACCTGGGATCAGGGCAGGGACACGTGAGGGGCTGAGTGGGAATCACACTTTGGCACAGCACAGGGCTTCCTTGGGCATGTTTAGGGGAAGAACACACAAGGTGGGACAAGAGACAGCTGCAGGTCTATGGGAGAAGAACAAGTGTAGGCAAATTGAGGGACAACGGCCTAAACAAGGCCTCTGTGACCAGGGACCTGTTCTGTCCTCCATTTTTCTGCATGGAAACCACCAGGCCTCTGGGACCATGGGCGGCCATGCCCACCAGGCCTTTGTGACCCGCGGTGACATCGTGCCCAGACACCATTGTGATGCAGGTCCATGTCATGGCCCTTGGGGCTATAAATACCCTGCAGCGGCCACTCCCAGCAGAGCAGCTCTCTGAGGAGGCAGCAGCTTCTCTGGAGGCAGCAGCTTCTCAGGACACAGCAGCTCACCTTGGTGATTCTGGCCAGTGTCTGGCACAGCAGCCTGAAGATGTGGAAGCAGCAGGAGGCAAATGCCCACGGCCAGCCCCGGCAGGGGCAGCCACTGCTGCACCAAGGCCTTGGGCCAGCAGCAAGGCAGGGCCGTGGCCTGCCACCCATGCAAGCCGCACGTGCTGTGCCGCTCTGCACTGCGACCCAGCCGGCTTGGAAGCACCTGGGGCACTCTGAGACAGACGTGCTCATCAAGGTGCAGGCAGGGCATGGGGACAACACCTGCAGGGACCTGTTCACGGGCCTGGGCCCGTATATGTGGGGGAAGAGGTCTACCCTGAGAGCCTCCAGGTGGGTAAGTGCCCACCAGGAGGCACAGGGAATTTGGTGGCCAGCCAAGCAAAGAGCGTGGCACAAGCGGCTGTGCCCAAAGGATGAGGCGACTTTGGTGGATCGTTTGCATAAAAAGAGGGAGGAGCTGGGCAGGTTGGAAGACAAAGTCCATGCAGAGATGTTTAGAGCCACCTTCTCCTCCCTGTACAACAAAGAAAGTCCCATGACGTCCAGGAGCATCCTCAGGGATCCACCAAGCCCCATCCTGGAGCCACCTGCAGGCCATTGCGAGAGGCACAGCACATCCTGTGTGACAAAAGATGCCACAGGAGAGACACCAAAGTACTCAGAGCTTGTGTCTCTTGACCAGTTGTTGGCAGAGATATGCCCTGTCTCTGATGACTCTCTGTCCTCTGACGCTCCTGTCAAGGAGCTCCCCGAAAACTGGGAGCAAGAAGAGCTCCTGGACACAGAAGCAGAAGGACAGAAGGACAGAGAGCCAGAGAGTGCCTTGTTTCTCCCACCTCTGCAAGACAAAGAAGAATGTGTCCTCAGGGATACATCAAGTGTCAGCCCGGGACTTGCTGCAGGCTCCCAGGGGCTGTGCAGCACTTCGGGAGGGACCAAAGACTCAGCAGGAGAGACAGAAAACAACACAGAGACGGCACCTCCTGACCGCTTGGTGCACCTGCGCTCGGCCGCTGACAATGAGCCATCCTGTGATGCTCTTCTAAACGAGCTCCTGGAAAAGCGGGAGAGAGGAAAGCTCCTTGGCAGAGCTGGGCCAGGAGAGTGGGACAGCGAGACAGAGAGCTCGTTGTCTCTCACACCGGGAGATGATGAAGAGCCAGAACATTCTACATTGGACAGCGATCCCGGCAGCAATGGGCACAGCGAGCCTCTCCCCAGGGAACCGCCCCAAGAGCCAAAGGGGTTTGCGGGGTGCCCCTCGCCTGCCGATGCTGTGGACGAGGCCGAGGCAGGAGGCACGGAGGCTGGCCGTGCCCAGGCCGCCCCTCCCCAGGAAAAGCCCTGCGGGGATGAGCCGCCGGCAGGAGCTTGCCCGGTGCCTGAGCAGCCCCTGGCACGCAGCGTTCCTGCTTGCCCCGCTGGCAGCGCAGCCGTCCCGCAGCCCCCGGCCCCACGGCCATGGCGCTCCATGGCCAAGAGGGCCCGGCGGGCTCTGCACTGCCTTTTCTCCTTCAGCTGCCTCAGGGGGCAGCCAGAGGAGTGAGCCCGGGGCCAGCAGCAGGACCATGGCCAAAGATGCCGGGGCTCACCCTGGGGACACCCAGCTCCCAGGGGCAGCGGCAGGTCCCAGAGGGAACGGCTCCAGGGAGATGAAGACTCGGGATGCATGGATGGATGGGTGGATGGTGGCCAAGGCAACCACTTGCCAAAGGCAGGCCCTGCTGCCGGCCACAGCGCCTCAGCCCAAGCCAACAGCAAGGCAGCCTGCTCAGGGAGATCCAGCTGAGGAACGATGACAGCACAGCCTCGTAGAATCCCTGAGGAGCTGAATTTAGGCCTGGCCTGCATTTTCAGGGGGCATCCCAACCCTGCCCCAAGCTAGGCTTAGGACTTGAGAAATGCTCCTTGGGCCTCAGCATTGCAGATAAATACAGGCAAACCTGTTCTCTCTTCACATGAGAAATAGCAAAGTGCCTCCCTGGATACCAACAACAACAACTGGAGAAAGGTGTTAACTCCGGTTGAACGATTCGGGCATCCTCGCCTCTAGAGGAACCACTGAGAATCCAGTGCAGAGAAACACAGGGTGAGGGAAGACCAACAAGTCGCTACTGGAGCCCAGCCTCTTGCACTGCCGTTTGTTTAATCTCTTCCTCACCTCACCCCAGCCCTGCTCTTCCCCATGCCTCAACACTCCAACTCTTCCCCACCCCCCTCCCAGAGCTTCCCAAGCACAACCCCTCCATTCTCCCACCCCAACCACCCTGCATTCCCCCTCTTTCCTTCTCACCCTTCTCTTTCCCATCCCCACATTTACAGTGAACTAAATCTCTGTTGTTGATTTTGATAGATGGTCCTCTTGGCAACTTAGTTCAGGCAGAGGCATCTCTCACTAATCTCATCTCAACAGGGCCACACATCTGCTCACAACACCCAAGGTGTGGCCTCCACAGTGCCCAGCACAGAGGGACAGTCACTGCCCTGGTCCTGCTGGCCACACCAGTGCTGACACAGAAGGCCAGGAGATCGCGGGCCTCCCTACCCAGCTGGGCACACACTGGCTCAGGTTTGGCTTCTGTCAGCCAGCACCCCAAGTCCTTTTCTACTGGGCAGATTTCCAGCCACTCTGCCCCCAGCCTGGGCCACTGCAGGGGCTTTTGGGGACACAAGGGCAGTGTGGGGAAATATCGCAAGGTCTCGAGATATCTTGATGTCACGCAGAACCCCTCCCCTTTTACTGTTACTGACCGATAACCCCTGTTCTAAAAGACCCTGACTAACCCTTAATAAAGGCCAGTTACTGTCCACCATATTGGTGTATGCATGTGCTTGGCCCGTGTGGCAGAGGCGCCGCCACTGAACCGTCCTCGACCCGGGACGCCACGCCCCAAGTGGCGGCAACAGGGCAGGACCCAGGCCTTGCTCTTCTTGAACCTCACCCCACTGGCCTCACAGCACCCAGCCAGCCTTTAGAGCCTTGTCACCCTCCAGCACATTGACACTCCCACCCAACTTGGTCTCATCACAATTTTACTGCTGAGGGTACGTACCCTCTATGGCCTTGTCCACATCCACAGGACAGACACTGAACAGAACTGGGCCCAGGGGACACTGCTAGTGACCAGGCAACACTGGACGTGACAGCATTCCCCATCACTCTCTGGACACGGCCATCCTGACAGTTCTTAACCCAGCAAACAGTGCCCCTGCACAAGGCCTGGGCTGACGGCTTTTCCAGGACTCTGCTGTGGCAGATGGAGTCAAGGGTTTTTCCTCATGGGAGACTCCATGCCCCGCTTTTCCCTCAGGCCTGAGGTGGCTCATCCATGGCCCAAGGGATATCAGGTTGCTCAGGCAGGACCTGCCTTTCCTAAACCCAAACTCCCTGGGCCTGATCCCTCAGCTGCCCTCTCTGGGCCCTGCGATCCCCCTCACCATGATCTATCTGCCCCAGAACCTTGCTGGGCCCCGAGGTCAGGCTGACAGGCCTGCACTTCCCCACAGCCTCCCTGTGGCCCTTCTTGGGCCTGGATGTCACACTGCCACCTCCAGGCATCTGGGACCTCCCCAGCTGGCAGGGAATGATGACAATGAAGGATGGCAGAGTGGCTTAGGGAGCTCTTCCATGGGCTCCCTCAGCATCCCTGGGGGACTCTGGGCCAGGCCCACACACTTGGCAGTGTCCAAGTGGCTGCACGGGTCACTGACGGCTTCCTCTGGGATTGCAGGGGGGCTGCTCTGCTCCCTGCCCCTGTGTGCCAGCTCAGGGGACTGCTTGTCCTCAGGATAACCCATCTGACTGTTGAAGACTGAGGCAAAGAAGGCATTCCATGCCTGAGCCTTTCCTCGTCCCTTGTGACCATATTCCCCTCATCCCCACATCGATTAAGGAAGGGTGATGTTCCTTGGTGCTCCTGTGTTCCTCATCTTTTTTAACAAAGACCTTTTGTTCTCTTTGAAGGTAATGGCCAGATGAAATTCAAACAGGTTTTTGCCATTCTGATGACCTTTCTACCTGGGATCAGGGCAGGGACACGTGAGGGGCTGAGTGGGAATCACACTTTGGCACAGCACAGGGCTTCCTTGGGCATGTTTAGGGGAAGAACACACAAGGTGGGACAAGAGACAGCTGCAGGTCTATGGGAGAAGAACAAGTGTAGGCAAATTGAGGGACAACGGCCTAAACAAGGCCTCTGTGACCAGGGACCTGTTCTGTCCTCCATTTTTCTGCATGGAAACCACCAGGCCTCTGGGACCATGGGCGGCCATGCCCACCAGGCCTTTGTGACCCGCGGTGACATCGTGCCCAGACACCATTGTGATGCAGGTCCATGTCATGGCCCTTGGGGCTATAAATACCCTGCAGCGGCCACTCCCAGCAGAGCAGCTCTCTGAGGAGGCAGCAGCTTCTCTGGAGGCAGCAGCTTCTCAGGACACAGCAGCTCACCTTGGTGATTCTGGCCAGTGTCTGGCACAGCAGCCTGAAGATGTGGAAGCAGCAGGAGGCAAATGCCCACGGCCAGCCCCGGCAGGGGCAGCCACTGCTGCACCAAGGCCTTGGGCCAGCAGCAAGGCAGGGCCGTGGCCTGCCACCCGTGCAAGCCGCACGTGCTGTGCCGCTCCGCACTGCGACCCAGCCGGCTTGGAAGCACCTGGGGCACTCTGAGACAGACGTGCTCATCAAGGTGCAGGCAGGGCATGGGGACAACACCTGCAGGGACCTGTTCACGGGCCTGGGCCCGTATATGTGGGGGAAGAGGTCTACCCTGAGAGCCTCCAGGTGGGTAAGTGCCCACCAGGAGGCACAGGGAATTTGGTGGCCAGCCAAGCAAAGAGCGTGGCACAAGCGGCTGTGCCCAAAGGATGAGGCGACTTTGGTGGATCGTTTGCATAAAAAGAGGGAGGAGCTGGGCAGGTTGGAAGACAAAGTCCATGCAGAGATGTTTAGAGCCACCTTCTCCTCCCTGTACAACAAAGAAAGTCCCATGACGTCCAGGAGCATCCTCAGGGATCCACCAAGCCCCATCCTGGAGCCACCTGCAGGCCAGGATGAGGCAGGAGAGACACCAAAGTACTCAGAGCTTGTGTCTCTTGACCAGTTGTTGGTAGAGCTGTGCCCTGTCTCTGAAGACTCTCTGTCCTCTGATACTCCTGTCAAGGAGCTCCCCAAAAACTGGGAGCAAGAAGAGCTCCTGGACAAAGAAGCAGAAGGACAGAGGGACAGAGAGCCAGAGAGTGCCTTGTTTCTTCCACCTCTGCAAGACAAAGAAGGATGTGTCCTCAGGGACACATCAAGTGTCAGCCCGGGACTTGCTGCAGGCTCCCAGGGGCTGTGCAGCACTTCGGGAGTGACCAAAGGCTCAGCAGAAGAGACAGAAAACAACACAGAGATGGCACCTCCTGACCGCTTGGTGCACCTGCGCTCGGCCGCTGACAATGAGCCATCCTGTGATGCTCTTCTAAACGAGCTCCTGGAAAAGCGGGAGAGAGGAAAGCTCCTTGGCAGAGCTGGGCCAGGAGAGTGGGACAGCGAGACAGAGAGCTCGTTGTCTCTCACACCGGGAGATGACGAAGAGCCAGAACATTCTACATCGGACAGCGATCCCGACAGCAAGGGCCACAGCGAGCTTCTCCCCAGGGCACCGCCCCAAGAGCCAAAGGGGTTTGCGGGGTGCCCCTCGCCTGCCGGTGCTGCAGACGGGGCCGAGGCAGCCCCTCGGAGGCTGGCCGTGCCCAGGCCGCCCCTCCCCAGGAAAAGCCCTGCGGGGATGAGCCGCCGGCAGGAGCTTGCCCGGTGCCTGTGCAGCCCCTGGCACGCAGCGTTCCTGCTTGCCCCGCTGGCAGCGCAGCCGTCCCGCAGCCCCCGGCCCCACGGCCATGGCGCTCCATGGCCAAGAGGGCCCGGCGGGCTCTGCGCCGCCTTTTCTCCTTCAGCTGCCTCAGAGGGCAGCCAGAGGAGTGAGCCCGGGGCCAGCAGCAGGACCATGGCCAAAGATGCCGGGGCTCACCCTGGGGACACCCAGCTCCCAGGGGCAGCAGCAGGTCCCAGAGGGAACGGCTCCAGGGAGATGAAGACTCGGGATGCATGGATGGATGGATGGGTGGATGGTGGCCAAGGCAACCACTTGCCAAAGGCAGGCCCTGCTGCCGGCCACAGCGCCTCAGCCCAAGCCAACAGCAAGGCAGCCTGCTCAGGGAGATCCAGCTGAGGAACGATGACAGCACAGCCTCGTAGAATCCCTGAGGAGCTGAATTTAGGCCTGGCCTGCATTTTCAGGGGGCATCCCAACCCTGCCCCAAGCTAGGCTTAGGACTTGAGAAATGCTCCTTGGGCCTCAGCATTGCAGATAAATACAGGCAAACCTGTTCTCTCTTCACATGAGAAATAGCAAAGTGCCTCCCTGGATACCAACAACAACAACTGGAGAAAGGTGTTAACTCCGGTTGAACGATTCGGGCATCCTCGCCTCTAGAGGAACCACTGAGAATCCAGTGCAGAGAAACACAGGGTGAGGGAAGACCAACAAGTCGCTACTGGAGCCCAGCCCCTTGCACTGCTGTTTGTTTAATCTCTTCCTCACCTCACCCCAGCCCTGCTCTTCCCCATGCCTCAACACTCCAACTCTTCCCCACCCCCCTCCCAGAACTTCCCAAGCACAACCCCTCCATTCTCCCACCCCAACCACCCTGCATTCCCCCTCTTTCCTTCTCACCCTCCTCTTTCCCATCCCCACATTTACAGTGAACTAAATCTCTGTTGTTGATTTTGATAGATGGTCCTCTTGGCAACTTAGTTCAGGCAGAGGCGTCTCTCACTAATCTCATCTCCACAGGGCCACACATCTGCTCACAACACCCAAGGTGTGGCCTCCACAGTGCCCAGCACAGAGGGACAGTCACTGCCCTGGTCCTGCTGGCCACACCAGTGCTGACACAGAAGGCCAGGAGACCACGGGCCTCCCTACCCAGCTGGGCACCCACTGGCTCAGGTTTGGCTTCTATCAGCCAGCACCCCAAGTCCTTTTCTACTGGGCAGATTTCCAGCCACTCTGCCTCCAGCCTGGGCCACTGCAGGGGCTTTTTGGGACACAAGGGCAGGACCCTGGCCTTGCTCTTCTTGAACCTCACCCTGCTGACCTTGCACCATCCATTGAGCCTGTCCACATCCCAACTACCCTCCAGCACAGTGGCACCCTAACCCAACCTGGTGTTTTCACCCTTGGCCTTAAAAGCACTGGGGAATGAAGTCACCAATGCCACTACCTCTCACATGCTAAGTGAGTACTCTGAGAACTGCACTAATTCCCCTTTTGGCCAAACAAAGCTCATCCATACACTTTTCCCTGGCCATTAGTTTAAGGTAGATGTGAAAACTTTAAACAAAATAGACTGTACATCAGGCCCAGCCTATGCAGTTGCTTTTTCAGCAGTACAGAGAGGAGAATGGGGACCTTTCTCACTGGTGCAGGAGCCTCTCCAGATACCTGCATGACACCCAGAAAAGGGGCTGTGCTGGGTTTGGGTGGGATAGAGCTGAGTTGCTTCCTAGTAGCTACTTCCCTCCCCTCCTGGTCCTACTTTGCCTCACCTTGAGGGACACCTGTACCTGGAGAGCCCAAAGTGAGGGAGGGATTAGGTGCAAGGGAATTTCCTGCCTCCCTGTCTTCTCCTGGCACACTGACAAGTGAAGGGGCCCTGTGCCATGTGTAGGACGAGGGGAAACCTTCTTGATCCCTTCCAACACCATGGCAGGATGAGGCCTGGAAAGAGGGACAAGAAGCAGAAACTCTTGCAATCTGTTGTTCCTTTAGGTGATCCCCCTGCTCTGCTCAGGGGATGTGACTCATCCCTGGCCCTGGGACTCTGTGATCCTTATCCAAGAGAAGGAGGTCCCTGCTTAGGCTGGAGCAGAGTGCTGGGTCTGGGCTGGCTGGACTGTGCTGTGGTAGGGGTGAGGACAGTGGATCTGGGTCAGCCCCTGAGCTGTTGCTCATTACAGAATAACCCACAGTGGCCTTGCAGTGGTTCAGAACAGCCTGGAGAAGAGCTGCTCCAGCACTGCCTCAACTTCCCAATCTGGACCAAGACCAACCAAAAACCAGTATTGTACCTCCCCCAGCCCAGTCTGCCCCAGTGGGACCAGTCCCTGCATTCTCCAGGCTCTGCAGCAGCTGGGGTATCTCCCATCCTGGGGGGCAGGGGTGGCACATTGTCCCCATGTCCCCACACTCCCCATGTCCATCCCCAGGTGAAACCTCGTGCGTTTGCAGACCCTGCAGCAGTGGCAGCCTGGCTGTGGAACACTCCCTGCACACAGAGCTCACTGGGGACACAGGCTGTGCCTGTGGGATGTTACCATCTTCTAGGTGACATCCCACACCCCCCACACTGGGGTCCCATGTGCTGGGCAACCCTTCAGATCTCAAAAAGGGGCTTGGGGCAGCCACCCAGCAGGGCCAGAGATGAGTTTCAGCAGACCAGTGGCCCAAATCCTGGGGACAAGGGTGGCTGGTGGTAGCATTCTGTGCATTTGTGCAGCAGTGTCCCTGTCCTGAGAGCTGGGGTGGCACCCACTGCCTCTGAGAGCAGGGGACCTGTGCCAAGACACCAGAGAACTCACCATGGAGAGGGAAGCAATATGCCAGGAGGAATCCTGCAGGTTACAGTGGCAGATGAAATGGATGCAGACAGGTAAGGAATGCACATCAGGGGGTGAAGATGGGGCTTAGTTCCACTTGCCTCCAAAAGGACTCAGCTGGCACTGAAGGAGAATGGGGCCTGGTCCCTTTAAACCCCCCAGCAGCCTGTAAGCACAGGCTGGAAAGCAGAGGAAGGGGCTGTTTCCTCCCTCCCTGCATGGCCCTTTTGGGGAGATCACACAACAGCCTGGATTTCCAAGCAGCTCCCATCTCCACAGCTGGGTTATTTCTGGAAGCAGACACTGCCATCCCTTGGTTTAACCAAAGAATCACAGAACGGCTCAGTTTGGAAGTGACTTATATGGATCATTGAATCCAACTCCCTGCTCTACACAGTGCCTCCAAAAACTGGACCATAGGACCAAGAGCACTGTGGGCTCCTGGCAGGTCTCTCTGCTCCTCTCAGGTTTTTCAGGTTGGGAGACCAGGCCAAAAAAAAAAAAAACAGCAAAAAGGAGCTGAACAAACATTAACCTTGAGGTTTCCAAGAAACAGGCAACATTTCCCTGAGAGAGATGGGAAGGGGATGGGGGCACCAGCTGGACTCAGAGTCTCAGACAGAGGCTGACCAAGCCCAACAGCAGCACAGCCTTAGAGCCAGGGAGGGATGGGGGAGTGCTGAGCCCAGTCACTCACAGCCTCCCTTCTCCTGCCAGGGGCAGCTCCTGCTCCCTTGGTCCCTTCTCTGGGAGACAGTGACTCACAGAGACAACCACACCTGGCCAAGCTCTCACTGGCAGAGGGGAAAAAAGCAGCTCTGAGGAGCTCAGAGATGCCTTCCCACCACCAAGGACCCACGGGAAGTACCTGAAACTACTGAAAACAGAACAGAACCTCACAGTGCTGTGACTGCAGGTCTATTCCCACAGCTGAAATCCTGGAGCAAAGTTGAGATGGTCAGTGAGCACCTAAAAAACAGCTAAGAAGACAAAAGCAGGTCTAAAGAGTATGCCAGGAATGAAAATCAATAAAGACAGCTACAGGTGGGCAGCAGGTTGGTACAGCTGGTTCATTTCTGCAGCCAGGGAAAGTTCATTAACAGCCCTTGTGTGTTCAGTAAATTCAGTATTTAATTCCTGTAATTACCCCAAGCAGCCTGACCATGCCAGGGAAGGAAAGAAGGAACCTGGAAGTCACAGATATGGGGCTCAAAAGGGGACATGTTACAGCAGAAGCTGTTTCAGAAAGGAGAACAAGCAGAGAAAAAACCCCAGGTAATTATTTGTTACAGCACACAGAGAAGAGCAAGTCAGTGCTAAAATCATCATTCTCGAGTATCAACGGGAAAACAAACAAAGTACAGAGGCCAGAGTATCAATATAGTGTTTAATATTCTTAAATTGATATAAAAGCTAAAAAAAGTAAAATTTCTGTTGCCATGATATGATAAAAACTTTTATCAGCAGAAATATTATACAGAGTCATAAAATTTCTAGTCATAATATTTTCCAGTCGTTTATATCCTTCTATTTAGCCCTACACTGGTTTATATTTATTAAGAAAAGTAGCAGCCCATTTTGTCCTTTTATTTACAGTCTTTTAGACACTGTTTTCCACTCTGCACTGATGCAGATAAAGTTATTCTGCACAGATTTATCTGCAGACAAATGTCACCAGTGAAAAAACCACTGTGCATCAGGCACCAAGCAGGGAATGCTGCTCTGGAGACTCTTCCAGGCTGCAGCTCCTGGTGCTTGCTCCAGGGTTTGAGGAGAGGTTTTAGGTCTGTGCAGAACTTAAAAATAAAGCAGGTTCTACCCAAAATAACAGCAGTTCCTCTGATTGCAGGAACAAGAACTGAAAGGAGGAGGGGCAGAGGTTGGTCTGCACAGAGACTGAGAGGTACTTCCAAAAGCAAGTATAATATATACAGGAATTAAATAAATTAATGCTTCAGTTTAAAAAAAAATCAGTTTCACAAACTGTTCCGAATGCCAAGTGCTGTGCATTGCTTTCAAAGAAAAAATACATTAAAAAAAAATATTCATTGGAAATACATTGTTTCAGCTGGAGGAGCTTTCAGTGCTGTGGGGAGAGCCTACCTGTGCCTGCATTTTAAACACAACAGCCCCAGAAATCCCCCCAGGGGTAAGGGACACTGCCCACCTACAGCTCTGAGCTCAGGAAGATGATCACAGTGACAACCCTGCAAGTCCAAGTGCACTTGGTTTTTTCCTTTCAGTGCCCTTTTCCACCTATAACAGGCTGTAAAGACATCATGAAATCCTTTTTTTAATCAACCTTGCACTGCTGAGAGAGAGCTCCCATGGAATTACTGAGCTGGCTCTGGTGTTCCCAATGTGACCAGCCCAGCAGGTAACCCCAACCCTCCACACCACCTCATGTCCAGTTGGAGGACAGTGTCCTGTCTTCTCCCATTTCTGTTCCTTTACCAAATGTGCAGGAGCAGGACAAGGTGTGAGGGAAGATTTGTTTCCATTTCCATTTTCTACAACGCAGGGATGGAAACCCAATAAATACAAGACAATAACACTGGCAGGTGGTTGAAGTAGCTGCAAAATGCTAAAGTAAACACAGTCCCAGGTCCTTGCCTCTCCCCAGAGGAGGCAGACACATCTGCAATAATGTGGCTATCCAGCCTTCCAGATGGCAATCTTCCCTTCTTCCTTCCCCGAGCCGCTGAGGACGTACCTGTCCTCGGCCGAGCACAGCGCCTTCACCGCGTCGCCGTGACCAAGCAGCTCCTTCTCCACACTCTTCCTCTCAGCACTGACCACGTAGATCCTCCCTTTGTTCTTGCCCTGCAGCTTCCCACTGCTGCCAACCCACAGCTGGGGGAACAAAACAAACCCACATTTTTACTATTTCACATTTCAGTCCAGGACACAGTCAAGGAGGTTTATGTGGCACATTGGTACAGTGAAGGTTCCCTCATGCTTGGCTGGAAAAGGGGAACACTGAAAATTTCCTTCTCAGTATAAATAAGGGGCTTGGCCACCATTGCTTCTGGCCACCTCCAAGTTTCCTCAACTGTTGTAGCATGAGTTGAGGGCTCCTGGAGGTTGTCTCTGCTCCCCTCAGTTCAGGAAATCCCCTGTGCCCCACACTGGAATATTCAGCTGCTGATTGTGCCTGCACTGGGGCTGCTCTCCCTCACCCCTGTCTAAGGCACAGTGTGCCCAAACTACAAGAGCAGAGGAAATCCAGGGAAGAGCAACTAAAACTGCCAAGAGAAAGGAGTAGCTGTGTCCTGGGGTCATATGAGCAAAGATCAGAAAGTGGCTTGGGTTGAAGGGGACTTTAAAGATCTCATTTCAATCCCCTGCCACAGTCAGGGACAGCTTCCATGAGACCAGGATGCTCAGGGCTCCATCCATGAATGGGATGGGTCAGCCACAGCTTCTCTGGGCAATCTGTGCCAGGGCCTCACCACCCTCACAGGGAAGATGGAAAAGCCAAGACTCCTAAGCTAAGAAGCCTTTACAAAAGGTTTTTGAACTAACAGAAGAGCAGATAAGCTGAATGTAGAACCACTGTTCCACCTGAAATTAAGGAAGTCAGGGACATGTGGGAACTAGAAATTGTTCTGTTTCACTGAGAAGAAAGTACTTCTCTGTACAGGGCTGGAAGTGAAATTCATGAACCTGCTGCTCTCCAGGGAACTGTGGCACCAGCAAGTTCAAAATGAAATCACAGCCACAGAGATTGGGTCAAATAATAGGTAATAAAAGACATAGGCCAAGGTGCCAGACAGAACACATCCTATTTCAGACAGACACAGCATGCAGCTGGGTTTCTCTCCAGTTTCTTACAGAAAACAATGGCTTGTTTTTAATTAAAGCCTGTGACTGACAGCCCCACCAATGATGTTGTGAGCCTTTACCAGGCTGCAAGTTCCCTCTCCATAACTCATTGCTGTGTAGAGGGAACAGGAGTGTGAGTGGTGGCACAGGGTCTACTTGGAGCCTGTCACTAGAGGTGTCCCCCAAGGGTCAGTACTGGGCTCAGCATTGTTTAACTTATTCATAAATTACTTAAAGAAGAAAAGAAAAAGGAACAAAGTTCTTCAGTAGAACAAAAAAGAGCTTAATGCCTTGGGGGGTTCCAAACAATCCTTTCACTCCCTTGAAACAGAGGTTAAATATATCAATCTCTGCCTTGGGAAAGAATATCCTAAAATGATTTTCCATTTTAGTACAAAAGTCCAACCAGAGGCTGAATACAGAGAAAATCTCCCTATTCCATTAAAAAAAAAAATTTTGAGGAAGGAAGGAGGGAAAATGTGAGAAGAGGATTCCAAAAGGTGTTTTCCCAGTAGATATACATTAGCTATTTATTTGCAAAGTAACCTTGAATGGGCCCCTGTGGTAGCACAACTACAATCACTTGCACAGCTCCTGGTCCCACATAAAAGCAGGTACACAGAGGCCAATAGTGACATGGACACAAGATGCCAAGGCAGGAATCCACTGGCTCCTTTGGTCTGTCCTGAGTTAGAAATGTGGTAACTATTCAAGGAAAAGGTCATCTACAAAAACAGGCCAATTAATTGGCATTTGTTGTTTGTCTGGTAACCTTTTTTCAAGGCTTAGTCTGAGGAGCACTGAGATAAAATATCAAAGGACCTAAACTTTCCATTTCTACAGTTCCCTGGAAATGTCAATGGCTAATAAATGTCACCAGACATTTAACTACTGATGAGGGCTTTTGCTTGCCATGCATTTTGGGGTACACCTGCAACAGCCATTTGTGTTAGGCAGTCTTTAGCTTCTCTGATTTCAAAGAGGAATCAACATTCCAAACCTCATGTACATATGCACCCACCCAGTGAGGAAGCAATGACAGCCCATGACAGCTGCAAACAAACAAAACTTCAGTACAGAAATCCACAAGAGGCAAAAAACAGCCCAGATGTCTCTCACCTGATTTTTAACTCTTATCATACAAGTAATCTCAGAGCAATCCTGAAGATGAATCTTTTGAGGTGTACTTGAAAGGTCTTTGGTGTTCCAAATGTACAGGTCACTACTCCCCGAGTAAGAGGCCCACACTTCATCTCTCTAAAGTAAAGAAAGATACATTTAAGCACTGCTGACAGAAAATGTATCCAAATTACCAGGGTTTGTAATGCCACATGGCCCTGCCTCCATTAAACTGCATCACCAGAGTAAGTGCAATACCTCTGGAAAGAGCTGGAAGCCAAGGAAAGAGGAACAGACATCCTTCAGGTGGTGCTCGATTTTCATCTGCGCTTGAAACTCCTGAGTTGACACTACAAGAATGCAACTTCTGGTACCTTCAATATTAAACATATAAAGTTAGTAACACATGCCCACTTCTTCCCTCTCTACAAAACATGGATGAAAAAACAGCAAAATAAAATGGAATATCCAACAACTGTCTTGTTTCTTTATGTGAAGATGATTTTTGTAATTATTACAGTTTGAGGAAGGCACTTACAGCACCACAGTTGGTCATTATGAAGCTTCATAGAGGTGAGATTTTGGTAGGGCAGCTGACAGACACGGTTCACTTTGAGAGTGCTGATGTTCCAAGCAATCACCATTCCATCTAAACTGCTGGAATATGCTTCACTGCTGGCACAGATTAAAAAAATTAAGAAGTATAGTGTGCATTCATGTTCAGAAAAGAGTGCACACACAAAAGAGACTTACTTGCAAAATAACCAATTTTACAGTAATCCAAATTAATGTTAATTTTTAAGTTATCTTCAGTATTATCCTTTACAAACTCTGTATCAACTAGAAACACTGCAGGCTAACTCAGAGCTCACAGAATGAGAGCACATGACATTATGCATGAGGAGTAGAGCACAACAAAACATTCCCTATAATTCCTCTGAACAATGTTGCCTGATGGATTTTCTCTTGAGTTAGAACAAAAATATCTCAAACTGTTCTTATTTGCTACTGCACCTGAGAAAACAAATTATACTATCTCTTTTCTTTTTACCTTTAACATTTGTTGTTTAGAATGAGCAAACCTTTTTCAGAAGGGTCCAACAAGACTTAAATTCTTCCTGAAACCCAGTCACATCTGCTGCACCACTGGCAGACCTATTGACCCTGGAGCTGCTTTTCCCATGGGAAGACAGCAGCTTAAGACCTTCAGCCAACACTCTTTTCAGTGCTACCAAAAGATCAAAAGCATTTTGCCTGAACAGAACAATAATTGTATTTTTTTTTTTATAAACAGGCAGGAAAAATCCAGAAGCTTGCTGTAAACATGTAGTCAATGATGTGATCAAAGCAAAAGTGAAGTGGTCTTTAAACTGCATCTGTATCAGCTCTTCACTGGATGCTGCCACTTCCTGGCTGTTCTCATCTTCATCCAGAAGAGCATTCACTCCTTTATCCTCTTTGTTCCAAACTACACAGTGTTCTTTATTTAAAAAGGAAATTCTCAGTTGACATACACAATATGGGAACTACAAAAATGAGCTAAATGAAGACTTTATCAGCAGGATAAACCCTCCCATTTAAAGCAAGAAATTCTTTCAACATCTAGGAAAATCAAATTAGATCTACCTGGGTGTTCCATTCTTCTTCTCCACAACGATGTCTGTAACGTCAGAGCGATGATCATTCAGTTGTTTATTACAAGACATACTGTGGGTGTTGATGATGTAAATAATGGAGTCCTGAGAACCAATCCACACTTGACTCTGTTCCACCATGACCATGCAAGTCTGGGGAGAAAAAGCTCAGGGTTAAATAAAGCCTAGGAGAGAAATCAGTCTTTAATGTAACAAGGAAAAGGCTGTATTCAGATGATCACTGTAGGAGATGCAGACTTGGCTCTCCAGTGTTTTATCCTTTGCTCTACTCCATAAATAGTGAGAGGACAGATCTCTTTGCAAAGTTTATCCTTCAGTAAATAGGATTTATAATTTATCTTAGGGACTGGCTAAAGTTGTGCTTCCTGCCCAAACAAAGTAGAAGTTACAGGGGGCATCAGGGGAACTAGGGAGGTTTGTGTGCTCCTTTCCTCTGGATTGAAGCCAATCAAACTGTCCAAAGTAGCCACACTTCCTAGTTCATCCAAAAGTAGTGTTCAAGAAAATACTGTCTCCTCTGCTGTCTCTTGAATGTCCTTCCCCTCCATCACACATTCTTCCTTTACCTCCCTCCAGCCATCACTTGCAACTTTTTTTATCTTCTTTTAGGTATCTGACTCTTCTGGAAATCCATCTTTCCTCTGCCCAGCTCTTCACCATCAGCTTTACCCCTCCCTTTCTGACTCTCTCTCACACTCATCCACAGCAATCTTTTTTATCTTTCACACAAGTGACAAGTCCAATCCCTTTTCCCAGGTTGCATGCCTAGTTCAGATTCCCTTTTCACAGAATTACTCTTTCAGGCTGTCTTTCACAAACCACTCCCTTTCACCTGCTAGTTCAGACACTTTGTTTCAGAGCTCTCTCTCTCTTTCAATAGCCTCTACCTGGTTTCCTTACACCTCTTCCCAATCTCCAGTCCTTCAGTATGGGTGAATTTTTATCTGTTCCTAGGATTCCCCTTCTCTTTTGGTTAATTGTCTTTTATTCTTTCTCTTCAACCATTTCAACCCTGCTTTCCTGCCCCAGGAACCCATCAGGCCCCTCCTAAATCCAATCCATCACTTCTCACCACATTGACTTATTTTACTATTCATCCATTTAGCCTCCTTCCTGCTTTTCTCAAAAATGTTCACTTTTCCAGGTTAACTGAAGCCCAAACAACCCAACAACTTTTAAGGAATGATGTGATTTGGGGTTACAGCAACAAAAGCACACCCAGCTGCAGCAGGAGCTGTGATCCTGTGCCAGTCTCACCAGTTTAGAGCGGCCCATTTTGAAGCAGTGTTGCTGGATAGACCAGGTAGAGGCATCAAAGACCACAACCTTCCCCTCATTTAAAGCACACCAGAGTTTTGGATGAGCATTGTCCAGTCTTTCTGAAGGGTCAAGATGCCCTAGAAATAAAGCAGAGAAGATGAGAGAAGTCAAAGAAAACATAATATTTTTGGAGACCAGTGGGAAAGGCATTATTAGGCAGAGCAGGTTTGTAATGAAATGCATCTTCTGGAATTTGCATCATCAGTTATTGACTGACACAGTTCTCACAATGCATTGTGCTTGTTATCATCTGTTTGCTGAGTTCACCCAATGATTTAATCTTACACTCCAAAGACACTCAGAGCAGAGATAATCTCTTTCATTGATGACTAAGAGCTGAGCTCACTGAGACTGCAGTAAGGCTTTTAAGCCCTATAAATACAACTAATAAATTCACTCACTCTTGTCTACTCCACCAAAGCCTCTCATAGTATGAAGAAAGAAAGAAAAGCATCACTGAAACCAACAGCCTCTACAATGTTCTTTGCACTGTTGTTCAAACTAACTCCCTCCCAGGCCTCTACTGAAAAATAAAAACCCAACAAATGAATATTGATCAATGGGGGAGCATCATCCATCCATCCACCTGGCTCAGTAAGTGAGCCAGAAATCTTAATGAGAAATCAGCCCATTAACACAGAATTGAAGTCTGTGATAAGGCACATGTGCAGAGAAAGGCAAATTAAGACAGTGAAAACTATGCCTTGGAGTATCTTAATGTGCAACATTACTGTTCTTTTTAAATTATTTTTTCTGGTTTAGTATTCAACACACAACCAATCCATGTCAGAATGTGAACACATCAGGCAGGCATAATACCAGGTGTTCTAAGATAATGTGCTTTATAGGCTAATTAAAGCTGGGCTAATCTAGAGAGAGCAACACATCACCTTACCTGGAGTATAAAGCAAGACATCTATTGCCTGTGGAAATGTCTCACCAGCTGAGGGGTTGATCTTGTGCTTTAGTGTCTCTGAAGTTGTTTTGGGGACCATCATAGGCACTAAAATATATTTTTAGAAGGGAATGAAGCGCACATTTAAGCCTGAAACAGAACTCCAATTCTTATGAGATATCAATTCTACACCATTCATTCACATTTCTCACTTTTCTTTCCCTCTAGCTTTAGCTGAGAGCCCAAACACCATTTGTATGAATTCTGGTAGCAGAGACATCCACCACCCAAGGAGTCTAAAAAACCAAGACAAAAACACAGCATCCAAGACGGAGACAGAAGCAAAAACCAAAACCTAACCAAACAAAAAGAAAAAAAAAGTCAGGGAGAATAAAAAAAAAAAAATCCCTAAAACCCCTAAACTTTCTACTTACTATTAAATAAATTGCATTTGTCAAAGTGCAATCAGGCTAATGTCTTTTTGTATTTCTAAACATAACCAGTTTGAAAACATACACACTGAAAGAGCAGAAGGAGATGATGCAACACCAACAGGCTTTGCAGCATTGCTGTGACTGACCTTCATTTTTCATCCTGTCAAAATAAGACAGTTTAGAGGCTGCATAGATGCTTTTGGAGGACTGCAGGGCACCAACCACAGCATCCATCAGGAGAACATTTGTCAGTGCTTGCTGAATATACTGAGGATCCTAAAAACAGAAGTCATATTGTAGTTTATCTATTGCTCATTATTCTTACAAGACACCATGCTCAAAATCACAACACTTGTCATGCTTAGCACAAGCACCAGGCAGGATTGCAGCACAATTCCTGCCACTTGCTGGCAGACCCCACTCCCACATCCCATGTTCCAAGCCAGGTCCTGGAGCAGGGAGTCAGAAGCCAGTGTTATTACAGGAATACTTCAGATCTGACACAACCTTGATACAGGATGTGCAAACAAAAACAAAAAGCAGACATAGGATGAATACCCATTTCCAAGCTGGATTTTTCTTCATGGGAGAGAAGCACCATAAAATTCTAAGACTAGTGCATGAATTATTTAGAATAGAGACAGACAGCATATTCTTCGTATTATTTGGTTACAAATCCCCATATTTATACCTTGTGATCATATGCCATTTTCTTTCCAGCCCACATTTCTTTCACTATCAGGTACCAGAGATCACACTCAGTTTTAAGGTTGGCTTCAAAGACTTCTTTTTTAGATAATGTTTTAATCCTCAGAGTAGGTATTCTCAAAAGAAGGAAAGCTATAGTTGTGCTCTTAACTTCCTGGAAAGTTACAGGAAAGAGAAAACAAAGAGAATGTACCCAAATAACAGATGATTCAGCACTCAGCCCACAGGGCAGCTTTTTCTAATTACAGCTAATTATTTCAGTTGTCCATACATCCAATTAAGCAGAGCTGGATTTATGAAAATAAGTTTAATCATCATACAGCCTTAGCTCCACAGTGGATATAAGGTGACCCACTGATACCTCAGCCACATGAGCACATTTAATGCTCATGTTATTAAACTTATCTACTCCACATCCATTTCTCTGAAGATACAACCTCTTGATGTTCAGTCATGAAATTTTTGGTCCAAACCCCCAGAATTTTACCTAATCACTCTCATAGTGACTTCAGCACTGTTTCCTACTCTCCTTACTGAATCCTTATGTTGAGAGCCAGCTCACTCTGCAGAATGGGACATAACCTATATCCCAGGCATGCCAGAGGAGAGGAAGTTGATGCTCACCTCTATATCCCTGAAAGCAGCAATTGGGACATAGCCAGGACGGCCTCCCTCAGTCAGCAGGAACAGGCGCTTCTGGGTCAGAGCTATTTTCCCCACACCATAGTTGGTTTTAACTGAGCAGGATAACTTGTACACACATTCATTTTTATCTAGATGCTCAGTTACTGCTGGTGGCAGATTCACCTCTTGAGCTTCTGCTTCAGTTTCTTTCCAGTAGTTGTAGAAATCTCGGAATGTTTCAGGATCAATTTGTTTCTGCTGTCCTAAAAGAATTTTAAAACCCCTTTAGTGTGAGAAACTATTACACAGATTTGTACAGGAAGATGTGTTTAGAAAGACAGTAACTGTCAAATTGTGCCTCTTTATTGTGCATATAAGTATAGACATTTTAGGCACATGTCCCTATCCCAAGGTTATCTCAGGCACTATCCTGGTATATCCCCACCAAGGTACAACCATCCCTCACTGAGTAAAATGTGTGACTAAAGTCACTCCAGCTCCGCCTAAATATAAAGGAATAGTATAAAAGTGAGTTAAGAATGGGGAGAAGTTAGAGAAGACTCCACATAAATTCTGGGATCAGTCAACAGGGCTGAACCTGTCTTCTCCCTATAGGATCACCTACTTGGTAACAATCATACTCTAGGCACACTGAATCATTATTTCCACCTGGCTCTTACTGGAGATTAGAGCTTGTCCATACAAAGCTTTGAATTAATATATTGCTTTAAATGCATTTTTGCAGTCAAATATTACAACCAGCAATTCTCAGACTTTAACCTCTGATAATTTTGCTAAGAGAGTGTTCTTCTTTAAGCTGTTAATGTGAGTCCTGCAAGGATGCTGGCAGTGGGTAAAGGACACCCAGGAGGGGTCTCTCTGTTTGGCAGGGGACCCTCCTCCCTGCAGCAGCTGCTCAGTGAAGGGTTTCCACAATGGAACACTGACAGACTGGTCAGGCACAAGGGGCTCAGCTCTCCCAGGGCACTGACAGACCAACCAACACTAAGAGCTTGAGTAAATCTCCCTTTTTCAAGTGACAATGCTAAATAATAACAACCAAAAAAACCTCAACAACCTCATACTCACCTACTGTCAGGGCATCGAATAACCGGTGGATGGTGTCTATATCCCTGACAATCCCAGACTCCTGAATTCTCTTCACAAAGTCATCCAGCTGCATGTGTGTTTTTGGCAATTCAAAATGTTTTACATGGTCATCCATTTTCAGAACTTCCCTTTGTTTTTCCATCACTCGACTTATCAGCCTCTTGAGCTCAGGTTTGCGGTCTGCCTGCAAGCGCTCCGAGCGAGGCAGGGTCTCCACTATTTTTCTTACAAGATCAGTAGGGAAAATTCTTAAGTCTGTTTTTTCTAGGTTCTGAAAGTCAGAAAGTGCATTTAGTAGTTTTCCTTGCATCAAGCTAACAAGGCCCCGGAGGTAGAAGTACCTTGCCAGCAAGGCAGAGTTCTCGGGGGGTAAGGCACTGATAGCTTTGCTGAGGTGGTTGAAGAAGTCTGTGTAATAGGAGTGAACACACTGGAACAGCAGAGGAAAATGAATTTCAGGGATTTTGAATGTGGTGATGGATTTGGAGGGTGTTCTCATAGCTAGAAATAAACACCAAGAGAGTACATTGATCAGGGAAAGGAGCAGAAGTGTAAATATCTTCACAATCAGCAATACTACAAACAACAAACAGAATCCTCATCACAGCAATTACAAGAAACAGGAAGGATTAAGCTGTGCTAGGGACACAAATACATTTCTGTATCTATTGCCCCTATTATGAGAATATTCCCTAATCAGATAAAATCAATTCTGGAAACGTTAAAGAAAAAAGGAAAAAAAAACCCATGGAGTTCTTTCTAAACTGTGTTAAGTTTAAGTTTGTGTTTAAATTAAAGGTAATAGAGAACTGGACATAAGGTGGGTGAGGACTCAGAAATCAATTCTCCAATATCAATCCCACTGGGACCAGTCACTCTTCTGTGGCCTAGCAAAACTTCCAGCAGGATACAGACTGACTTCACAAGCCAGGGGAAGCACAGACAGGCCCCAGCTCAAAGTGACTCAGCCCATCATTTCTTCCCAGGGGCTGACAGTGTTTCTGTGACAATTACAGAATCACAGAATAATGAGGTTGGAAGAGACCTCTAAGATCATCAAGTCCAACCTATGCCCTAACACCTCAACTAGACTAGAGCACCAAGTGCCATGTCCAGTCTTTCTTTAAACACCTCCAGAGATGGTGATTCTACCATCTCCCTGGGAAGAGCATTCCAGGTACTTTATTAATTCTTTTGGTGAAAAATTTGTTCCTAATATCCAACCTAGACCTTCCCTGACGTAGCTTGAGACTCTGTCCTCTTGTTCTGTCAGTGCTGCCTGGTGGAAGAGACCAACCCCACCTGTGCACAACCTCCCTTCAGGAAGTTGTAGAGAGCAATAAGGTCACCTCTGAGCCTCCTCTTCTCCAGGCTAAACAGCCCCAGCTCCTTCAAACATTCCTCAAATTACTCAGTGATGTCACCCCAAAAGACAACAGCAGAGTCTTGGTCCATCCCAGTGTCCCCTTACCAACACCTCGTTCCACTCTTCGCAGTGAGGAGTTCCTGGAGGGGCCCTCTGGCAGTTTGATGTCCTGCAGGTTGGGCATGCTGATCACCATGCGCCGGCTGGCCTTGCGCGCGGCGCTCACGCGCTTGGAGGCCATTTTCTCTATCGTCAGCCTTCTGGGGGTGGGAAACATCAAATCTAACCTGAGGGAAAAAAAACAACACACACTAGGTTCAGAACTCACATATAGACACTAAATTACTGCCTGTTTTTTTTTCTTTTTTGTATAATAGTATTAAATCTACAATTTCAACAGCTGTTCATGTAACCCTTTAACAATAATCATAATTAAATGAGTTAGCAACAAATCATTATCTTATTTATAGATGACCTAAACTCATACCAATAGAGACAAAAGGACTTTTATCACTGATAACATCAAAAGATTCAAAACCAGAATAAGAAGTGAGAAAACTCTACCTGTCCTCTTCAGACTGGGTACTCAACTCAAGCCGAGCAAAAGCATCCATCTTTCTGTTCAGACGAGCTTTAAGGAAAGAGTGAAACATGTAGGTCTCTAAAACCTGTGAGACACAAAGGAGTTAACTGTGGATCATTTATAAATTTACACTTTTAGTAGCATGTCTTGCTCATTTTTATTACCCTTACCCATGCAAAACTGAGACATTTCAATTTAGCAATCACAAAAATAAAAAGATTGGAAACTTCAAGAGAAAACTAGTTAAGTTTCCATTCACCTTCTGGACTTGGATGATACTTGCTTAGTGGCAAACAGTAATCTCAAACTGCCCTCCAAGAGGTGAAACCAAACTAAAATGAGAAATACTGAGCAAAACAGAGCTACAAGTTTAGTATTATCTTTTCTACTAAGCCAAGTGCTGATAGTACTGGCTATGGTTTGGAATAAGAATTTGGGAGTACTCTAAATTAACATTATGTCATCATACTGAAAAGACAAGTGAATCATCTTTTCTTCTGATAACGCCAAAAATTGTTCCCTGCTCAGGTAATTATTGTGGTGTCATCCAGAAATAACTTTCTAAAAAGGTCAAATTGCTACTTTTAGGATAGAGGACACAACAAAAACTTCCAGGTGTGAACTAAAAAGAGGGAAAGCCACCACCTCTCATCACTGCACAGTTTAACAAGGTGAAATCTGACATTTGAGGCAATACAACATGTCTATTATACAAATGTTCAAATGCCTCTTACTAATCCACGTGCAATGCACAGTGTAAAACAGCATCTCCAAAAGCATTAGCATTCCCAATTTCCAGTATTCCTCCAGTAGGTGGCACAGTTTGCCAGCAATTATATGCCCAGGAGATTCCAAATCTTAGTCTGTTTTAGTGGATTTTTTTGAGTTATTTTAATATAATTCCAGACACCACTAGTAGCTACTCCATAGTGAGTTATTTTCTAAGGTTTACTTGAAAGCAAACCTGCTACTTTGCTATTTGGTATTTAAGTGAGTCAGCTGCTCAAAGTTCTTCTTAAATATGTACATCTGAGTTTTTACCTAATATTAAATTTCAATTCATAAAATTGTCACCATTTCATTTATAGCATTAGAAATTGCTGCTGAAAATATTTTAATTATTTCTATTAATCTGAAATCCTGGTAAAAAGATTTCCAATCAATTTCTCTCCTGAGGATATATTAAGATTTTCCTTCTAGTCTGTTTGTTTTTAAGAATGTTTGCACATAGCAACAATATTCAGTTGGAAGCTTTATCCAACAAATACTGTTTCTCATGTAGGACTTATTACTTTGTTACCTTCAAATTTCCAGATATTGGCATTAATCCTAAAATACAAATTTATTAAGAGCAGATATTCACAGCACTTAATTTACCTTTTTGTAGAATGGCTGGTCTCCTATTGCCCTTGTTTTCAGAAATTCTTCACTGTTAAACACTCTGTGTTCATAATTTAGATGGTCTTTTACCTCCCTGGAGACAAAAATAAATAAATAGATAAATCTGCTTGAAGATTTGTAAGCAAGTCATACTTTTGAAATAGCAGCAGCCCATTGGTACTACTAGAAATATGCTGGGGAATCAGAAGACAAAATAGAAATGTGCTGCAGGATTAGAAGGCAAAATCAGTTTTAATGAACAAGTCTGTGTTACTGAATCACAGAAAAAAGAATTCAAATTCTTACAAGTAAGGTAGTCTATCTGCTGCCAAACTCACATACACTCGGTAAGACTTAGTAAGCCATGAAGGAGCATCTGTGTAAATCATGATTCAGGCTCCAATCCTGGAATTCCATTTACATACACAGTTCCTGAATCACACACAACCCACTGGAGCACAAAAGACAAGTGCACCTATCATGGGCAATTTGAAAGACATGACCTGACCTCACATTGTCCCATCACACTGCATCTGTAACAGGCACATGAAAAACAGGGTTCTTACTACATCTTGTTAAAGTTTATCCAACCATATGGGGTCAGGAAAAGGTATGGTCAATGAAAGTATATAGTTCTATGTAATTCTGTATAATTTAGCACTGTCTGCTTTAAACATGGAACCTTCACACACACACAAAATTACTACAATGCTTTGCTGAAGATAGAACAAGTGCATCAGAAAGTTACTTTCCTTCACTCTTGGATGCTGGTAGAATTAGGAGATAGAAGGAACAAGGCTGAAAAAAAGAACAAAGAAAAAGCTTGAAGGAAAGAAGAAAAAAAGTAAAAGAATCAACCACTTTGTGATACATATTATCTCTTAGAGAGCAAAGCATGTGTTCATTTTATTCAGCCAAATGTTTAGTGCATTAAAGAGTTCAAGCTGTTACGAGCAAAAATGCATTTCTCCTCATCTTTGTCTGGAATTACTGTTGCCAAACACTGAAATCCACAAAATCTACTGTGGAAATAAATGCATTTCAGTTTCCATAATCAGCTATCTGTAAAGGCTGTTTTATTCCTCACACCCAGCAGCTACTGTCCTTTTTGGAGGATCCAGACACCTGCAGGAACTCTCCTTAAGCTGATCCAATAACAGACACCTGGTATTTGGACTCTAACCCAGCTCCTTCTGACTGAAAGTGTCAAGGAGAATTCCCATGAGCAATTCAGCTGCTGATCCAAAGGGAAGAACCACATCCAGCAAGAGGCCACATCATTGTTAAAATGCCAGTCCCAAACACAGCTATTACCCCACATTTCTTACCATAGAATTATGGAATACCCTGAGCAGGAAGGGACCTACAAGGACCATTGAGTCCAGCTCCTGGCCAATTGTCCCTTCTTGTGCCAAAACTTTGCCCTTGAGCTTAAACAGCTCCTCCTTCATTCTCAGGAGTTGCATTCTTCAGGTATCTCATCCATTCTCAGCCCAAACACACCCAGGTGTTCTGAACTCTTGTTCCTGCTTTCAGCTCTTCTACCCTGTCCTGGTTTGCATTCATGCGCCTCTAACAAGAGGGACCAAAACTTACTGATATCCCTGCTGGGCCCTAAGCTTCTCCAAGGACCGCACTTCTCTTCCTGAAATCTTCCTACAAAAGACAAGCTTAAAATCATAAGAGCTTTATCTGAGATATTTGAGCAATGTATATATACATCAAAACATCAATGACTTTTATTCCATCAGGCTACAGGACTGCCTTCTCATATTCCCTAACAAAACCTAAGCTCTACAAAATATCTATAAAGTATAAGACAAAATGAGAATATTTTCACTGATGTGCCTTAACCAGTACCACATGCTCTCACAATAGAAAATATTACACCCACTTACCTGAAGATATTAACAATTAACTGCAACATGGTTTGCTGCACATCCATGTTCAGTTTCTGCTGCCAAACCCTCCTGCGGGTTTGGAGCTCACCAAGGTCTGTGCTGGCTCGGAGATGGCAGAGCTCCAGATCAAAGTGCAGCTGCAGACCCTCCACTCTACACACAGAAGAAAACTATTAACTTACATCCTAACACCAACAATTTTTTCATACCTTTAAAAAAAAAAAAGTAATTTAGGCCATGCATCTTACAGCTAGAGAAGTGCAAGATTGATTTACAAGTGCTGACAGGCTAACAAGATTGGGGAGCCTCACTCAATTAAATCACAGTGCACTCAGTCATCTTTGTAAAGTTCAGAGTATAATCTGTATCAATAATAAAAAGAAACAAGCATTCCAGTTGTTGCAAAATAATTTGGTGATTATGACTGCTTAAAGCCACTTCTATGCTAATTATTTAAATTTTCAATTTGCCCTTTTATAAAATACAGTGGGGTTTATATGAATGAAATAATATTATAATAATAAAGAATACAAAATAAAAAACTTGGAGCATCAAGCATGGTTAATGCACTAAGACAGACACATCTTCAAGATCTTGTCACCTTTTTATGAAAGTTTCTGCTGCTTGTGCTGGAACATCTGGAATCTCAAGCTCCTCTTCAACCATTTTTGAATGTGAAATATCTCCATTATCTATATTAATTAGAATTAAATCTTCACCTTCCTTTTAACAAAACAAAAAAAAAAATAGAATGACTGTACATTTATTGCAAAAATATTTACTTCTTATTTACATCCTTCTCAGGCAATTAATTCAATCAAGGAAATAAGTCAGAAAAGGACTGAAATTTTTTCCACAAGTAGAAAATTGTATGGATAAATAAACAACTCCATTCAAGAAAAATAAATGCAATTGCCTTAACAGATGCTAATCCCAGTACATAAAACTCCTAGTAATCTAGTATTCCCTAATATGGAAGGGGACAAATGCACTGCAAGTAAAAATCAGGAGTGGTAATGGTGTGAAACATACCGTGCTCACTTCATCAAAATGGTCAATATGACATCCCATGAGGAAAGATGTTGGAGCCATCACAAAATCCAGCATTTGCCTGGACAGGATGGGCACAAAAGTGTGCTGCCACTGAAGGGGGTGAAGGTAGAGCATAAAGCATTCAGCAATGAGTGTCAGCAGAGCCCAGTCAGAAGAGAAGAAAACGATTCTCTGCTCAGTCAAAATACAGGTCAAGATCTGGGAACAAAGCCAGAATGTTAAATGTTTGCAAAGAGATACCTAGAACACATTAGAAATGCAAATATTTCATCTGTTTGTGAGAGTCAATGTCAAAATTCTCATTCTTAGTAGCTAACTTACAGTTATAAAATGAAATAATGTCCATTTCAAGATCCATCAGCAGCACCATTTAGAATTTGAGATACTTTTATTCAAAACATGCATGTTTGGGCAAAACCCCCAAAAAATAAGGCAGAACTGCCAACTCTCATGACTGAGGAGGTTTCTTAGAGAAAGTGGCTTAGATAAAACTGATGACCTTAACTTAACTTCACAGGTGGCCTTTGAGCAGGGAATTGGATCAGGAAACCTACAAAGGACACTCCAGCTAATATTATTGTAAGATTCTGTGAAGCACTGAAAAAAATTCTTTGCAAATAGCTTTTTGTATTTTGTATTTCCACACCATTTACACCTTATTTGTATGAGAGTGCCAATTGTCATCAATCCTTTCCACAGGCCGCTTTTTTAAACATGAAAAAATTATTATAAATCTTGTAGAAATGCATGTAGTGAAAATTCAAAACAAAATCTGTCAATTGGCTTGGGTAGTTACATTTTAAAATATATTCATAAGAAATTTAGCACCTATCTCTAGACCACAGGCAAAGAAATGTAATATCCTTTAATCTAATCAGGTCCATCAATAACAAAATATCTTAAGAAGAAGTATAGTTTATTTTACCATAGCTCTAATATTCAGAACTAAGACTATTCTGAATTCCTGGGTTTAATAAAGTTTTTTGAGTAAATAAACACCTTGATTTTTTTCCCTAAACTACAAATTACCAATATTGTCAATCTCTAAAACATTTAAAAGTATGAATTAATTTTACCTGCAGCACCTGCTCTGGCTTGAAACACAGCAATGGAAGATGGAGATCCAAGTCAATAATTGGACTGTCTGGGTCCTCTCGTGAAGGAATTATTATTTGAAGTGGTTTCATGTGAAATACCTGTATTATAAAGGTAACATAGAAACAGAAATAACAGATGGTTTCTGTTTAGTCCTTAATAAAAATGTTCCCACAGCACATTTAATTCAGGATTTTAATTCCAACTACAAAATATGAACTCTAATTGAGAGCAAAAAGACAGGTATTTGCATACTGCAGAAAAGTAAAATAAAAAGAGAGGGAAATATTAAAAGACATAATGAGTAGTTTGAAAGATTAATATGTACTTGTCTCCTCATTCTCACAGAGTGATTGGCCAGTACATTTTTTTTAAAAATGTCTTTTGACAGAATTAAACTTGCTTTATTATAAGCGTAACAAAATAATTGATTTTATATTTGTAGATACAACTGGGAAACCAAAACTGTTGATAAAATTCATACAGGAAACAGCAAAAAATATGAACAAAATAAGTGAGCATAAGTTGTCATGCTAAGAAAATAAAACAAGCCAAAAGGAATGAGGTCTCTCAGAGTTTCAGATACTTCAGCTCAAATCTCTGGGGGTCGGGTCCTGCACGTGCTGCACATTTCAGCACTCACAGCTGGTTTAGCCAATCACTCAGATATTTTCCAGCTATGCTATTTTTCCTCCCCTCCTAACCCCTCATCCCAGGGTCAAGGAAAGCAGCTAAGGAAGAGCCCTTGGCTGAAGTTCTGCTTCCCTAGAAGCCACTGCAGTAGATAACAGAGTGTGTGCTGAAATCTCTGACCCAGCTGACATCTGGCTGGACTTGGGAAGGGTCAGAAAGGAACAAATACACAGCACTGAATACAAATGTTGATGTGAGTTTCCCCTCTCAGCTTGCTCTTATCCAGGCAGCAGCCAACTCAACATTTCATCCACTGCACACTGTTCTGCTGCTCCCAGACCTTCCCAGGCATCATCTCACACCACAAATAGTTGGCATGAGCCAAAACCTTCCTAGAGGAGTGTTGAAAACTAAAGAACATGGCTGGTATGCCATCACTCCAGCCTGAACCTTGGTCACACTGTTATTTTCTCTACTAATAATGCATAGCCTGGTTTTTAAAGCACAGGTATTGACATCAGTTTCACATCACCAAGTAATCTCTGACCTGACACTCACAAATGTCACCCAGTTTATTGAAAACAGCATATTAGTATGTTAGAAGACATAATGTTAAAATCATGATGAAATTTAGGAGGAATAATTACCAAGTGGAGTGATCCTGGTGGGGGGCTGGGGATTAAAAACAGCTTTGCTGCAAATTCTTTTATGTGCTCCTCGACATCTAAATCCCTCAAAGGTCGTAGCTGCACTAGTAAGCTGTAATTAAATGATAGGAAATTACTTATCAATAGTAACATGCAAACACAAAAAACTCTTTCTGCTGATAATCTAAAAAAAATTATTAGGAGTAATGAAGCTATTATTTCAGCTAATTAATTTCTAATTTATTAGATACTTCAGCAGCTTCATTAAATTTTAATGATGCTTCTGTGTCAGAAGCAGAGATTTTTGTACTCCCATGCATAAAATACTGCTGCATTATATCCATCAGGGGACACAGCACAGTGGTTTGATGGCCAAAGGAAACCATGTGTGAGGTGTAGCTGCAGCAAGTGTCTTCCAGAGACTGCTTGAGGAACCAACACCCACAGCTGCAACACCTGGTGCTCCTCCATCCCCAGCATCAGACACCAGCTCAGAGATGGAAAACAGCACCAGAGGAAAAGAGAGGTTGTAGATCTGAGTTTGACTGCAGAGGAATGTGAAGCAAGAGCCATATTTAGCATAAGGCTTAGGCCTGTATGGACACTGCTCTTTGCTGTCATTCCTGCCCACACAAAGAATAAGAACATTTGTGCAAACCTGCTAAATGTTTTTAAACTGCATTATCCTAACAAAGGTCACATGGTTTATAGATTACACTAAATAAATTCTGTTACATTTAAACATACACACAATCAAGACTGAAAACTACTAAGTCCCACAGCATTTCTGAAATGTAACAATTACCAGGTTAGGTATTTCTGGTCACAAAGGGTGTTTTGTTCAATAGAAGATTCACTTGCACGTTTATAGGAAAAACCCCAAATATTTAAAAAATCAGAAATCTAGGCCTGCAAATCTATATATAGAGAAACCAGGAACTGAATACAGTTATCGTCTCCCTGGAGGTTTTTACTTCAGTTTGCAGCTTTACTGGTTTCCTGCAGAAGAACAATTGCTCTTCAGGAAGGAAGCAACTGAATAGGTTAAGAGATAAATAAGGATCCACGCCCCCTTTTTGTGCACAGCATTTAGATTTCAGAAAAAAATAAATACATTCTGTCATATATTACTGGCCTTTCAAATGAAATATTTAAATTCACTATTTTCCTATTTGAAGAAAGCCCTGGGCTGTTACATAAATATTCCTAAAAAGTCCATTAGCTCTTCAGGGGTGCAGAGAAAGGGGAATTTAATAATTATCAAGGAAAACCAGACAGTTGAACCAATCATTTAAATAAATACTCTGTCACAATTAGTGATGCCAAAGATTTGGCCAAACAAAGTAAGCAAACCTGCCTTTTTTTTCCTTTCCTTTGGGACAAAAAGCTCTTATCAAGACAGTAAATGTGACAAGAGACACAACACAGAGAAAGCAGCAGATGTACAGAGAGGACAGAGCTCCCTGTTCAGGACATGGTGCCCCATCAATGCAGCCTAACAGCAGCTGACAGCTCTGCACTGCAAACGTCTGCAGAAATAAATGAAGTAATCTCTGAAACACTCAAGTGGAGAGCTAAGGAGTTTATGAACCTTTCATTACTGCTATTAACTGTCCACAGACAGGTGTTTCAGAAAGCAAGAGCAGCTCAGAATAGGCCCTTTGTACTGCCTCAGTGCTGGCAGCTATTTGCACACTCCCACCTTTTCTCAAGGCAGCTGAAAGGACGAATACACAGGTTGGAAGATTTACTGTTTGAATGGAGCCTATTCATCCATCCAATCCAGGAGTTCATCCAGGAGATTACTGCCAGGAATATTTCACTTTTCATGCAGTGTAACAGATTGAAGTAATACTACATGTGCAAAGTGCCAAAACCTCTGAAGTTAAACTGAACCTTTTCAAAAAATGTAGAATAATCCAACAGCCACCGTGCTGTGAAACCATTTAGGTGCACATCTGTTTGCTCTGGAGAAAGGCAGACACACCCCACATAAAATGTTCTGGATTTGGAAGCACTGAGTGCTAGAATTATGGAAATTAGTTATAAAATTAATGTCACAGAATACCCAGACCTTCATTACTATGATGACAGCTTGCAGATTCCCTTGCAGTTCAAAGCACCTACCTGAATTTATAGTTTGATGTTGCCTGTGCATCTCAGCTTGGTTCAGTTTTCAGTCGTGATTTCTACTCTGCCACTTGAAAAGGTTTAGGAACCTGAATTTTATCTAAGAATATTTACATTAAAAAATACTTTTGATGATTGTTCTGACTGAAAACAAATACCACCTCACCTATAAGCAATTCTGTGCACTTAGGTACTGAAGAAAATAATCCGTGCACAGAATTCTGGAGGAAAAAGAAACCTTTTGCTGCAAAAAATCATCCTGGATGGAAGCAGAACCCCTTTAGATGCTACTTGAACATCAGATCTTCAGGAGCAACAGCATTCTTGCACTAGGTATCACAATGAAAGGGCTACACACTAGAAATAGGTGGTTTGAGGTCCACCAGCAAGAGCTTTCAGAACTCCTGCCTGGAGAATGATGAATCAGTTGAAGCATCCTGCAGAACAGCTCTGCAGCATACCAAGGATACAAGTATGCTGTTGAAGGTGTTATTATCTGTAAAGTATAAGAGGGACTGCTACCTGAGTAGCATTCAAGCAACAAAAACACTTAATTAGATATTAACCCATTGGTCACCTGATGACACACAGTAACTCCCTTTCTGGTTTACAGAAACACAATGTCAGTGCTTTGTAATGTCCCAAAAAGTCAAGAATATCTGCAGCTGTACAGGGCACTACACTCAAAATATCTCATAGAGGTCTTGGCTGCAATTGTTTATATTGCATTCAGAACAGCCACACACCCCAGCAGCTGCTTCATGCCACATGGAAACATTTCAGTAGTACAAGCAAAATAAGATAAACCTGTACCTCTCCACCCCTTCCCCCCCTCCACCCTAGTGTACTCTGGCACAGTGAAACACTTTTTCTAAAAAAAAAAACCCAAAGCACCAAAATCAGAAGGGCAGACATTCTGAAATAGACATTCTGAAATAAGCCATTACATACTATCAAGAAAAAGGAAATAAAAAAAAAAAAAAACAGAATAAAATTTAATGGAAACCTAATGAGTTGTTTCCAGCACCATGGGAAATGCCAACACCAAGTTCAGCTCTCTCACAGGCATTCACCCCCCCTCCAGTTACACACACTCCCATCTCACAGATGCAACAGCAAAAAGGGGAAGAGCTGTGCAGCTGTGTGAAAAATTCCCCAGTTAAAAGACCAAGACAACACACAAGACTAACGTGGAAGGTTACTGTCCTGTTGAACTTCCCTATAATTATTCACATATTTACAAATCACTTGAAGCTCAGATTGTACAGTACTGATCAACTGAACTCCTCTCAGAAACCAGTACAGATTCAAAAGAGAAATCTGTGGACATTAATGCTTTAAATAGGTGCCAAACTCTACTATATATGATCAAGGCAGAGGTGTTTAATTATAATGTTTAAATAGTAATTAAGTTTAAAATACCCACCCAGAGGCAGGATCAGATCTAGGGGTTAATTCTACCTGATTACTGTCTCCTCTAAACAGATACAAGGACTAGAAACACTTTTACAACATCTGGAATTTTCCATGGCTGTCCTGAAGATTTTCCCACTTCTCCCTCAGTGGGCTCTTTTAAAATCCATTTGCTAATTGAATGCTTCTCCCAGCTCAGAGATGTCTCACTTCAGAGAAGAAATTACTCATTTATGAATATTCTACATAAACCACTGATGAGCAATGTAACTGTCAAACTGAATCCATTTCCCACACAGTGCAAAGCTGGTGTGAGGTGAGCCCTCTCACAGGCTGAGCTGACAGTAGAAAAGCAGCAGGAATCCACTATAAAAGCTGGATGGAAACAGTGGCCACAGCTGTAGTCACAGCTGGAAGAGTTCCATATGCAGATTAGCAGCAACTTGAGATTTGAGACTTCTAAAAGGCAGCACTGAATCAGTTCCTGCAATACCAAGGGCTGATGTAATCCACTTAAATTGTTATCCACTTAAATATAAAGGGAGGGGGGAGTGATCTGGGCAGGAAAGGAGAAAGGAAAACAAACATTTCCTTTTTATTTCACTGAACATTTCTTTTGATTTCACACTGACCCGTGCACACCCTGTTTCCATTATGTTGAAGTGCCATTTCCACATTAAACCCCTTCACTAATGCTTTAAAAATGACAGAGCAGAGGTACATGCCCTTAAAAGGGCTGCCAGAGTGACTCATTGCTGATCTCACAGCCTTTTTGAGCCAATGTCTAAGATGCCCAGGAGGAAGGCACTGCTTTGCTCCTCCAGGGCTCTCTTCATGCAGCCCAGGGAAAGCCAGACAGTGCTCCAAGAAGATCCAAATGCACAGCACAGGGATAAAGAGGTGCATGGGCTGGGAAGTGAGTGCTCAGCCCTCATTTGGGCTGGAGCCAGGTCAGGGGCTGGGGATGCACCTCAGCTGGCACCCAGGGAGTGCTCCCCTGCTCGGGATATGAGCATCATCAGAGCACAGGGGAACACTCAAGCTCCAGCCTAGAACCCCAACATCTTTCAACTTATCTACAAGAAGCAAATACCTGCAACTGAATTCAGATCTGACTCTAGAAAGCTTGACTGCAATTTAGTGAAGAAAATTTAGTGACCTTTGGACAACAGGTCTGCAAGTGAAGACACACTGTAATGGCCAATGTAGCCAGGCAGATTCCCTGATCTGAGAAGGTTTTAATCCAAAATAGATGCAAATAGATCTTAACAATTTAACAATAAAGTAACCTCAAAATAAGAGAAATTACTTTATAACAAGATAGATCCATATTCACTTACCTTTTACATCATCTACACTGCAGAGTATTTGACTGTTTCTAACCAGTGTATCCTAAGAATTTCTCTCCTAGTTCTACAACATCCAAGTAACCACTCTACTTCCTCAAGTGACTTAGATTATTTCCCTAATGTGTCATTAACTGCTTATTAATACATATATTCACGTTCTTATGACATTTATTTGGTGCATTACAAAAAGGTTTTTGTGCTTTGAAAGCAATTTTCATAAGAGTGGAAAAAACCACTCCAAAAAAAGCCAATCATATCTGTAAAATATCCATTCCCTACACATTAGCAAAAAATCCCCAAAGAAAATGAAGATAACATCATAATACCCTTAGTATTCAGAATTTGCACTTACTGTCTGGGCAACATTGACATAGCATTTCTTCTTTTCCTCTCCCACAAAACCTTGACATAAAACCAACCACTGCATCACACAGCTCTCCTGGCCACATCAAGCAAATTCAGGTATTAAAAAACTGCAGTCATTTCCAGCAGAAACACACAGGGGAGCAAATCTTACCAAGAGAGGCAATCCTTGAGGGCACTAAAATATGGGTATCTGGATATAACACAAACAGCACAGGGTACAAAGCAGGCAGGCACCTTCCCAGTCTGTGCAGATTCCCAAGGGCCCTGCCCATTGGAGGAGGAGCCATCCTGCAAGAAAACTGCACATTAATGACTTTATGTTAATCATGAATTTATGGCTGATGTTTTCTTGAGAACCTTAGAGATGTGATATCCTATTCCCTCTATATTTCAAAGGGATTTTGATGTCTATCTCCCTTTCGGTCTTCAGAAAAATGTCAGCCTACAAGACTTAAAAAACATGTATTAAAAAGAATTTCAGCACAAAATGTATTTAGAAAGAACATCTTTCATTGCTTGGAAAGAACAATCTTTACCAAAAAAACATCCAGGGGACAAAGTCTGCTCCTCAATATCCAAATCTCCTAAATGAAATCCATAGCTGTTTTTCCTAATGAAATTTGTTCCAAAGTATTTCATTTAAAATGGCACCATAAAAGTATGATTTGTCCTGTGCTCCCCCTAACATAAAAACACACCTGTTAACTAATTTGATAAATTAAACCTCACATTATTTTCAAAGTGTTTTGCTTTTTTATCTTTTAATAAGTTTTAACAGAAGAATGAGTTAAATCACATACTTGTATAGACTGGTAGTACTGTGCAACAACTCCATATGTTCTGTTACCACAGACATCAGTGAAGACCAGGAAATGGATGTGGTCCTCTTTTAACTCAGAAGTTACATAAAGTCCTCCTGAAATGAAGGCAGCAACCATATTTTTAATTATATATTTAACTACAGTAGTGTGAAAGACAATTCATGACAAATACTGCACATTGCCACTTCATTTCAAGAGAAGTGTTTCATTTTAAGGGATTAAAATGTAATATACAGTCCATTTGAACTAAGGGTTGTTACAGAGGTTGTAAGCTGCACATTACTGAAGAAGCAAAAATGAAATTATTCTGCATTTTCAGAGGCAAAATACAAGAAATGGGTTTAAATCACTTTTTTCCCCAAGATATTAAAAAGGTCTGCAATAATGACACACATATTAAAATTTCTCCAATTAAACCTGGAGGAAATATTCACTACTTCAGGCATATCAAAATGAAAAGTGAGAAAGTACTCAGCCATTTTGGGGTGAAAAATAATTTTTCAAGTGTGTGCATGTTTGCACTTCACTCAAACCAAGATTTATCAACAAGGGCTGAAAAATAAGGGCTGAACTATGGGTCAAGAAATATTTACATTAAAACAATTCTCCACAAGAAGTGTGAACCCTCATGTACCTGGGAAGCAGAGCTGTGGCAAAGCAATGAGATCAATGTCCTTTGGAACTGTCACATCTTCTGTGTCAGGTGCTTTCTGCTCCCCATTGAGGCTCTTGACATTTTCAACCTTGGGTCTGTCTTTTTTCTTTCGGAAGGAGCGGCGTTTGCTTTTATTCAAGTTATTGCCAGCATGAATCATCTGAACATCATCTCTGCTGATAAATGGAGGCACAAATACTGAAAGAACTTCTGGATCAAGGGGAGGAGGATTTCTGAGTTTTCTTTGAGTGCCCTATAGAAAAAAAATAACAAACAAAACAAACTCTAAGATGACACTCATCCTGATAGGTGGGTTTTTTTTTTCATAATTTTTAATCTTGGTTTTCTTTTACCCTTAAAATTGTGGGTTTTTCTGCTCCCTAAATAATTGATTTTTGCTTTTAAGTTGTTGTTTTACGCATGTTAATGCAAGGAATCCTTCATCATTCAAAATGTCCCATATCAGTATTACGCCTTTGGCAAAAGAAACTAACAGATATCAAATACCATATTTCCTCCTTTTCAGTGTTAAGATATAATCAAACTATATTTAAAATAAACACTGGCAACAGAAAAAAAAAACAGGCAGTAAATAAATGAAAAGAAACAGAAACAGCTGAGCCTCTTAGATAAGTCTTTGTTCGACTTCAGGAAAAGCTTCCTTTCAACTCAGAACAAATAACATGCACCAAAACCAAAAGCAAATACACTCCCCAAAAAAAACCCCAACAAACTCTAAACAACACAAACACAGACCTTCACAAGACAAGGCTTAATTTTATAAGGCAATTAACAAAGCACAATTAAAAACTACAATCATTGCTGCAATAAATACAACTTTGAGACTCTGAAGCCATGAGAATCCCTCCATATACTGATCACTCAGTGGAACAGGCACCCCAAGAGCACATATGAAACTACAACAATTTGCATAGGCAGCTTTGCAAAGTGTGACTGGCCTGAAAGCCCTCACTGCCCTGCAATGAAAAGCTGTGCAGGAAGTGATCAGAGAGATTTCCTCATACTGGGGAGCACTTTTTGTATTCTTGACCATACAGTTGAGCCAAGTAGCTGCATTTCCAATTACTTCATTGCAATTTTAATTCTTCCTGCAAGCTTAAAAATACAAGCAAAAGCTTTGTTTAACCAATGGATATTTGGAAACAGGAAAGGCGAGCCCCACTGTGGTAAAAGGTTGTTTTGTTTTTAACTTTTTGTAAACATCTTCAAAGTCAGAGGAGGTGAAGCATACATGCTGTTTTTATCACCAGATATGATGCAAGATGCTCCTTGAGAACCAGGGCTGGCCTCACCCATCATTTCCCCATTTCAAAAAAAAAAATAGCTACAACATAGAAAGCTCTGTTGCCAATGTTCCACTGTCCAGGTTTTGAGACAGAAGTCTCAGCTCTTACATCCCAGCGTGTATGTCCACTAATAGTTTTCTTTTCCACATCTGAGCATCATAGGAAAAATGTGAAGGAATGCTTCATCACATGTTAGTTATGGTCTCTTAAATTCCATAAACTAAACTGTAATTATAATAGGATATTCTCAAGAAACTACTCACTAAAAGGAAGAAGTGAAAAACACACTTTTAATGAACAAGGAGCCTGAACTAAAAGTAAACTGGTGTGAAAAAGAAAAGTTCAGGTAAGTGTCCAGTAGGATAGTCAAAAGATAGGAGTGACTTTAAAAAGCACATCATGAATTGGGGTACTGAGTGCCACATCCTCTCATGCTAGTGTGACACTTCAAGTGTCATTTCCTTAGCTGGCAGCTGACAAAGGCAGTGAAGAAACTGGGAACACGGATAAATTCACCATGATCACCCTCAAACTAATGCAGCTAAACATTTCAGGAGGAAATTAAGAATTAAGGCTCAGCCCTGAGGCAGTTGTGCAAGAAAAACACAGACAGTACTCCAGCAGCAGCATTTTCAACTTGGCAGATTTGCCCTGCTGAGGTTTTCACACAGAGTTGCTTTGACAGGGCAATCCCTGACTTACACTGAGGCATCTCTGTGCTCCAAAGTGCTGGATGGCAGCCAGCACTTTAATGGCCTCACAGCCTAACAGCTCCTGAAATGGCAGATCCTTGATGTCTTGAACTACTACAGAGACATGAAACACCATTTTCCCCCACAGAACAGCTCTGTCAGCACTGTCACTGACCCACTGACTCAGTCTGCAGCATTTGAGTCAGCTCATATTAATGTCTTGGCCAAAGTCACATTTTTACTCCTTGAGTTCAGGGATAGTGAATAGGCAGCAACAGAACAATATTCACTTGTTTCTGCTATTCTTTGAACATTTTATCTTTTCTGCTGCTAGTGTTACTTCTTCACTTTGAAATACTTCCCTTTTGTAGCTTCTTGCTACCAAATCTCCTTGCATCATACATAGATTCTTACCAACAGCAGTGGGGGATTTTACTCCATCCCCATTTGAGGGTGTTCCTGTAACAGCACTGCTGTAAAGGACACTGATACAAGACCGACTTTTACAATGACTGCACTATTTAGACACAGACAGCAGTGTGTTGAAACCACAAATCAGAGCATGACTTCAGCTATCTGGTGTTTCCTTGACCTCATTCTCCTCTTCCCATCGTTGAAGAAGTTAATTTCACTTTGAATGCCATGAAAGAACTGGTTTCTTTACCAAATAATTCGGCAGGGAAAGTATGAAGCCTCAGAAAAATTAGATTGGGCAGGACAATTAGGTTGTAGCAATAGGACAAAAGGGAATGTTTTTAAACCAACGGAGGGCATATTTAGATTAGATATTAGGAAGAAATTCTTTGTTGTGAGGGTGGTGAGGCACTGGAACAGGTTGCCCAGAAAAGCTGTGGATGCTCCATCTCTGGAAGTGTCCAAAGTCAGGCTGGATGGAGCTCTGAGCAAGCTGGTTTAGTGGAAGGTGTTCCTGCCCCATGGCAGGGGCATCAGAACTGGGTGATCTTTAAGGTCCCTTCCAACCTGAACAATTGTAGGATGATCCCTGCACATTCTTCTGCAACACTCTGCTCAAACTAATGATAAAGCTGACATTAGGTCTGGTTGCATTGGGTTTCATCCAGTCAAGCTTCAGAAGTCCATTGGGAAGGAGATTCTTCCTCCCTTACGCCCCAGCCCTCAGTGCAGCTTCTTCTGGTCTCACTCTGGTTTGCCAGCAGCTCTCCAATATAAAGGTACCCAAATGTGGGACAATATTCCAGATGTGAACTCAAGGGTTTTGAGTAATAAAAATAATAGCAATAATCCCTTCCCCTTGCCTGTGAGCCACAGTCCTGATGATGCAGGCCACTACACAGTTTGTTATCAGACAATCACACAACAGATTGGGTTGGGAGGGACCTTAAATTATCATCTCATTTGAATCCTCCTGCCATGGGCAGGGGCATCTTCCACTAAACAGAGCCACCCAAAGCCCCACCCAATTTGACCTTGAACACTTCCAGGGATGGTGAATCCACAGCTTCCCTGAGTAACCTGTGCCAGTCCCTCACTACCCTCACAGTAAAATTCTCTCTAATGTCTAATCTAACCCTGCCCTCTGTCAGTTGAAGCTGTTCCTCCCATTCTATCCATGCCCTTGTCAGAAGTCCCTCTCCAGCTCTCTTGGAGACCCTTCAGGTACTGAAAATCCACAATAAGGTGACCCCAGAGCCTTTTCCTCTGCAGGCCAAACAGCCTCAACTCTCTCAGCCTTTCCTCATATGAGAAGTGCTCCTCTAATAATCCTTCTGGCCCTCTGGACCCAATCCCAAGAGCTCCATGTCTTTCCTGTGCTAAGGACCCCAGAGCTGGATTAGCACTCCAGGTAGAGCAGAGGGGTTGAATCTCCTCCCTCACCTGCTGCCCACTCTGCTTTGGATGCAGCCCAGGACATGTTTGGCTTTCTGGGCTGCAAATGCACATGGCCAGGGCACATCCAGCCTCTCATCCACCAGCACTCCCAAGTCCTCCTTGGCAGGGCTCCCTGCATCACCCAGTCTGTACCAACAGCAGGGACTGCCTTGACTTAGGGGCAGCACCTTGCACCTGGCTTTGGTGATTGCCAGGGTTCCCATGGTTTCACTTCTAGAGCTTTTCCAGTTGCTTTTCACTGCAACAAGCACACACTGCTGACTGATGCTCAATCTGATCACACCTCATTTCTTTCAGGCACCTTGACAGCCAGGGAGGCATTACAGAAGCAGAAAAAAATTGTTTTGGTGAGTAATTGTCTGCATCAGCAGGGCCAGAGAGCACGAGACAGCTCTGTACCACTGACTGTGTTGGGCAGATACAGAACCCACTGATGGAACCTGTCAAAGATCTGAGACATGTCACAGACAGCTTGCATACACTTGCCAAAACCCAGCTTTATAGCTGTAGATAACTTAGGGAAAAGAAGCACCACTTCTGTTCATTTCATTCTTACAAAATACACACTTCCAGTGCTAAGAAAGAAATCTCTAGCTGAAAATAGCAGTCTTTGATCTTTTCAAACTGAAATCTCAGAGTGACAATTTTCTTGGCAATAAGGACAAGCAATGGATGACAGCCCAGAAATTTCTGTTTCAGGAGCTTCAGTGGAAAACTACTTTTTTTTTTCCTGGAGTCCCCATTGACAACAGGTCAGTCATACAAAACTCTTCTTACTTTGGGGGTGGGTTATATCATTGTCCCACTGACTTCATTTGCTTTATCACTCCATGTTTAAATACAGCTAAGAATGCACCAACACGTTGTGAAGACCACGATGTGAAGGACTATCAGGATTTTTACCCCCTGTAAATCTGTAAATATTATCAGAGATCCACTACTTTCATTTGGAATATCATTTTCGCTCAGTGAAGCCTTTTCTTTCTACAATTACTAAAATCAGCCATAAAAACATATTCCCCTCTCCTCCTGTAGATAGTGCTGCAGAAGGAAAAGGAAGTGGAGTAAATCTGTAAGCTTTCCCTAAGACAGTGACTGGAAACCCCGTGATGCAACAGTTTTCAGGGACTTAACTGAAGTTCATATTGACAAAAGAAGGGACTACTTTGTTTTCTGATACCTTTTTGTATCTTGAGCAAAGAAACAATTCAGAACCTGCAGTATGATCAGAATATCAGAATGGCTTCTGCTTTCTGTAGCAAATTTCTTATTTGTTGTTCCACAGGGTTTTTTTTCAGAAAGCAGTGAGAATTAAGCAAACTGGAAAGAATACGAAATTCTCTTTCCTTTGGGTTCACTTCTCATGCTTCTGATAAAACACCATGTACACACATATTTCAAAAGTCTGGTGCTGACATTTAGGAACTATTTTCCCCTTCTGAAATACACATGGATGAGATCCTGGAGTGTGAACCTCTGCTTGGCTGTTATCACTTAAGAAGCTGACATCAGCAAAAGCCGTCCCCTGAGCGTCTCCTGAGCGAGTGAACAAGCAACAAGCCCAACAAAGACTTCTTTATCTAATGCTATTAGAGCACAATCAAATTCAAGTTCAAGCAGAGCAACTGAGATCCCTGGGAGCTGTCTGGCCTTTTTTTCCACGTGCTGGCACAACTGCTCTTCCCACAGTGGAGCAGCTCGTAGGTACAGAACAAACCCATCAGCACACTTGAACAGAGCAGATCCAGGAGGAGAGGGCTGTCATTGTGAGGCCACATGCGAAAATTATAAACAAATTATAAACCACATATTCAAAGCAGTAACCGACCCACCAGTTCCTGTCGTATCCAAGTGGTTCAAGTTACGCCAAACTCAGAGCATTTGAGCTCACGGGGATTTAGATCTGGTGTTTTCCTGAGGATAAGAGTTACCAGTCTTTATTCTTTTGCTTTTCTCTCCAGCGGAGACAGGTCGTGCAGTAACACCCAGTAAAGAACGCATCGTTAAGCGTCCCTGCTTAAATAAACCTACAGTGAGTTGTCCATCTAAACTCAGACCTTTGGGAAAGTGCAGCTACCTCACACCGCTACCGAATTCTCTCTGTTTTGCTGACCTTTGCCTGTCAAAAGAACTTTCTGTGGGGACATTTCAGCTCCACGCGCTGACAAACCCAGCCTCACGCACTGGCATCGCCCGCCCGAACCCCGCTCACCTGGAGCAGCGCCCGCACCCGCTCTGTGGGCGCCCCGACCAGCAGACAGATCTCCAGCAGGCCCGAGGGCAGCACGTCCTCCATGGCACAGCCGGGACAGGGCGGCTCCTTCCCTGAGGGCAGCGGCTCCTTCCCTCGGGACAGCGGCGCCTTCCCGCCCTCAGCGCCGCCCGGGCCCGCCCCGCGGGGTGCGGAGGAGCGCCAGCGCCGCGCACGGGAACCCTCCCCGCCGGTCGCTACTCTGCGCACGTTGATTGGCTGTTTCCCTGTCACTCTAAGGAGCTGTGGCCAATCAGAATGGTAGGACGTGCGGTGGGCCGGGCGGGGGCGGGGCTTTGGGGTGAGCGCGCTGAGGGGGCGGAGGGCCGGGAGCTGAGGTGGTTGGGTCTGAGATATTGAGGGCTCAGGATTGAGGGATGGAAGATAAGAGGAGGGAGCTGAGGGGTCGGGAGCTGAGGTGCTCCGGTCTGAGGTGTTGAGGGCTCAGGATTGAGGGAAGGAAGATAAGAGGTGGGAGCTTAGGGGCTGGGAGTTGAGAGTTGGAAGGATGAAGTGCTGGAGAATGATGGGCTCTGGGCTGAGGGGCTCAGAGTTGAGGGACTGAGAGCTGAGGGGTTGAGGGGCTCAGAGCTGAAGGCTGAGGGACTGAGGGGCTGAGATACCACTGGCCCCGTTAAAAACTAGCGATGGGGTTTGTGATTTACAGTCACACGATTTCCACGTTGAGTTGACATGACCAAGGACTATAATATTTGTTAGTTTTAGGCAATAAGGTGAGGACCTAACTCAAACAAGTCCCCAGTTGTTGCTCCATCCCTTGGAAGTGCTCAAGACCAGGCTGGATGGAGTTCTGAGCAGCCTGCCCTAGTGGAAGCTGCTCCCTGCCCTTGGCAAGGACTTGTAACTGGATGATCTTTAAGTTCTCTTCCAACCCAAACCATTCCGCGATTTTTTCCTAACCTCGTTTCACTGTCTCACCGGGACAGCCCCTGGGAAAGACACTTCCCGACTCAAGGTCGAGTTAATTTTTCTCCACGGGCTGCTTTCCTCGTGGGGCTGTTGGCCAGCAGGGGCTGAGGTGCCTCAGGGCTGCCTGTCACCCTGTCAGCCGTGGGTGATGTCACGGTCTGGCTCCTTGTGGAGCGCAGCCATTCCCTGCTCTTTGCTGCAGGTGACTCAGCAGGACTGTGTCACTTCATCAGGGCTATCACTGCCACTACACGGGAGTTTTCTCTTTACTTTACCACGGGTCACAGTTTCCACGGGCTGTAAGCACAGAGCCGGTGCAGGCTGCGCGTATTTCCCCTCTGGAGCAGCAGAGGCACAGCACAGGGAACTCCGGGGTTTCTTCTTGAGCGGCTTAATCTAAATACACCATGAGTCACTCCGTATGTATTGGCTCTGTGCAGATCTGCACTGAGAGAATGTAATTCCTCCAGGACCGGAGCATAAAGTACCCGAAACCAGAGATCGGTTTCTCTGAAACTGGAGGTACGAGATAAAGTTTCATCACAACCACAAACATTTTTTTTGTGGACTATTGTTCCGGTATTTTAAATGCAAAAACATTCCCTGTCTAAATGGTTCCAGGACTTCATGAACTTCTTGTCAGTTCAGGGGTCAAATCAGGTCTCTTCAAAAAGTGTAAAAAATGAGGTCATTTTATTATTTCATGGGAGCTTTATAATCTGAATTTTTGTGGTGTTAAAACTCAGGATTATAGGGCCTCTGGCTATCTCAAATTTTGAGGAAGGCACACATCCAGAATATAGGAAATTGTTCATATAGTAGTGATAAAAAAAAAAATTCTTGAAAACCTGAAAGTCTCAGGGATCACTTCTCCAAAGTGGTAGAAGAAGATCCGAGGCTCAAAGATTTGTATTCATGAACTCTGAGGTCATAAGGGATTGTTAAAACAATCTTGTTTAGCCTGTGTAGCCCAGGTCACAGAATCAGAGTGAATCCTGTATTAATGTTGTAACTTCTGGCAGAGGCCATGACATAGGAATTGTTAACAGTCACTGTTAAATGCTGGACATCTCATTTTTAGTTTCACTTTTTAGCTCAGCTCTTTGGCACTGGATCATGCTACATTGGCTGTTGCTTGAACAAACTTTTTACTATTAAAAGATTTCTCTCTGCAGAGTTCAAGATTATTAATCTTTATTTCTAAAAGATTACACAACTCGTATTTTTAAAACCTTTGGGCATCTTTTCTCAAAAATTTCAAAATTTTCCAGTATTATTTTTGAATTAGGAACACCAAAACCAAAGCTGTATTATTGCTGAATGCTCAGTGGTAAATCACATTGCTGTTTCTGACTGAGATCCCCACCTAATTAAAACAGAGACAGACAGACACATGAATCATTCAGAAAGGGTGTAGTGTTTAATTAGTTTTCCACTGCAACATGATACAGTTTCTTAGGGCTGTTACTTCCAACATGACAATCCTACATATTACATTGCTTGACCTATGACTATGACCAAGCATTTGACCATATTATAAGAAAATTACAAATGAACCAAGGCTATTAAGCAATTCAGGTCACCCATAGTTAATTAATCTGTATCATGATCATCTTCTGATTTCTCTGCTATCTGCAATGATAAATACTGGATGATTCTTGTTCATAATTAATGTAGCACTCAAAGCAAAGATATAGTGAGGTTATTATCAAAACAGAACTCCAAGATGAAAGGTACTAATGTGAATCTGGTAAAATCTCAAGAAAGAGATTTTCCTGGAAGCAGGAAACCTGCTATATGGGGTCACTGGTGAGAGACAGAATCATTCACATGGAGAAGAATTCCTCTGTGCTAAAAGAAATTCATGTAGTTGAGTAATTTTCTTCCTAAAAAATACTGTCAACTGAGGAAGAAATGCCAGCTTTCAATATGTGGGGGTTTTTTTGTAAGATGACAAATACAGTAAATGTTTGCTTGCTGACTCTCTAGGTGTACTGGCTGCTGAATGAAGAAAAAACTGCAGTTCTTGGTATGTATTCAACATGAGAAAGGCTTTATCAGACCTACAGGGCTATATCTGAATAATTAAAGATTCTCTTGGCATAGAATTGAATTTACCTTCCAAATACAGTGTTGCTGTTTTAGCCTGACTGTTATGGGGAGAAAATAATTCCACCAGTTGTATTTCTTTGATGTGATCTTGCTTATAAAATAACTGAGTGACTTGTTGAGTCATAGACACCTCAGTCCTGAGGGATGTGGGCCAGATGAAGAGCCTGGACTCTGAATTTCAGGAGAGCAAAATTTCAGCTCTGTAAAGAATTAGTGAATGGCACCTCCTGGGAAACTGCTCTCAAGGAACTGAAAAGAGCTGGCAGCTCTCTGAGGACAAAATTCTTTGAGTCCAAGAGCATTTAATTCCCATGTGTAAGAAATGAAGCGAGGAAGGCGGGAGAATGGCACGGGTCAGTCAGGACCTCCTGGTCCTGAAGTGTAGGAAGAAAATGCACAAGCACTAGAACCAAAGACAGTATCCTGGGGAGAATATAGGGACACTGCCCAGATGTGTAGAGATGGGATCAGAAAAGCCAAAAGCACAACTGAAGCTGAATTTTTCAAGGGATTTTACAGGTATGTTGCTCAAAACTGGAAGATTAAAGAAAGAGTCCAGCTCCCCACCCTGAGACACACAAATAAGACAGGATAACTGCAGAAAACCAACATGGAAAATCTGATTTTCACTCATGCTTGTGCCCCTTTCCAGACAGTGCTGAAAACCACACAGTGACTAACTGAGGGCTTGTGCATCCTGCAGAGTTCCACCAAGATGGGTGTAAGGTCTGCAGGAATTTTCATTTTGAAACTGAATACAGACATCACACATGTTCTGCGGGTTTATTGATAGTTAAATACTTTTCTTGGGCTTATGATCAAACTTGTGGCACAGCAGTATCTGGAGGTGAGAACTGAAACTCAGACCACTGCTGCCTTCCACTGCCTGGCTCACAGGCATTGTCCAGAGAGGTGATGGGTGCCCCATCCATGGAAACATTCAGGTCAGGCTGAACAGGGCTCTGAGCAACCTGATCTGGTTGAAGATGTCCCTGATCATTGCAGGGGGATTGCCCTTGGTGACCTTTAAAGGTCACTTCCAACCCAGATTATTCCACAGTTGTGATTTCTGTGTCTATGCTAAGCACGACTGCATAAATAAATCTTTATTCTGTCCAGTAAGAACTGTGTGTTCTAGCCAAAGAGAAGACAGGACACACAGCTTGACCTATGCTGCTCTAATACATATCAGACAACTCTTTGCAGTCTGGAAGTCCACTTAAAAACATCACCTCTCAGGATTTTAAACTCCTTATCTCTAAATACAGTTCTTAGGTTCTTATCATCAAGGTCATTCATAGGGCGAAGGATTTATTTTGAACAAAACTCAGGGAGTCAGGTTGACATATTCTCTCTAATGTTAGCATTTCTCATTTTGTATTCCTTCTTCCAGAATAATGAAGCAGGAGACTTCTGGGAATCTGCAGTGAAAGATCTTTACTGACAGACCTAACATTTCTTTCATTCAGGACAGTTCACTTTCTAAATTTACACTGAAATTAGCAACCAAGCAACTACTGACTATGCAAATCAAATCAGGATTTTCAAATTAGAGCTCTGCACAGACTTAAAATTCCTCTCTCAGTGCCTCAGAGACTTATTGCCATTCTTAATAATGCTACAAAAACCTACTATGAGAATTCTTTATTGTTTCAGGTGTTGTCTGAGTGCAATGACTTTGGCCTCAAAATTACTCTGTAAGAGATCACCAGGCTGAGCATAGACATGTCAGAGAGGGGAAGGAGGCCAGTTCAGAGATCTCTGCACCTATTCAGGGTTCTATTTGCATCTTCTTTCTATTTTACTTGGCTTGTCTGGTTTGTGCTGTCACCATTTATGGTATTACAGGATACAAATTTTCTGCAACATTGCCTGTCATTTGTCATGCATCTCTTTAAGAATACATGGATGTGTTTCACTGGTATTGCAGAGAAATGCCAGTATGGAGCAGGTTTTACAAGGTGTCAATGTGGGATTTGTGTTCTCAGCTTGAACCTGCCCATGTGCTGGAGAAGTCACCTACTGCCTCCTGTTTCCTCAGCTCCTGACCTATGGAAATGTACCCCCAGTTCAGCCTTTTGTAGGGAAATGCCCCTTTAAGCTCAGATCTCTGTGATTTATCCCCATGTGCTGAAGGATTTTGCTGTGTTTCTCTGTCACCTCTGAGAAAGGCAGAGCATGTACTAAAACCAGGCAGCAGAGGCCTGGAGCTGTGCTGTCTCCATCCTCAGAGGTTTTC